>NC_080671.1:284322331-284669831 GCF_030247195.1 Topomyia yanbarensis
ATATGTCGTCAAAATTATTATATCAAATGCTGCGCTGTTTAACGTTTGTAAAACTCATCGAAGATACTAAACCTCCGAAATTGGCGGTTTCAAAATGATGATATCTTGATCTTAAATTACTGTTTTTGAACATTTGACCTATACATATAATTGGTCATACAACAAAAATCAAATTCTCATCAAAATCGATCAGAACCTGCTAGAGTCGAATGGAAATTGTCATTTTTCATAAATTTCTCTCTACATTCGGAAAGTGTTATCCTCGTTATTAATCATATTACGTTTTCGTCTCAACTCGACGCATTTCCAAAACAAAAACCTGTTTTAATCTACCTAGTGGTGCAATTGTGCTTTTCTCATTTGTCCAGACTACGATTCCATGAATGGTTATGTTCAATACAATGGTGGAAATGAATATTACATGTTCAGTACGATTTGCACATACGTACAATGGATCGACAGCCACGATCTTGAGATACTATGTGATACTGAAACATCGCTTGAAATCAGCGGCGGATCATGAAGAAAGATCCGGGAGGTCCGGGTCCTGTCGAAAATTTTCAACTTGTTAAGAAATTTTAATCTAGTTTTAATTTTAAAGTAGCAACCCCTCGCTGCATACTCTCTCCGGGCCGGTATGATTGACGATTTTTAAAGTGATTGCATAACCTTTCAATATGAGAAAGCCAAAAATGTACAAAAGTCCAAAAAAGTCAATTTTTGTCAAACATCTCTATGTTTCATGCATTTTAAAGTCATTTGGCATCAAAAATACAAATTTGATTTTGAGAATTTTTTAATTTCAGTTTATATGGGAATTTGCTGTGTGATTGCGCTCTTCAACTCGTAACTCCGGAACCGGAAGTCCAATCAATAGCAGCAAATGGGAAGGTTGTACCTTTCATTTGAGACTAACTTTGTGCAAATCGGTCCAGCCATCTCTGAGAGACAGAGGTCACATTTTTTCCACATACACACATACATACACACAGACATTTTCCGATCTCGACGAACTGAGTCGATTGGCATATGACACTTGGCACTCCGGGTCGGGATTAGATTGTCGAATTTTAAAGTGAATGAGAAAGGCAAAAACATTTTTAGCAAATGTTCAAAGTTATGCATTTTTTGGTGAGGAGTTCTATGTTTCATAGACATTAAATCAATTTTATCTTCGCTTCCTATTAAATAAACAACCTTATTACAGTACATCTCTACAAAAACGAGCTCAATTTGAAAATAAATCTGAGGATTATGATTGATTACAGAACTCTAGAATTTTCTATAGGAATGTTTTCAGGCAGGAATTTGATATTGATGCAATTAGACAACTGTGAAATCAAGACCAATAGATCAGTTACATATCAGGACCCCATTCCGACAATTTATCAAAAGTCCTCATGATGTTTACAACAACAGGACGGATCAAATAATTGTTATTGTAATATTGAACTAAATCAGTCTGCATCAATAAATTTTCAACTTCAATCCAATTTTTTTTTTTGATGTGGTGGGGGGGGGGGGGGGTTGTATGGTGTTAAACCCCAAAACCTTCTCTTGGCTACGCCGTTGTTTGAAGTTATTTATTTCGATCGATCCGATGGTTATAAGTTAGATCAGATCGATCCGATGGCTATAAGTTAGAAAAATTGCAGTCAGAAGGTTCGCACAAATCAACATTTTTGCACTGATAAGTTATCAAGTTCCTTCCAGACAACTTGGAAGTGTTCGGTGATTATTTCTAGCGGTTGTAGATAGAAAAATGAAATACAAAATTCGTTTTATCGAAATAATGTTTGACTTATTTCAATGGATTATTACTATATTGAACAATAAATAGGCGACAAAGAGTAATCCACAAACAACAAGCCATAACTTTTAAAGTATTCAAAATAGATATTTGAATTCTTCAGTAAAGTTATTCGCAAAAGTAAGGGCTACAAATTTGCTGAAGGCATCATTTCGATATAATCACTTCCAAGAAAATTTGTGAAAATATCTCACTCATAGGGGGATTAATCAGCAAAAGCACAATACCAAAAGAAAGGGCATATTGCCTCCATTAAATTCTCCAAAGATACTATTGACATAAAATAAGCCGTTTTGGCGCTAATAATAGATTACATGGTTTTGGTCATATTTCTGGCAATCGGAAATGATAAAAATCTTTCGTCCGCATTTAATGTTAAATATCTCTTTTGATAATAGTCCGATTTCGACAATCTATAGCTTGTTCGAAAGGTATTCGTTAAAGCTGTCTAAAAACATATGAATTGTTAATCTATATTGTCAATTTTGGCAGATAATTTAAAAAAAAACTTCAAAAAACGCCATTTTTACGAATTCAAACATTCATATCTTGGAAACTAAACATCAGAATCAAAAACAAATTAATAGCGTTCTTACTGTTTGATAGTTCTTTCATTTAAAATTGGTTTGGATAAGATCGGTTCAGCCATTGCTGAGAAACACGAATGAGAATTTGTCCGTTACATACACACACACAGACACACACACACACAGACATTGTCCCAAATCGTCGAGCTGAGTCGATTGGTATATAAGATTCGGCCCTCTGGGCCTCGGAAAAAATCTTGAAAGTTTGAGCGAATTCTATACATTTCTTTTATAAGAAATGTAAAAATGCAAAAGTTGATTTTTTCATAAACACTACATTCTGAGGATTCTCTTAAAGTTAAATTTCGTGTGAATAAGAATATCTTTTTATTATATATGGTTACACAAGTGTACAATTTTTCAACACTATTTTTAAAAATATGAAAATTTGACCGCAGTGCGGTGCGATAAATAAAGTGCGGTTGCGGTAAGCGGTGCGGTTTTATTGTTTTTTTGCGGTTGCGGTGCGGACAATCCATTTACCGCCCACATCCGCACCGCGACGAACCCTAGATGTCACCTTAGTCTTTATTGTTAACGTTAATTTTGTAGAAGACAGTAATGCTTCTACACCGTAATGATGATTATTCAATATTTTTTTAATGCCACAAAAAATTTGATTAGTTTTTTCCGTTAATTCCCGACCACTGTGAGGCTCCTAACCGGTAAAAGTCAAATTGGAGCGAAATTCCCATTAATTTTCCAACTGAACACTATTGACAAGATTTACACTGCAAAAGCACAAAACATGATAAAAAAATAAAATTGATCATCGATATAACAATGTGCGGAAAAAATGCTTTAAATCAGAAAGTTTAGCTACTTGACGTAGCATTATTATCAAAATAACTTATGTTTCGACACTGTATAGCATGCGTTAGCCTAGTCAAGAATATAAAACCAAGTATACGTGAATATTATTATTTGAATGGCCGTTAGATTTCTGCGTGTTAACACTAAGAAAACAAGTACAACAACAAATATTGCACTACTTTTCTAACACATTTCTCGTACATTCTTTTGGTTGATGGGTTTTGTATAAAGTACTAGGACAAAACAATTTCTCTTTATTTCTATCTTGGTATACACTTCTTTTATGAAAAACAAAAAAGTATTACTTTTTCATGCTTGACACTCAGAAGTTTTAATCCTATTACACATGGTTTTATCTTTCGACTCACATTCTGTTGCACAATTTAGATTGTAGACAGCGAAACGACCTCAATTGATAATAACGCAATACCAGTTGTGTATCCCTTTTTATCCTATGATACTCTCAATCAATTATGAACGTCAGAAATTCAGTAACGAACCTTTTATATGATGAAAGATGAAACATTGCGACGGCGCAAAGTAATGCATCGTTACCAACCATGTGCTCATCAAACACGATGGAATGTTAATGCTTGCCGTTTTCACCCCTCTATAAAACAAAATTATGAAAAAGTAACCATAATTTCAATTTAGTTGCTAGAGGATTATTATTATTAAATGTTAACTCCCATACGCTTTATATTTAGTGAAGTTTATAATTTTAGTCTTTATTTTGTTTTAAAAACCCTGAAAAATAGAATTTTGTTGCACGAGCTCTAATAAAACAGTTTATTATAATACCTCGAGAGTTGATAACATTCATGAATCATTCTTTGTAATATCACACTGAAAAACCTGTTTTAAACTACCTAGCGGTGCAATTGTGCCTTTCTCAATTATGAGCACGAGAATTTTATCGTTGTTCATATTCATTAAAAGATTTCAAATGCATAAATTATATTTTTATTATACTGGACATGACAATTATATACAAGAATAGAAATCATTATTCGAGTACTAAAATTTTGTAAAAGAAAAAAAGGCCAAATCGAAAACTTTAACCATCAGAACCAGTAAACAGCAGTTCGAGACATAGTTTGGTCGTCTTGATCAGCTGGAGGGAGAAGAAGAGTAATGTTCGCATCATGTGTAGGAAGAATACTTTATGCCCTAATGGTCTAAACACCAAACATTGTTCAGGAAAATTTTTCGAACCAGCCACGGTAATATTAAATTGAAAAACCTGTTTTAATCCACCTAGTGGTGCGATTGTGCCTTTCTCATTTATCCTAACTATGATTCAATAGCTGGTTCTATTCAATATAATTGTAGAGGTGCCTATTACATTATTTTTATACTTAGCAGGTATCCCACGACTACCACGAAAGACACACTGTAAACAAAAAAGTACACTATTTTATTAGTTTAATCATCATGAGTTCAATGTTATCTTCATGTGGTAATATTTTGGAACGCTAGGGGAATTGGTTTGGAAGGGGAGGGGCTGGAGGACTAGTAGAGTGAGTGAGAGTCGAGGAAATGTCAGAAATCCTTCATCTTATTTCGGTATACTGGGAGTAGGGTTCGTCGCGGTGCGGATGTGGGCGGTAAATGGATAGTCCGCACCGCAACCGCAAAAAAATAATAAAACCGCACCGCTTACCGCAACCGCACTGCATTTACCGCACCGCACCGCGCGGTAATGCGGTAAATGCGGTAAAATTCTGTATTTTTGAAAAGTGTGTTGAAAAATTGTTAATTTGAATAACCAAATATAATAAAATATTACTCTTATTTACAAGTACATTAACTTTGACGGACTGCTCAGAATGTAACATTTATTAAAAAATGTCAACTTTGCAAGTTTTATTAATAAAATGCCATACATTTTGAAATAAATACTTTCGAAACAAGGTAAATCTTAGCATAGCACTGAAGTCATATGAAATGTAGCTGTACTTAGGGTTGTGGTACCGGTAATACCAGTACCGAAAATCCCGGGAATACCGACGCATTTTTGGTACCGTAATACCGGTACTGAAGAAAAGCCAGTACCGGTATTTTCGGTACCATACAATTTTTTTATGAAAAATATGTGGACTCTCTAGGGGGACCTGTTTCAAAATATCGGTCTGCAAGATGACTTTTGATTATATTAATTACCTTCTATAAGTTAAACATTACTAGCTCCCGTTGTACTGAACGGTATGTTTAAATTCTTTATATTGTTATTATTAAATTTTAACGATCTTGTGCTAAATTTCATAATATTCACATCTAGCGTAAGAGACGTAAAAATTTGCTATGATTTTTTTTATGAGCGACATTCTGATTGGATTCCATTTTTTACTGGGTGGTACGCAATAAGACTATTGTCTAAGTCATGTCTTTGGTTTGCTCTTAAACCTTTATTTATAAAATAAAGAACAGCGATTTAGCAGCTAACAATTTTAGACTTGGTGAGCTACTCCAAATGGGGCGATTTGTGATTATTAGTGATAGGAAAATTCAGCAAAACTCCATAGTTTACAGGAAAGCAAAGAGCCTTGGTATGCAGGTCGAAACCAATTTACAGAAAATTAAGAGAGTAAAAGCGAGCAACCTGCTCGGATTTACTGCCATTCTCGCTTTGATTTACTGTTATTAATAGTGTTTCTTAGTTTTACCATCTGTTAAAGTCGATAAAAGTCGCACCGCTTAGCAGTTATTGATTTCATAGTGGCCTAGATTTCGAAATAAAAGAAGGTGCCATACGAAAAATATTTTCTGCTGAAATGAGTCATGCCATTCCGAATCAATTGAAAACATTAAACATGTTTTTTGATCAGCACAAATCAATCATCTGAGAATAAGGTCATCAGTTTGAGCATTCAATTTCATTTTGAGGCTCTTTTCGAATTTGAAAAAAGGGCTTCAGTACCGTAGTACCGGCTCTCGCCAAAAAGGGTCGGTACTGCGAACCGTACCTGTACTTCATCATTATACATACAAAAACGTTCTTCCGTAGCAATCAATAGGAAAACTTTTAAGTTCTCCAAATTAATCAAAAGTTCTTCAAATTAATCAAAGTTCACAGTTGAGAAAATGTCATCGTAAACGATTCATAATTCCACGATTGCCAAGAGCAATCGGGAGAAATGATGCATTTTTAAATTGGATTTGACAGTGCAATTCAATTGTTTTTCAATGATTGTATTGTGCATTTTATATATTTGAAAAGCTTCGCTTGTAAATTTTTCAAAGTGTTCAAAATATGTTGTAAAAATAATGATGCCAAATTATATTGGACACAGCTTATAGATTTTATTTCTTAGTAACAAATTGTTTTATCATATTAGAATAAAAAATATGTAAAAAATCAAGTAGCGATAGGTCGAATACAGATTATATTCGGATTTCTTTTCCAATCATTGTCAAGTCCATGGAAATTAGAGCAATTAAATGTTTATTATGTTTCCCTATTGTAAGGTAATAAGTTTCGTCGTTCTTAAATGGTAAAAGTCAAAGTTTTAATTCACTTTTTAATGCAGACTGCAGACTTATCAATTATTTTTTTAAGTGCGGTTGCGGTAATACCGCGCGGTAAATGCTCATTTCCCGCACCGCATCCGCAAGAAAAAGTGTCTTACCGCACCGCAGATTTTGCGGTGCGGGTGCGGTAAATACCGCGCGGTTGCGGTAAATACCGCAACCGCGACGAACCCTAACTGGGAGCATGAAGCGAATGTGGATGTGAGGGCGGTCTAAGGCGGGAGGGAGGTGATGAAGGATGGAGGTGTAAGGTGTTTTTGAGATAAATTTTCGATTAAGGGTGTTTTTTACTCATTTTAAATAAAAATCACTAAATTTCACGAAAAATTCCACCTTTTTATAAGTGAACACTCCTTTATATGATTTTTTTCTCAAAATCTCAACGTAGGAGTTAGGTATTTTTAACATAGAATGTGTATGCAAAGTTTGAAAGAAATCGGTTAAGTAGTTTTTGAATGGCATGTAACTCCGCAAATCATGTTTTTTCCAGAGACGTTGTACAAAATGCTTTGTGACCGAGTCGTTTGTCGATATTTTTGCATAGAAAAAATACAGCATGTTGGTGAAATATACACTATAATATGCATAAGTTTTGATAAATTTACTTCACGAAAAGTTCTAAAAAAATTGTTTTTTTTTATGCTAAAACCTTTAGCCCCCCACCCCTCCCCTGAAAGGCTTTTTGAATGGCAATCAGAGTACTAGACCTGCGAATCGAAGTAATTTGTTGACCATTTCAATAGTTTTTAGACTCTGAAGTAGTAAGATTGTTACCGTTCATATGGAAAATTCCAATGTAACTTTACTAATTAACCTGTAACTCCGGAACAAAGAATCTCAGATCCGAATGAAATTCATCAGCAGTCAATGGGATTACTGTATTTTTCACTTAAAATCAAGATTGTAAAAATTGGTCAAATATTTGCTGAGGAATATGTGTGATGTTAGCTTCAGGAATCAGAATATATTGGCTCAAATGGCACGTTCCCCGTACATAGTCGGGGATTTGTGCCTTGCCGTGTGTTTTCATCATTTCCTGAGCGGAAGGAAAGGACAAGGAGGTGTGGGGAAGTAGACTTGGAAGGGTGGGAAAAACAGCACAAAACAAAAAATAAACAACAGGTAAATTAAACTCACAAGTAGTTCAACTTGCCTGCGAATAAGCCTAAAGCTCTTTACCACATTGGATAAGAAACTTTAGTATGTCTCTGAGTTTCAGTCGACCAAACATGGTTTCGTCTATATAAGGACGGCTGAAGACTCGTAATCGCAATTGCGCTAGCGCTGGGCAGTTGCATGTCAGATGATATGAAGTTCCGTAGTCGGATTCACAAAGATCACATGAAAAAGACTCAGCGCGCTGAATAGTTGCCATGTGATAATTGAGTTTGCAGTGGCCGGTTAAAGCCCTGGTCAGCATGCCGCAGTGGAGCTTCGAAAAATGTAAGAGATTTTTCGAAACCACTGGGCATGGTTGTTCTAGAAACGCCTTTGTTTGGCGACACGTTTGTAGATTTCTCCAATAATTGCGGTGCTCGGACGAAGCCCAGGACCGTATTTTTTCCCTTATCCAACTTGTCGAAATTGGCAGCGCGGGCTCAGGACCAATGAAGTCAATCGCTGAACCTGCCCTGGCCAATTCGTCAGCCCATTCATTTCCAGTAATACCGCAATGTCCGGGCACCCAGACAAGGTAAATAGTGTTGACAATGCTTAGTTCTTCGATTTGGGTTCGGCACGCGATCACTAGCTTGGACCGGGATTTGTCTGAGCTAAGGGCCTTGATTGCAGCCTGACTATCGGAGCAGAAGTTTATAACTCTGCCGGACAAACTCAGTTGAAGGGCCGATTGCACCCCGCACATAATCGCAAAGATTTCTGCTTGGAATACAGTACAGTATCTACCTAGTGAGTGAGATTGTTCCAGTCTCATTTCACGACAGTAGACACCAGCACCAGCACGTCCCTCCATCAGAGAACCGTCAGTGTAACAAACCACTTGCGTTTGTTGTTGTCTTTCCATAAAGCCAGACAACCACTCCTCTCGAGAGGGAATCTTAACATGGAATGTCCTGTAAGGAAAACTACAAGTGAGTGTAATATCGCTGGGAGCAAGAATATCTTCACCCCATGTAACCATTTGTGACCACAATCGTGTATGACTGGTAGCAAGATCAACATGATTACTGTTCCAAAGCCCAGTAACCTGCAGTCTGTATGCACATGATAGTGCTTCTTGTTTTAAGTGTATGTGTAATGGTTTGATATTTAGAAGTGCCTCAAGAGCAGCAGTCGGAGTCGTGGTGAAAGCACCAGTCAACGCCATGAGCGCCATTCTTTGCAGATGGTTTAGCTTTGACTGGACTGTCACCACCTCTCCCCTCTGCCACCACACAAGGCATCCGTATGACAGTATTGGACGTACAATTGTCGTGTAAATCCAATAGATGTATTTAGGTTTGAGACCCCAGGTCTTTCCAAAAGTTCTTCTGCACTGCCCGAAGGCCATGCACGCTTTCTTGACTCTGAACTCAATGTGAGCAGACCAATTCAGTTTGGAATCCAATATGACTCCAACGTATTTGACTTGATCTGCACACAGCAGCTCAGAATCAAAGAACTGCAAGGGACGAACCCCGGTTGTTATTCGCTTCTTCGTGAAAAGAACCATTGAAGTTTTGCTTGGGTTAACTGATAGTTTAACTTGTCGACACCACTGTTCGACAGCTCTTAATGCCTGTTGCATCAAGTCAAAGATTGTTCCGATGCAAAATCCAGTAATTAGTATTTGGTAATCGTCAGCAAACCCGTAGGTTGGAAATCCAAGCTCATTGAGTTTCTTCAACAAGCCGTCAGCTACTAAGTTCCATAACAAAGGTGACAGAACGCCGCCCTGAGGACAACCGCAAATACTCAACTTCCGTATCTCAGCCTGTCGCAGTGACGAGCAAAGTATGCGGTTACTAAGCATTGCGTTTATCCAACCTGAGATACATGCAGGTATCCCATGACCGCGCGTCGCTTCCAGAATAGACTGGAAGGACAATTGTCAAAAGCACCCTCAATATCTAGGAATACACCCAAGCTAGATTGCTTGAGCGAGAAGGCTTTCTCAATGTTGTAAACAACATCGTGAAGCAGAGTGATCGTGGATTTCCCACACTGATATGCATGTTGCATTTTGTGCAGAGGATATTCAACTAAACTAACGTTCCTGATGTGATGATCGATTATCCGTTCCAAAGCTTTCAGAAGAAAAGAACTTAAGCTGATAGGCCTAAAACTCTTGGCTTCTTCATAGCTTGAGCGCCCCCCTTTGGGAATAAATCTAACAGTTATTTCTCGCCATGCTTTCGGGATATACCCGGTAGCAAGACTGGAAAGCAAAATCTTTTTCAAGACATGTTTAAGAATATCAAATCCCTTTTGCAGTAGCACGGGAAGTATCCCATCTTTTCCGGGTGATTTGTATGGAGCAAAGCTGTCAACTGCCCACTTGACCGATTCAGTGGAAACCAATGTGCGTGCTAGCGCCCACGAGTCCGAATCACCAGAATGAGATCTGTGAACATTGATCAACTCCGGATCGATACAACCTGGAAAGTGTGTGTCGAAGAGACAATTAAGAACATCTTTTTCGTCTGTCACATAAACACCATCTCTGGTTTTCAAGGAGTTCATCTGAAAATCATTCGATTTGGAGAGAATTTTATTTAATCTGCTAGCCTCGTTCAGACTAGAGACATTAGTGCATAGGCTTTGCCAGCCAGCCCGTTCTGCAGATCTAAGACATTTCTTATATGCACTACGAGCTGACCTGAAAGCCCTGGAGTCATCACGCTGACGCCGGTTCCAAGCTCTTCTCATAACTTTCTTCATTCTATCAAGCTCAGCCCTCCACCAAGGGGTTCCCCTAGTCGATTTAACAGTACGAAGTGGACAAGCTTCTTCGTAGGATGCTAATATGAATGAGTTTGTCGTATCCACGACGTCATCTAAGTCGTCTAGTTGACTAATTTTCGGAAAATATCCATGAAATTTAGTCGCTAAGTTTTCCAAAAAGAGGTCCCAGTTTGTAGACTTAGGATTACGATATGTCACCACATTGAAGGTGACATCAAAATGCTCGAAAAATATATATTTATGATCGGATAGAGACGGTTCAGTTTCATTTGGAACCTGCCAATTTCCCAGTTCATGCAAAATTCTATCAGAGCAAAGTGTTATGTCTAACACCTCCTCCCTCCCAGACCTCGCAAAAGTTGGTCGGTTTCCCACATTCAGAATATGGAGATTTGTACTACTTATGTACTCCATCAGTTCAGAGCCTCTCAGATTGATGTCTGAGCTGCCCCAAATGATGTGATGAGCATTCGCATCACTGCCGATAATGAGCGGAAGCCCATTTCTGCTACAATATGATACAACGCTTTTGAAATCATCAGAAGGAGATGATTCGTTATGCGGTAGGTATGCTGAACAGTATATATATTTCTTGTCTACGTTTCCGACAGTCAATGTAACTGTGACAACACAGATATCGCGAGTTGTGAGCTCCGATATGAGACACGCGTCAATAGCCTTATTTGCAAGAATGCAAGCACGAGGCATTTCACGTGGGTTAGTCATGCCTGTCTTGTTGTAAGCAATGAAGGCAGTGTTAAGTAACTTTCCAAAATAGAAGTTTCCTTTATGGAAATACGGTTCTTGAACCAATGCTATGGAAGCTTTACCTTCCTGCATGAGTCGAGATAAATTCATAGTTGCTGTACGTTTATGTTGGAGATTGACTTGTGCTATTCTAACCATTGTTGATTAGAGAACTGTACATTTCATCTCCAACACAAATTGCACAACAACTAGAGGACACCAAGCGAGTTGGGATGTTAACGCATTTAGCGAGCCATATCAGGTTTAAATGGGACATGATCATTTGATTCCCACGATTTGCGAAGAAAATAATGGTCCACTGTGTCAGAGATTCGCATAACACAGCAAGGGCAAAACCCAAAATGCTCCGTGCGCGACTGGCATATTTTAGACCCTCCAATCATTAAGTCCTCGGCACGGAACTACACCTTGACTTAGGGTCTCCTACTTTCAGTCGCCTCCTACGACATGGCAGCAGGACTCCAGTGGCTCAATTCTAGGCCGGATACCACACGGCCTCTGGGCAGGTTCATCTGTACACATCGAAATTTGATAATCGAGACTCAACAAAACTTCACCGAACTACCATCAGCCGAGAGTCTCTGCAAACCCCCAGCCAACAAAAATTCGGCAAAATTAAGTGGATCATCGGTGAAAAAAATCGGAGTGTAGAGTGAACGTTCCGCTGCGTAATGCAGCGTACTGGGGAGTTCGCCCGACTCTTCCCAGGCTCCGTTCGCCATTGAGAATGTTTTCAACCCCCTCAACAATTTTACCCATAGCACGGGTCGCATGACACTATGGAATTGGGGTTCCCTGTATGGTAGATTTTTACCACTGAAACAGGTAGTCCGTAGTGTAATTCTTAGCCGGTTGAAACAACCACTACCGACACTACATGGCTTATCTAGGCTGTTCGGTGAAAGAAGCTGACATTGAAGAACAGCTTCCATATTCAGATGGGCGAACAGCCGCAGAAGGAAGGAAGGAAGGAAGGATAACGGGAGGAGAGGGATTTGGGCTAAGCGCTTATTTAAAGGCGGCACTGGCTCGCCTTGTCAGGGCTGCTTTAGGGCATGTGGTATTTAGGCCTAGGACGTATAGGGCCCACTACCTCGTCCTACCACACCCGCAGTCAGCCCCCGCTGCTGGTTCGGGTCGCGAATCACAACTAGTTGCTATCGCGATTAAGCATTATCCACCACCTATGACCCGCCCGGTTGCTTGCAGCTCAGCTTCCCACGTAGCGTTCCTCCACCACCACGGGGCCCGGGCCAAAATATGTTGTAAAAATAATGATGCCAAATTATATTGGACACAGCTTATAGATTTTATTTCTTAGTAACAAATTGTTTTATCATATTAGAATAAAAAATATGTAAAAAATCAAGTAGCGATAGGTCGAATACAGATTATATTCGGATTTCTTTTCCAATCATTATCAAGTCCATGGAAATTAGAGCAATTAAATGTTTATTATGTTTCCCTATTGTAAGGTAATAAGTTTCGTCGTTCTTAAATGGTAAAAGTCAAAGTTTTAATTCACTTTTTAATGCAGACTGCAGACTTATCAATTATTTTTTTAAGTGCGGTTGCGGTAATACCGCGCGGTAAATGCTCATTTCCCGCACCGCATCCGCAAGAAAAAGTGTCTTACCGCACCGCAGTTTTTGCGGTGCGGGTGCGGTAAATACCGCGCGGTTGCGGTAAATACCGCAACCGCGACGAACCCTAACTGGGAGCATGAAGCGAATGTGGATGTGAGGGCGGTCTAAGGCGGGAGGGAGGTGATGAAGGATGGAGGTGTAAGGTGTTTTTGAGATAAATTTTCGATTAAGGGTGTTTTTTACTCATTTTAAATAAAAATCACTAAATTTCACGAAAAATTCCACCTTTTTATAAGTGAACACTCCTTTATATGATTTTTTTCTCAAAATCTCAACGTAGGAGTTAGGTATTTTTAACATAGAATGTGTATGCAAAGTTTGAAAGAAATCGGTTAAGTAGTTTTTGAATGGCATGTAACTCCGCAAATCATGTTTTTTCCAGAGACGTTGTACAAAATGCTTTGTGACCGAGTCGTTTGTCGATATTTTTGCATAGAAAAAATACAGCATGTTGGTGAAATATACACTATAATATGCATAAGTTTTGATAAATTTACTTCACGAAAAGTTCTAAAAAAATTGTTTTTTTTTATGCTAAAACCTTTAGCCCCCCACCCCTCCCCTGAAAGGCTTTTTGAATGGCAATCAGAGTACTAGACCTGCGAATCGAAGTAATTTGTTGACCATTTCAATAGTTTTTAGACTCTGAAGTAGTAAGATTGTTACCGTTCATATGGAAAATTCCAATGTAACTTTACTAATTAACCTGTAACTCCGGAACAAAGAATCTCAGATCCGAATGAAATTCATCAGCAGTCAATGGGATTACTGTATTTTTCACTTAAAATCAAGATTGTAAAAATTGGTCAAATATTTGCTGAGGAATATGTGTGATGTTAGCTTAGGAGCTTGGCGAATTCCCCGGGAATCAATAAGCGTCATAGGTGTCCAATGAGCTCAAAGTTACTTTGGTTGGCCATTCGTGATCTAGACTCGTAAATTAAAATATTGTTACTCGCATTTTAATATGTTTAATGTCATTTGGACATCATGGTGGTACAGGTTTATATGGAAATTTGCTGTGTGACCGCACTCTTCAACCCGTAGCTCCGAAACCGGAAGTCGGATCAACTAAAAATCAATAGCAGTTTATGGGAGCGTTATACATTTCAGATGAAGCTAAGCTTGTCTAAATCAGTTCAGCCATCTCTGAGAAAATTGTGTGAGTTTAAATGACACACACATGCATATACACAGACTTTTCCGATCTCGACGAAATGAATATGGTATATGACACTCGGTCCACCGGACCTTGGTTAAGAAGTCGATTTTTACAATGAATGCATAGCATTTATCTATATGAGAAAAGCAATAAGGTGCGAAATCGGCAAACTCTACATTAAGGCTTCCATCCCGGGTATTTATTTCCCGGGACTCTCGGGATTTTTGGATTTCCCGGGATTCCAGATTCCCGGGAAATTGTGTTTTCTCATTCCCGGAATTCGGGAATCCCGAGAAAAGGTTTTAAATTTATTCCAAAAGGCTTATGTTATGCGAAAGGAATTCTGTTGGAAATATCTTGACCGGCAAACATTTGGAGTGCGTAGGTGAATGCAGATTGTGTATTTTCAACTGATTTGTAGATCAATGGACTATTTATTATTAAGCTCGCTGATATTTTAAATGTAGCTATGCGCGTTCAACACTAGAATATTGTAGTATAGTTTGGTCACCTTTTTCAGCAACGCATGCAAACCGGATAGAATCAGTACAAAAGCAGTTTTTGATGTTCGCTCTTCGTAAACTAGGTTGGACTGGACTACATTTGCCATCTAATATCATGCATGCTAATTGACATTCAAACCTTGAATTTTCTAGGGTATCATTTGTAAACGACATTGTATCACATCGTATTGATTCAATCGAACTATTGTCGAAACTAAATTTTTATGCTCCTTCTCGACAACTACGTAATCGCAGCATCTTTTGTACAATTCGCCATCGTACTAGTTATGCCAAGGTTAGCTCTTTTTTGACGGCTGAAAATGAACATATTGCGACGCGCGGTAGATAGAAAAAATATTCATTCAACTATTGAATACTTTACGATGACGTCACGAATGAATTCGTGGTCATCGTTGACAGTTCGCTAGTACTGTTTACATGGCCTTTGGAAAAATTTTGAGCGTCGAGTAAAAATTTTCCTTGAAAATGCCGAGAAAATGTGCAGTGAAAGGGTGTTTTCCTTCCAAATTAAAACAAAAATGTGGATTACATATTTTGCCTCAAATCAGAGAAGATGTGCACACAAACCGATTGAGTGTAGAACGTAGGAAAAGATGGTTACGCGCTATGGGATACGGAGAAGACTTCCAATCCAAAACTGAATATGTTTGCAGTCTACACTTTGTATCTGGTAATTATTGTGAAAATTATTTCAAAACGAATTTATTCAATTTGTTTTTCGTTATTGTAGGAAAACCGGCCAGGCTGACCGATATTTATAATGAGGATTGGGTGCCTTCACGAGAGTTGCCGGAAAATATAGCATCAGAAATCAAAGTGGAAACAAGTGTTAACTCTTCCGAATGGAGCTCTGAGCTTGGTAGTTCCACTCTAGGATCAATTTCGTCTCACGCTACGAATCTTAGCTTGGTGTCACTGGCTGGTGATGCAGAGAAAAATAATACTACGCGCGCTATAATAATTGATTTGGAGGAAAGCGTTGTGCCATCAGTTGAGCAGGTTCCAAGTAAGGCAGATTGCGACAAGGAATTCGATTTGGACTCTGAGATTGGCAGTTCGAGGTCAACTCGTTCTACGAGTGTCAGCTCAGCTACCTCACTGGCTTGTCATTCCGGGAAGGATATAAACGTAACGCTCGCAGTGAACAACGATTCGGTAGAAATCATAGACAGGACACATAATAGAAGTGCTCTGAAAGTGGGAACAAGTGTTAACTCTTCCGAATGGAGCTCTGAGCTTGGCAGTTCCACTCTAGGATCAATTTCGTCTCACGCCATGAATCTCAGCTTGGTGTCAACATTGGCTGGTGATGCAGAGAAAAATAATACTACGCACGCTATAATAATTGATTTGGAGGCAAGCGTTGTGCCATCAGTTGAGCAGGTTGCAAGTAAGGCAGATTGCGACAAGGAATTCGATTTGGACTCTGAGGTTGGCAGTTCGATATCAACCCGTTCTACGAGTGTCAGCTCAGCTACCTCACTGGCTTGTCATTCCGGGAAGGATATAAACGCAACGCTCGCAGTGAACAACGATTCGGTAGAAATCATAGACAGGACACATAATAGAAACGCTCTGGAATTGGCTGCTGAACTCAGTGAAGATGAGAGTATGATTGACATCAATCCTGTAGCAAAGAAAGATTGCGAAGTTCAAGTAGGAGGTTTGTATTATTTCACCTTTCTGTCTGTGAATAGGGTAATTTCGGAAGGGATGCCACGCATTTCGAAAAATCAATCCTGCAGCACAGTAAACCATACAATATACGATGAAATCACTTTTGTCAATTGCTACTAGTATAGCGCATTGCGCACATAATAAGTGCAACTAAAAGTGCGGAAACGTAAATAAAACTGCGCTTTTACATTGAATTGTCCTGGTGTCTATTACGCATTTATGTATTATCCAACGAGGAATAAGTGCTACTCATACATGAAAACGATTCAATGTAAAAGCGCACTTTTATAAAAAAATCGCACTTTTATGGAGTCCAGTTTTAAATGCCATCAATAATATCTTCGTTGATGTTTTCGTGGTTAAGTGTCGTCAGCTTGGTTTCATGAAGCTGCGTAATGCCTATAAATCGGCTAGCATTTTCACTTTGCTTAAGGGGGTACTCCCATTTCTAGAAACATGTTTTTATATAACAATATAAAAACATTTTTCTCTCGCAAACTTGTGTAATGTTAAGTTGAAATAGCTTTATTAAGAGTACTATTTATATTTTTGTGCGAGCGATGTATATTTATGTGTTAGTAGGGGTTCCTTAAAATCAGTTTTTTGGCGGTTTCTCCGTACAATGAATTTATATTACTTAGGTTTATTCTTGAGAGTTTCGTTTTGAAAAAAGAGAATTAATTCGTTCAAATTTTCCTTTTCATCCCAAAATTGACAACAATACAAATTAATTTTACGAGTTCACGAAAGTTAATCCCTGAAACCTAAAAAGATAAACCGAAGTATCCAATACTTGGATACACATCGCCCTTAAAAATATATTGATAAATAGACTGATAATCCTATATGTCACGGGGCTATGTCCTTTAGTTTGTGGATATACTCGACGCAAATGTTCATTTAATGACAATCCGGTGTGAAAAAAAATACATTTTAGCTGCGCATCCCCCGTCATCGAGTACGACATCTCACCCGCAATTTTGATGCGTCATCTATCCCAATTGTGAGGGAGAGATGCCGCACGACGACATTTTCCTCTGAAATTATAGATGAACTTTTAAAAGGTCGCAGCTGTTCAACTAATACATGATTTACTAAAAAAAATTGCACTATCCGAAATTTTTGATGGCGTTCTAAAAATTTTCGGCGCTCCGCGATGCAGCTGGGCGCACATAATCGTTAATAACATTTTTGCGGGTTAATGATAAAAATTATTTTAAATCTCCAGTGTTGTAATTCTTCGAAAGACAAACTTGCAATATCACGTTACCGTACCAAAAAGGCTCTATATACAAGATATTGAGAGTGCGGCATCTCACCCGACGCGGCATCTCTTCCGAAATTACCCTATTACACGATTGTTACAGTTAGGGATGCCTATTTTTTTTTTTTCAAAATTCGACAAATACATTGATTACTGCCAAGAGATTTGGCGTAGTGATAAGCTAATTTGATGTGAAATACGATGTTTTCTGTTCTTTCTTTTAGGAGTTTGCTACCCTCAAGAAACGTTTCAAAAATATTATGCCGAACTCTTAAGACTGCAAAACCATTCTCATGTAATGGAAGAGGAATTGTTAGTAGCAAGGAGAGGCCTTAAATTCGTTGAGGAGGACAAAACTTGTAATTATTATACGGGTATATCCCAATATTCAGTATTATATAAACTTTTTAAATACCTGGAACCGTCACTTGATGAACCGTTTTGCAATTTGAACAAGGAGCAGATTTTAATTATGACATTAATAAAACTGAGGCTAAATTGTCAGCTCACTTCTCTATCATATGATTACAACGTTTGCGTTGCAACGATATCTAAATATTTTCACCGAACTTTATACATTATTTATGAATGCTGCAAATGGGCTATTGAGCCAAGCCAGAAAGCAAATTTAAGTTTGCATACGCCCTCTACATTTAAAGACAAATTTGGACCAAAGCGAGCGTTTATCATCGATTGTTTTGAAGTTTGGTGCCAAACGCCGTCAAGTTTAAAAGCCGCAACATCTCACTACAGTCATTATAAAAAACATGAGATTATTAAGTTCTTAATTGCTGTACACCCAGATGGTACAATTACATTTGTTTCGGCTGGCTTTGCTGGAAGATGTTCTGATAGAGAAATTTTCAAACGAAGCAAGTTCATTGACTTCATTGATAAAGATGACTTAGTCTTAGCCGATAAAGGTTTTGATATCGCTGATCTGGTAGCAGTTAAAAAAGCAACTCTTAATATACCATGTTTTCTACGCAAAAAAAATCAATTTTCCCTTACTGAATTGAATGATAATAAACAAATAACAACACATCGAATACACGTTGAACGAATCATTGGATGCCTTCGTGAAAAGTATACGATTTTATCAAGTACAATATCTGTAAACACGCTTGCTCGTTTTCAAAATGGTTTGACCATAATTGACTTAATTGTGAAAGTGTCATGTATCCTCATAAGTTTGAATAAATCGATTATAAAGTAATTGCAATTAGTTGTTTTCTTCAAAATATAGAACTGTGCAGGTTTATAGTGGGGCTGGTTAGCCAGCTATTACTTCATTGTCTGGTGTTTGTAATAAGGATATGTTCGGGAATCAGATTCGATTCGGCACAATTGCTATGACATTTCTGTTTTATGTTTGTTGTGAAATGTAACTGATATGTTAAAATCACTAGTGGGATGGAAGATAGTAAACCCACATGCTGCTGCTGACACTGGTCGGGACATTATCTCGCTTATAGTTACATATGGCACGCTTCACATTCATTGTACCAAATGCGCACATACAAGTATAGCAGAGAAAAATCCACTAATAGTAGATTCCTACGAAGAAGCTTGTCCACTTCGTACTGTCAAATAGACTAGGGCAACCGCTTGGTGGAGGGCTGAGTTTGAAAGAGTGAAGAAGGATATGAGAAGAGCTGAGAACCGATATCAGCGTACTGACTCTAGAGCCAGATTAGCTCGTAGTGCACATAAGAAATGTCTTAGGCCGCTTACAGAGTGGTGGCGAGAAGCTGAGCTGAGGCTGCTACTGACAGTAGGACGTGAGATGCAAGAAACCTGCTTGTAGCAAACAGAAGGGATGATGTCAGAGTGAAAGCCGAACGGATCTGCGCCGACTGCCTGCTTTTACTCTGACAGTCTTCTCAGAACGGGCAGACTGGCAAAGCCTATGTACTAATGTATCTAGTATGAACGAGGCTAGCAGGTTAAATAAAATTCTCTCAAAATCGAAAGATTTTCATATGACCTCCTTAGAAACCAGAGATGGTGTTTATGTGACGGAGAAAAAGATGTTCTTAATAGGGATCTTTAGGGGTGTGCGATTAGTACCGTAAGTTAATATCCCAGTCCTTTTTCAATTTTTAGGCCCGAAACTATCAAAAAAAAACATTTTTTAGTTTGTTTTCTTTTAGGACAATAACACATCCAAACCCATGCGACTTGCACGACTCTATAAGTTGCCTTATCAGGTCTACCATAGTTTGCAGATGAAACGTGGGATGGCAGGCTGCTAGCGGATTGCAAAAGCACCAGATCATGCTGTGTTGGGTGATGTCCCGGTTAACAATGAGGCGAACGAGATATTTGCATTACGTCATTTAGTAGGACAACTGTCAGTTTGTTGGTTGAATTTAATTTGGTTTTTTTAAACTTAAAAATCAGAAAAAAATAATTAAGGTTTGAGAATGATGTGAGTGTACTCGTAAGGACACCTGCTATCAATATATATGAAAAACTAAGGCAATTTTTCCAAATTAAAGGTTCCACGTTGTACGATCCGGAGCTGAACAATGTTCACAGATCTCATTCTGGTGATTCGGACAGCTTTGGGGCGGATAATCGATCGTCATATCAGGATCGTTAGTTCATTTGAATATCCACAATATAATTGAATATCCACTCTGCTTCACGATGTTGTTTACAACATTTAGAAAGCCTTCTCGCTCAATCAATGTAGCTTGGATGCATTCCTAGATATTGAGGTGCATTGTGTCCTTCCAGTCTATCAAGAAAGCGTACAAGGCCTTTGGGAAGTGCAGACGAACTTTTGGAAAGACCTGGGGTCTCAAATCTCAATACATCTATTGGATTAACACGACAATTGTGCATCTAATACTGTCATATGGATGTCTGTATGGTGGCAGAGAGGAGAGGTGATGACGGTCCTTTCAAAGCTAAACCATCTGCAAAGAATGGCGTTGACTGGTGGTTTCACCATAACTCCGACTGCTGCTCTTGAGGCACTTCTAAATATAAAACCATTACACATACACCTCATTCAGGAAGCACTATCATGTGTATACAGATTGCAGGTTACTGGGCTTTGGAACAGGAACCATGTTGCTACAAGTCGTATGCGACTGTGGGCACGAATGAGTACATGAGGTGAAGATATTCTTGCTCCCAGCGATATTACACTCACATGTAGTTTTCCTTAGAAGACATTCAATTTGAAGTTTCCCTCTCGAGAGAAGTGGTTGTCTGGCTATATTGAGCGACAACAGTAAATTCAAGTTGTCTGATACACTAACGGTTCTCTTTTGGAGGGACGTGTGCTGGTGCTGGTTTTTAGAACAACCGTGCCAAGTGATTTCGAAAAATCTTCTACATTTTTCGAAACTCCACTGCAGAATACTGACCAAGGCTTTAACCGGTCACTGCAAACTCAATTATCACATAGCAACAATTCAGCGCGTTGAGTCTTTTTCATGTGATCTTTGTGAATCCGACTACGGAACCCTAGGGGTAGATCACTCTAAGAATGTATAACAAATTTGCATCAAATTGAAAAAAATGCATTTAATTTCCATTTTTTGCATCAGCTTTGCACTCCCTCGCAGAAAAGTTTGTTTAACAAACGTCCTACGCTGATCCACTTTGTTCGACGTTTTGTTAAATGTAGGGCTAGTTTTTCTGTAGGGTTTTGACGTCTTACACGCAACGCAAACAACATTGCACGCAACGCAAAAACATTGCACGCAACGCAAAATACATTATGAATTTTTATTTTGATGGAAATAAATGCATTTAATTTCGCTGATTTTTAAAAGCGCATCACAAGTGATCTGCCCTTAGACGGAACCTCATATTATCTAATGTGCAACTGCCCAGCAGTAGCGCAATTGCGATTTCGAGTTTTCGGCTGTCCTTACATAGACGACGCAGTATGTGGACCACTGCAACTCTGAGACATACTAAAGTTCCTTATCCAATGCATCACAAGTGATCTGCCCCAAGGATTACCCACTATTCTATCATATAAGCCAGTTCTTCATCCATTCCCTGACCCATATGTCACAAATACTCAGACGAACACATACACAGATAGACATACGACTAGCACATAACAATTTTACACTAGTACTAAAAACTACAATTATTACAACACAACACAACTAATAGGGTTCAACTGTTTTTTTTTGATGCGCTTGTGCACGTTGACGAGGTCGACCGATAAATCGACACACAATGACTCCCACTGCGAGCCGTGCTCAAAAAGACAGCCGTTAAGCTGTTGAACAATGTCTGCAAACACAGCACACAGAAAAAGTCAATCCACGGCGACCCGCCAATCGGCCACGCCGGTGTGCACAGGCTCTTAGCTGACTCATACTTAGTTGCGTTTCGGCTTCGCCTCATCAGAAACCGACACTGACTTATTGTCGGAATAGATTAGGTCCGGCTTTATAGCATAGTGAAATATAGCATAGTCTTAGCTGACTGTTAGTTTGGGCTGGTGCAGAGTATGAGATAACACAAAACATAAAAAGGCCCATAAGCCCTCTCGGTCTCCTCGATGCACCACTATCGAGGCGTAATGCAATAACCATCTTAAAGCAGTTGTCTGCTCAAATATGCTTGAAGATGTTTGCAATACCGTCAAACCCGTCAACCTAGGAGAGGGTCTCTTAATGCTCAGAAATTTATAGCTAAAAATCTATACCTAGTAGTTCGTTGTCGGGACCTGTCGGGCCTTTTTAATCCATTTTAAAGAGCTTTTTTAGGAATTTAAGAACACATCAGATTGCGAATCCAAAGGTGTTCATGAGATCTCAAGAGGCTGGTGTCCATTAGGAGGTTGATGTCACTTTTTTCTTGCTCTGGACAAAACTCAACCTTGATGCCACGTATCATCCGAAGAATTTATCCATACTACTTTATTTATCAGAGAGACGAATTGATTCAATTTTACAATTCTGAATATCTGGGAAACCCTGGCAAAATTAAAAAAAATCGAGCAAAATGTCTGGTTTGTGCGGATGTCTGTTTTGTTGAAAAAAATCTGGAACATTCCAGAGAAAGCTGGGACATTGATAACGCTGCTTTGAGTTTAACTTACCTACCGTTTGTTTTGTTGAAGTGATGTTATTTTCCCACCCTTCCAATTCAACTTCCTCCCTCCTCCTTCTACTTTCCTTCCGCTCAGGAAATAATGAGAAGATACGGCAATACATGAATCCCCGATTACGCACGGGGAACGTGCCATTTGAGCCAATATATTCTCGGCACCGTTAATGCGTGGGCTTAGCAGAGCCATGCTTCTTCTAGAAAATAATCTCATTCAGTGGGCTAATAATAGGTCTGTTCCAGTACCAGGAGAAACTGGAAGTACTCCGGAGAAAATCGTTCCTGTACTCTCTTCTTCTCTTTTTTCTTCTTCTGGTAGCAAACCGGAGTAAAAAGGAGCAAAGATTTTTTGCTCCTGTTTACTCCGGAGTGACTTCCGTGTACTGGAACAAACCTAATATATATGGTGAAGTTCAATTTAGCGGGCACGGGTGCGCTTTATGACTGTGGTAGCCATATGTTGATACCAAAATAGAATAGTATGCCATGGAAAACAAAACACACTTATGTACGCGGAATTTTCTTTGCGTTTGTGAATAAACTTTTAATTCAGTTTTGGAAATGGACACGGCAGGAAGATTGACTTGCAGACTTTCTGCATATGCCAACGGTCTATCGGAATTGGAAAAGGCTAGGTACGTTGCGAAGATTGAAGATATAAACTTTCTGGATCCGTTTGAGGCTGACCTAAACGAACACGAATTTCCAACTACTGTTACTGTTGGCCATGTGGTTCAATATTTATTGAACCACGCTATTCCCGGAACCCCTCATATTAGGAATACACGAAGTATTGAAGCTTTCAAAAAATTTGAGGCTGGTTATATCCATAGCGTATCTGGCGGAATATTTAACAACATGCATGTCATCCGTGGAAAAGTATAGCTTATTTTCAAAAAGGTAGAATTATTGTTGTATAATAAAAATTGTTTTTCATATCATTTTCAGGTGTACCATTCAATGCGTATGAATAGTTTACCACTTGTTGCATGGATAATTATTCAAAAAAACGGTTGTATCTCATCCGCTCATTGTACCTGCGTGGCTGGTATAAGCGAAACATGTTCCCACGTTAGTACGTTATTGTTTGCATTGACTAATTTGCACTTTATGTCATCTACCTATAAGGTACTTATCAAAAGGGACATGATTAAACTGATTAAATTCTTATTTGATAACCAGTTCTTATTTTTAAGTTGTCTGTAACTGAGCTGCCATCTTACTGGGCCAGACCAGTCAAAAGGATTAGGGAAGATTTCAATAACTCGGTTAGCGAACTGGATTATGGGTTCAAGATAACGAGACATGACGACTTCAATCTTCAAGCCAACAAAGAAAAATTCATAGATTTTGTTTCGTCCCTAGAAAATGAGGACAACGAACCCGTACTAGTTCGAAAATTTTGCAATTCTGATATGATTTGCGTCGATTGCAGAATGAACATTATTCCCGACTTTATTTTTCTCAACAAAAACATTTTGCTGGTAAATCAATTTCGTTCTGAATTAGAATTTGAAAATTACGAGAAAATACGGCAAGCTACTGAACTAGTTCATGTAACACTCAGTCATGAAGAAGTTGTAGACGTTGAACGCCTGACACGATTACAGAGCCGCAGTGATCTATGGCGATGGGTGAGGATTGGCAGGATAACAGCATCGTTGATGCGTCAGTGTGTACACGCGTCACCAGTTAGCGTTCCGGCTAAGATGTCCTTGCTAAAGCAAATTTGTCACCCATATACAGTGCAAGCGGAATCAGAAGCGATCAGATACGGTCGAATTAATGAACCCAAGGCAAAGAAAAATATTGAAAAATCCTTTCAAGGACACCTTAATTTACGTTTCGATGATTGCGGAATTTTTATTCACCAGAATCGACCATACCTCGGCCGACACCTGATTTGATAGTGTCATGTGATTGCTGTGGGAAAGCAACTATCAAAATTAAATGTCCCTTCAGACTTTCAAAAAAATTCAAGTTAAGTCAGCAGCAATCATTAAAGGACTTGGAGTTTATTATATTGAGAAAAGATCACCAATACTATCTGCCTGTTCAATCACAGATCTATGCAAGTGATGCTTGTTTGGGATATTTTTATGTATGGAGCGAATTGGAGCAGTTATGTATCTGCGTTGAGAAGGATCCAACAATATGGGAAGAATCGTGTTTAAAGGCAGAGATTTATTTTAAAAATATCATATTACCAGAGCTTGTAGCAAACTATCATACTAACAAAGACAAGAAATGAAAAGTCGCCACTAGAGTATACTTCTTAATGAAATATTTATCCGTTACATATTGTTTGTACATATTAAAAACAATAATTCCGTTTTTGAAAAGGAAGGTCTAATTTGGCAATTCTGGTTCCTGTTTTACCGTGTCGTGTTCCTCATCTCGAAGGTGTTTACTGTTGTGTTGAATTTTCTAGATCTCTGCTGGTGCTCAAATCTAATGGAAAGATTGAATTTTGTGATAGTTATTCAATTTTTTGTTTAAATCAACTGAATGATACTCATCTTGATGCTTCCGGTACAGATCCGCCCTCTCAGTCGTCTGACTAACCATGAGAGCGATCTGATGATTAAGCAGTTCCCGGACAATCAACTCCGCACTACACACCTAGAAAAAATCGTGTAAATTTACGTCTCCTGACCCTGACATATACGAGCATCAAAAATGACTTAGTTTTACGTTTGGTTTTAATTTTACATGACGTTGATTTTCGTAAATCGTGTAATTTTACTCCACATATTGCGTTTGTTTTCAGTGGCAGTAAGTGTAATTTTATGTCATTGCGCATGTAAAGTATATGTTTCTTGTAAAAATAAATGGAACACGGTAATGTTTCGTCATTTCGAGAATTACGGGTTGCTAAATTGTGTCATGTTTGCAATTACGTCAATGATAAAATTCATAATTTTTTGGTGTGTAGAGCAGGCATTGGATAAAGGAATAGTTCGCTGAACTTGTTCTTCCATTTTGTCGAACGATGTTTCATTACCCCGCGCCTTTCACGCGAACCAACGGGATGCTTCATTCGGAATTATGTAGTCTGGATCTCGGTATTTTTCATAGCGAGAGATGCGATAATGTGTCGAAAGAATAAATTCACAAATTGGGAAACATTCCTGTTTGCGGCATACAACCCGCTGTCGTTCCAAATACGGCGAACAATAACGTACATTGCTGGCCCAGTCCGATAAGCTACCAGAGTAGCGCTTACAGAACGGTTTCTTTGGCGCAGGAGGAGGCAGAACCGCTTCCAATTCCCTTAGAGTACTCATCATATCAAGGTGGCATATTGCGAATATCAGTTCATTATTAATGTAATCTTTCCGGCACTTTGAGTAGAACTCAAGCAGAAACCACAGAAAGGACAAATCGTTTCCGCGTGACATTATAAGGGTTTCACGAAATGTAACTTCTGGATAAAATTATATAAACACCTAGCCGTCGAATCAAGCTATGACAACGAAAAGTGTCCTCGTCCAGCTCAGCTCACTAAAGACCATGTTTTGTTTTACTAAAATGGTTAAAAATAGCGAAAAATATTCTTCTAATAACAAATCTGTTTTTATTCCGCATAAACTTTAAAACCGAACAGAATCAAATCGTGGATGAAAAAAATTCTAAGTTCACGTAAACAGTACAAGCGAACTGTCAAAAGAGTTCATCCGATTGAGGTTAGCTACAAACGTAAAGTACCTAATTTATCTTATTCATTCAGCTGAATTAGGTTTTTTACTTGCACAGTTAACCTCACTTTTCTTGACAGTTCGCTTGTACTGTTTACATGGACTTAGAAAAATTTGTGGACGACTAGATTCGCTCGAAGAAAATCGTAAAGAATTTTTCTAAGTCCATGTACACAGTACAAGCGAACTGTCAAAAATGAACCCTCAGTTCATTTGTGACGTCATCGTAAAGTATTCAATATCGTACAATATATTCATTTCACTAATTATCTAGGAAAATGTTTTCAAATGCCGGTAAAGCATATGAAACAACAATCATCATCCCTTACATTGTGCCAGGGCCTACTTTCATGCGTTTGATTCGTTTCTGCACGGTCGCTTCGTGTAATAATCGGAGACGAATGAAAATCTGCATGGATAAATGGGCGATTTGTTCGTTTGACGTTTTCAGCTGCGTCACTGAATATTGAAAATGAATCAGCCGCATTCATTTTCAATATTCAGTGATTAATATATATGTTCAATTTTCATTCAAAGAATTTGAATATTTTTAACTCTGGTGTTAAGTTAATTTAATAATTATTGTAAGAAACCGGTCTACATCTGATTGACGATCTGATTTTTTAGGTATATAGTCCAAGCCTTACTCAAGACACTGCTAAATAATGATCATATTTTCATCCTAAAATGGATTAATTAGCCGGCCGTTGTACTGAAGCATTTCCTTAAAGTAGCGTTAGTGGTGCGCACAACATCTCTGCAACCGATGAGCCGATTTATCAGATTTTTTAACAGTTCTTTTAATAGTTTATTTTAATAGATCTTGAATGAAAGGGCTGCAATCAAATTAGTTATGGAATTGGCGGTACTTTCATAAAAAAAACGATGAGTGTTTATTTCAAAACTTGGGATGCTTTGGAGAGATACCATGCTTAACGCAAACACTATTTCGAATAAGGAATGTTTCTAGAATGTCTGCAGAAATATTTGGTCGATCATCGAATGCATATTTCATCTAATTTGTTATACCGGAACTGCAATATCTGTTTTATCGTACATTTTGCATGCCCGGATATTGAAATTTTTGGATATATGAAAAGAAATACATAACGCCGTATCTGTCCAAAATCATGCGCATCCAAACTCTTTGAATGTCGCTTTGAAGGATGCAGGCAGGATTCTTGAAGGGATAAGATCAAGCAATGCAGACACTCACCCGTAACAGGAAATCAATGGTAGACTTCATCCATCGTTACACAGTTCGTCCATTATATGCTTAATTTTGATTCACACTTAATTCGGAATGATGTTGATCCTACTCTGATGGAAATGGATTCCATATATCAAATTTCTTCATTTGATCGGAAACAACACTACCCTGGAGCAGCTCAACTTTTTCACAAAAGATTACCAATTGCTTTGCCTTAAATTGTTCACATTCCATCGAAATTTCCTGATACGAATTCCAATTTTGGGCAGTAACTCCAGCAGCTGCAATTAGTATATCGGCCCAATCGTAATCGTAACTACCAAAATTAAGGTTATACATATAGTCAGGAAAAATCATCAAAAAAAGTCAATGTTGCGTAAACGGAGTGACGAGTTATCAAATAATTCAATGTTGTGTAGGCCACCAAATCGACATCTTTTTGACAATTGCTTTTAGGACCGTTATATATATATATATATATATATATATATATATATATATATATATATATATATATATATATATATATATATATATATATATATATATATATATATATATATATATATATATATATATATATATATATATATATATATATATATATATATATATATATATATATATATATATATATATATATATATATATATATATATATATATATATATATATATATATATATATATATATATATATATATATATATATATATATATATATATACATATATATGCAATCAAACGGGTTTTGAAAAATTTATTCTTTTGTTTTCAAGAAAATCATTCACTTTTTTTAATTTTTCTTCTATATTCCCGGGATTTCCCGGGAAATATATTTTTATTTCCCGAATTTCGGGAATCTGAAAAACGTCAGAAAATGGAAGCTCTACCCTGAACAGAATGCAAATTTAGCAGGAATTTTTAAATTTTACTAAAACTAAACAACTTAGCCTCATTAAGTCTTTGGAAAAGTTTTCGTATTTTGTGAGCCTTTTCTTTTTGTTAAAACAACAGTCAGGGTGGTTCAAAGTCAAGGTGTTTCTCAGAAAAATTGTTTTTTTCCAATAACTTTTGCGGTAATGGTGTAAATTAGAAGTAGTCTTCAGACAACTTTAAGATTGTTTTAAGGCGAATAATTTGTTTCATGGCACCACATATCTAACAATTTTCGTTGAAAAGCTATGAACGCATTTTCGCCTAAAGTGGGTTTTTAATAACAATATAACTCATTGGGACAAACAAAAGATATTTCTATTTCAACTATAAATAAGGCCATGGGTAGAGTTATAATGGAGCCAAAAATGGCGAAAACGATATTTTTTTAAATTTCGTAAAATTGAGTTTAAATAATCTTTTTTGATCATTCGTTTACGAGCGGTCTATCGAGAAGCAAGTGTTTTTTCCAGTCCGTCAGTGTTAGATAAATAATCGTACTAATCCCCGTTCAAGATTATCTTGCACATTCTCTACCTCTCGAGTTTTTTTCTTTTTTTGTGCGTGTGTTAACCGTTAGGCCGTCCTCAGCTTTTTGTTCGCGTAGTGAGGATTGAACAATAACCAGCTATATAAGCTGGTGCGTCGTGGGAAACAAATTTATAGATAAGTAAAATCTACCTCTTTTGACACATTTACGGCTTATTCCCGTCTGCGCGGGTGCTAACTCCGTGCGAGGACGGTGTCGATGGCTCCCCGGACGGCCAAATGGAGGTCGAATCGACTCCCAAGGCTATCTCTCGACCCAAACAATATCCAGAGGTCCCTTTGTGGTCTTCTTTCGGCCCAAAACAACATCGCTGAATCTATTACAGATTTCAAAAGACCTGATGGAACGGTTGTCGACTGTGACCGAAATAAGAAAGGTCCGTTCAGACAGGGTCAGGGTCGTGTTGGCTAATTCAAAGCAGGCTTGCTGCGAGAACTTTACGAATGACTACTATGTGTATATTCCAGCTGTAAAAGTACAGTCTGAAGGCGTTGTCACCGATGAGAGTTTGACATGCGAGGATCCGCTGTACGGGGTTGGCCGTTTTAGAGACCGCTTACTTCAGCCAGTGAAAATACTAGAGTGCAAGCGTTTGCACTCAGTAGTAGTTGCGGGGGATGGTTCAAAAACGTACCCCCAATCAAACTCTTATCGGGTGACCTTCGCTGGTACCGCTTTGCCAAATTACGTCCTCTTGCACAAGGTTCGTCTGCCTGTGCGTCTGTTTGTGCCGCGGGTCATGAATGGCACAAAGTGTAAACAATTGGGTCACACAGCCACCCATTGTAGTCTTTTCCGAGCGATTCGGCAGTGCTGCCACTCCCCAAATTGTGTATAAGTGTAAAGTGTATTAAAAATATAACAGACATTTCCACAATAGTATTGAACATAACCAGCCATGGGGTCATGATTTGAAGAAATGAGAAAGGCACAATTGCATCACTAGGTGGATTAAAATAGGTTTTTATAAGGATCTATCACTGCTATACATTTTTCTTAGCCTGGTTTAAGTTTATCAAAGCGGAAAACGGCCAACTATTTCAGTATTTGCTGCAATATTATTGTGCATGGTGGTATTTTTATTTGTTTATTAAGACAAAAAACTCCGCATAGTTTTTATTTACTCGATTGTTAATTCAGGATAAAAAACGAGCGTTGAAGCGCTCATTCAGAATTATGTCGATTTACAGATTTATATTGAAAATTTTTCAAATTTTAGAATACGCAAGACATAAAATATTGTTGAAAACAAATTGCTTTACATTTTGTTAAACGAAAGTTAGAAGGAAAAAGAACCTCGTTATGTATTGTACTTTTTCAAATACATAGCATTATCTTCGATTAGGGCACTTAATATTATAACAAATTTTTCTCCTCCAAAATATCTGAAAGTATTTCTAATGGGATCTTAAAGAAAAATCAAAACTGCAAAAGTTGTACCAAGAAAACCATTTTTTAAGAAACACCCTAATTTTTTTCGGCAAATTTCTTATAAAATGAAAAGTACACGACATAGCATTCAGGGCAGAATTTACAATTTTCGCAATCGTGAACAGAATAAGGCGATATTTGACCTACTTCGACCAGCAATAAAAAGGCAAACATATGATGTAACATTGTTTGCTCTCCAACTTTTCTCGACAAGACAGCATTGGATCTCATCTTTTCGCGGTATAATATGAGATGATATTTTCGTGCCTAATGTAGGAGTGTTGGTGGTGTTTTCTATCCATTGCTCACCGTGGGTAAGCTCTTCAATTCTCCGGTTTTTCAGCGATTGGATTTTTTGTTTCTCTCTCGCTCTTGAGGAAATATATACCACCGTTGCTTTGTTGCCCACCATTTTCTTCACCCGCTGGACATCCACTTGGTCGAACCTGAGTTCCATTCGATGGAGATGGTAGGTTTTCAATCTTCTCAGTTCAACCAGCGTCCGCTTTGTATCGGCGACCATTATGCTGATGATGCGAATTTTTTGCTTGAACAGCACTTTATCCACCTCGCGTCGGGATCGGTCCATACTCAGGTTGATTTGCTAAACCATTTGATAAACCATTACCCGGATTGGTCTGTCCACAAAATTTTGAACGAACGAGTACACAAACATTACAACAGCCTTCAAACTGGAAAAGACAAAACAACGGAAGTGACGTACGCGTCAGTTCCGTATGTCCCGGGCCTCAGCGAATAATTGGCGAAAATTTTCAAGAAACATTACACAAGACTTGCGTTTAAGCCGAGAGATGAAATTAAAAATCGAATTTTTACCAGGCTAAAGGACCCGATTCCACCAGGAAAACAGAAGAACGTAGTGTACTCGATTCCATGTGGTACAGATGATTGTAAGGTATACATTGGACAAACGGGGAGGAAACTGGAAACGAGAGTAGCGGAACACAAAAATGACGCAAAGAAGAATGATGTCAGAACGGGACTATCACAACACACACTACAAGACGGACACATCTTAGACTTCGCTAATACGCAGATACTTGAGCGAATAGAAAACCAGGAGAGCAGAACGACGGCCGAAATGTTCTATATCAAAATGCTGGGGGAAGACAAAACCGTAAACCTCCAAAAAGAATGTGGAACGTTCTGTACAACGTACGACGGGCTGGTAACCAAGCTTCGACAATGTGTGAATAGCGAGGAAAGCAGACAGCCGAACAGGACAAATCGTTCGTCAGTCGGCAGAAGATGTGTATGAATGAAGTGTGTTTGGAGTGAATTCATGTGAGTTTGAATGTTAATTTGTAATGTGTTGTGAAAGCTTTGTAATCATTTGTGAATTATTGTAATTTAATGTGAATATTTTTTCGAAATAAATGTTTGTAGGCGTCCGACGATGGCTGAAGCATAGTAGGCCGAAACGTTACGTAACGACGAAGAAAACTGGTATCGTTTTTAATTTCACCGAGAAAAATCAACAAACAGAATACACGTAGATACAGATCGTCAGGCTTCCTTACTGCTCTCGATATTAGCTCATTTTCTCTTTTGCAAGCAGTTAAACGCAGTAGAGCTGAGAATCAAGAGATTTTTTTTGCGTTCACGCATATCTCTCTACCACGCAGGGAAGAAGCGAAAGTATTAATTCTCGCCCAATTCAAGAGGGAGTGTTCCTCATCAGATGCTCAGTTACAGAAAGAGCATGTTTGAAAAAATGCCAATAAAATATGATGGTTTCGAAAACAACAGAATGGAGATATTTTATATCAAATGAGTGCTTTATTTAGGTTTTGCATATTCAAACCAGCCATTTATATGTACACACTAAGCTAACCCAAAGTTGTTCAGTAATTTCATTTGACGATTTGCACAGTAATTTTTAACGGAGATCAGCAATTGATTTCAAAAATTGCGAAAGCGTATTCATTTTTGAGCGACTTCGGTAGATTTACGAATAATTTGCTTCTAAAACCTGGAGTATTTTTAATCGAATTTATTATTACTTTTGCTTTTTCGGTAAATTATCCACTATTCAGTAAAATACTAACTTGTTCGGCAAAAAGTTAAACATCATCGAATCTCGTCAAAAACATACAAAACACGTACAACAAACTATCTGTTAAATCGCCATTTTCGGAGAAAAACATTAACACGACGTGTTTGCACATTGCAAATACTTCTTAGTCTTTCGTAAAACCATGAATTTTCAACAGAACACAGTGAAAGTATTCCTTGACTAGGGCAATTTTACACATGACGATTTTGGATAAAGGATTTGACTCGAAAGTATAATAATTAGAAGCCTGATAGTGCAAGGAAGTGTAGATTCAGTCGGGAAAAAGTGGAAATATTTCGGCTTTATTGATAATTATTGAAGAATTTTGCGAACAAGCAATTTTATTTGATAATGAGAATGTTTTGTGTTCAGAAATTCCAGTCTAAAATTCGTAATCAAATTCAGGAAATGTAAGATTACTTTCGTTCGAGTTTTAATTTTCTGTACAACCTTTAAAAGCTGGTAAATTAATTTCCACTACCAATTCGTCAAATTTAATTATCAAATTACTGAACTAGTCAGGAATACTCATCTGAAAATTTACTGAGTATTTTTGACGTTTGGATAAAAAGGGAATATTGCGGAGAGTTTGGTAACAGAATTGGTTTACTAAATTGACTACCGAATGGCTTGCTGTTGAAAACTCAAGTAAAATTTTCCAATACTCATTAATGCAAACTGTTTAATCTATGCACGTTTGGTGGAGCAAATTGTTAGAAATTCGAGCATTACACTAATATTAGGACACACATGTCCTTAATTCGAGTGCCTTAATTTTCACCCTGCTATTTACGGCAATAAGATGAAGAAAGATGGCAGACGCTGCTTTAACCAAAGGCTACAAATGAGTAGGGTTATAATATAATTAGGATGAATATGGTCTCAACATCCTATCAGTCTAATAGGCATTTAAGTGGTTACACCACAATAGAATTTTTAAATAGTCGAATTTATATTTATTAGTCTAAAATATGTTTTAGGATGTTAAAAATTATATCCCAAAAAATGGAAGACGAATACGATATATAAATTCAAATTATCAATTCTTCCGCAACGCCTTCTGTGTAAACCTCAAACCCACTTTTTTGAGTTGGCCGGAAATACAAGTCGAACAAATGGCTTTTGATTGTTTTGAAATTTTCACAGCATATTCGAAATTGATTTCTCCAGCCGTATGTAGGATTTTAATTTCTTGTTGCTTAATTTTTGCTAAATTAACAATTTGTTTCGATTTTAATGGTATTTTCGGCGTTTTTTCACTTAATAGTGCACCATTTCGCGAAGAAGCAAAAAATCGAGAAAAAATCCTACGTAAGTCGCTTGCCACTGTCATAAGGAATCAGAAAAACTATTTTTTTGGCTCTAGGTTTAAAATTACGGGAGATAATTTTCAGGCCGTGGACCTCTTACTAAAAAACTCGCATGGGGGGAAATGCTGCACAGTTGCCATCTTGTGATAAAATTGCTAGAAAAAAAATATTTTTCTGATCCAATACATATGTTATAAATTCCTTTTAACAACATTTCAACTCATCCCTTTATTGTGCCAAGAAAAAATTCCGAAATATGCCCATTTGTTCGAGCTCTACACTGGTGTAACCCCTTAATGTTATTCAGCGATTTTGAACTGGAAGCTGCCAATTCAACCATCTTTACTACAGTTAACTCTCTCTATGTCGATATTCTATATGTCGATATTTTTCTCTATCTCGATTATTTCGTGGGTCCCTTCAGATCGCACGTATAAAAACTGCTCTATGTCGATATTTTCTCTATCTCGATATCTCCCTATCTCGATGTACCTAGCTTTATATTTGCCTGCATTATTCTCTCTCTATGTCGATGTGTTTTTGTTTTCTCTCAGGACATCACAAAGCATATACATAATGAAATGAAAACTGGTGATCAGGGCGCTAAGTCCTATATCAATATTCTGCATGTAGGGGCAGAAAAGACATGATTTGCGGTAAAGTGGATATTCAATGTTTTCCTACGAGACTTTGTAAAACGAATTCATCTTAACCCTCTAGTTCCCAACACCGCCTCTAGGTGGTCTCTATAAAAATCTAAATAAAACTACTAAAACATGATTGTATGTTGTCATCCGCACTAACATTTTTTCCCAACGCTCACACCCTTCATACACACACATTATTTTAATATTCGTAGCTTTCTGTCAAAGGCATTTGAAGCTCAAAGTTGAAAATTCGAGGAAAACGTGGAAAAAAACTATTTTGTGTTTAGTGGTAATCTTCATTAAACAAATTTTAACTGTTTTTGGAAATTTCAATAACTAAAAAAATATTTTTGAGTAGCCTGTTACTAGCATTTCACTGTAGATGTGAATTGGTTTAGTGGAATAATTCGGAAGTTTAGGTTTTTTGGTAAAATACTTTGCCCGCCTAGAGGCGGTGTTGGGCACCTGAGCGAAAAATTTTTTTAGTCTAGTCATTACTTATCGTACCGAAACCAGTATTATGCGCAATTTTAGCTGAAAAAACTCATGTTTTGAAAACTTTGGGTGAATGTTGCAGTTAGAATATGGATATTCTTATCATTTAATAATATTTAGGGGAGTCTGGGGCTAGTTGACAGAATCTTTTTTCTCCTTTTGTATTAGACATATGGCGCTGTCTCTAGCTCTGCACTTCAAGTACTGTTTAATCCATTCTCCAATGTCTTTATGTTGCATTAAATTCTGTTTCGTACACGTTGTAAGTGATATTGAGTTTTCGAGCGTATTAGAGTGAAGAGCCTACTTTACTTAGGAAGGGTGCCTCACAATTTCATTAATTACTCGGAATACAATTGATGTAATGCGTATGAATTGGCATCAATATATTTGCTTTCTTCTTATGAACCATTATGATATCAAAAATCGCCATTTGAACCAATACGTTGAACAAAGATAGCTAACGCCACTCTAACTCATTACCCTAAGTAACGTTCTTAAATTTCAGCATTTTTGTTATTTAGGGCGAGTTCAAAGCTATTCCACGAATGACTAGATTTTTCGATAGCGCGCGAAAGGAACTTTCATCGGTCGTATATGTAATATACGTAACCACAAGTAAAATTTGTTTTTTTTTGTTTGTTTACTTCGGAATTTCACCTGAAAAATTTCGAAAATTTAGCTTTTGAATACAAATTGTGCGCCGAAATTAAAATGCATGAGCATTGAGGCTGAAAAATAATAAGTATCATTGATTTGCAGTTTTATTCAAAAAACATCTCACGCGATCCATACTTTATCATCAAAAGTGGCCAGGTGGCATCATTGTGCGTATAGTCGTAAATTGGCGAGATTTCCGCGTCACATATTTAAAATTCTGTAATGCAGACAACAGTCCGCTCTTTTATGCAACGCATTCACTTTTACACGATCTTCTTAAATTAAAAACAAAAAACATGATAAGTGAAACCATCGCCAGCAGACTCTGGACTCCCCTACTATAAATTAGAAGTCAATAATTAAACAACCAAATCACTAGAGAAATACTCCTTACAGTTTAGGTATTTTGCGTTCTGATGGAGTCCAAAATATAAGAAACCATCTGTATTCGCTTATGTTGAAGTAACTAGAAGAAAAAGAAGTTTTTGTTTTGACATTAAAAATGTCTTACTCCACTATCTGGGGCTAGGTGTCATTCTAAAATCTAAACTATCTCCCATGTAACGAAACTATGTAAGGTTTGCACGCTTATAACTCCGATATTACTAGATGGATTTTAATCATTCATACACCAACCGATTCAGAAACACCTAACTTAAATATTGGTAATAATTTAATATCTCCCAAATAAAAGTAGACTTTTGAAAATTAGTAAAATTAAAAAGTTCACAAAAAACGGGAAAAATACCATTCGTGAGGCAGATTTCTCAGACACAGCCGTCAAAAGAGGGCAGCTTAGTTGCTCAATGAAACACGAAAAGTCATAAATAGAAGCAACGCATGTCCGTTTAAATCAGTTGTTGCTCTTATCCCACACGAGCAACGTCGTCTCCGGGCGATGCAATGAGCGCTATCGATTTTCGGTAACGTTGGCATTTGCACACACTCGCACCTAAGTGACTAAACCATATACGGTTAGTTTATAAATAGAGGTGACGCGTACCCGTTTGAATCAGTTTTTGTTCTTATGTCGAACGGGTAAGATCATGGCTGCAGCGTCTGGGCACTACAATAAGCGGTAGACGCTATGCATTTTCGGCAGCGGTGGCAGTGTGCGGATTTGTCGGGTACCAGCATGGTGTCACAGAATGATTTGCAAAGTGGGTGGGCGGGGTGGTTTGGATTTAATTCAATACGGTGTGTGCTGCTTAAGAGTGTTGCGTTTGAAAAAAATATATTTATTTTTATGCATGCGTGTGCGTTGTAACTTGTTAATCCATGTTTACGGCGCTTTGTAGCTGCGTAGGGTAAAGAGCCAATTGGTTTTCATGTTTCATATTTCGGTTATATGTTTTTTATCAGTAAGGCATCTGACAACGTGCTTCTGTAGTTATTGCACTGTTCAGCAGCGTAGTATTTTATATAGGAGAGTACACTCAGGTTTTTTACGCGGATTTTGAAATTTACGCGGTTTTCATTTACACGGCCTGTATCCCCTGCGTGAAAAATCTGAGTGTAATTGCATCGGAAACAATCACATTCCCAGCAGAACTTTTTGTTTTCTAATTTCAAACACTTTTGTTTCGTACTGCACACAACGGAAAATTTTAAAACAGAACTTACCGTCCCAGCAGCAGTTGAAGCGGGTGTTCTTTTTCGATTCAAATTCAAGCCATGTCTTAAGCGTTACTGGACTTAAAATTGTTTTCCCAGTTTAACCAGTCAGAATATCTGTCCTACTCTATGTATTTAAAACTCAGTTCTAATTGCGTTTTAAGGTATACAACAAATACGGTTGGGTATACTAATTTAAATTTTAAAATAAATCTGTTTTAAATTATGAAACAAACCGCTGTACTGAAGATATAATTATGTCAGTCCTATTACCACATAAAACACCTATATAACATAAAACTCTACAGAATTGGTTTAATAATACAATGTTTACACTACAGAGTTATAACACGTTATAATAATTAGCAACAAGAAAAATGTCAGCAAGATAGCATCAAAATCCGTTTTAACTGGCAGTGCGAACGTTGTATAACAATGTAATTTATCAAATAATTTCATTTGTTCGACCACTAATCGATCAAAAAAATACTTAACCTTAAGATTGTTTACCTAAGTTCATTAGTACATTATTGAAAATTTAAATGGAAAATGAAATTTCATATTTTATGGAGAATCTGTATATTTCCGTTGGCGGGCGTGGGTTTCCTCATCACAGCTCTCAATATGGAACTTTTCTTTTGAATATATTTTCTGGACAGACCAGCCTATTTTTACTAGATGGATCAGCCAAATAATGCCAATCACCTAGTGAGATACTTGATTAATTAATAGATTACCGTTAAAAGACCTTCAATAAATTATGTTTTGATGGGGAGGGTATATAGCAAATTGTAACATATGAAAACAGGCGAGTGAACAAGAACGTGTGTCGATATGTGTGATAGATAAAATTCATTTGCACGCTCTTGAAAAAAGCTATATTTTTAATGTCACCGTGGTCGTGTCCTGTACACAACCCTTTAATTTTTTATTCGCCCAGGTGCCCAACACCGCCTCTAGGCGGCCTACTTATTTTAAGGTCTTAATGAAAAACCCATTACTTCCAAGAATTTTCAACATTAATTTCGTTTTTCTCATCACGAGGCCCACCTCCAAAAGTTTTTTCAAGCCAAAAAAAATTGGGCACTAGAGGGTTAATCTGCATATATCGAGGTTATCTAGAAATTATGCATTTTTGGGTGCAAAGTTTTGACTTTAACGTGCTATAAAAATATTTAGAATGCAGCCATCTGTAGCACGGAAATTATACTTTCGTGGTAAAAAAAATATCAATTAGGGGAACATTGGGAGTTTTGACCAAGCGCAGAATTCGATTATTGGATATGACGTGTTCTATTAGGTTCTTAATTTTTTTCAAAAATATTTTTATGCTAGTTTCGGTCCGTTAAGGTATTTTTAAAAGTTTGGAATGAAAAATTCTTTCCTTATAGAAAAGATTACGTATTTAATAAATTCGCGTTAAATGATGTAATTTTTTATCAAACCTTGTATGGACATATCTACTCGCCTAATAATTACTTCTAAAATACTCATACATTATATATACTTTATGAGCTAGTGAAATGATTTTACATACATCGGAATATTTAAATAGTTATTACTAAAATTTGCACGAGATTGAACGCAATAACTAATGATGGGGAGACTTGACCAAGATTTTATGGGAAGACGTGACCAAGTGGCAATAGGCCGATGAAAGATAAAATTTATCTGATATTTACTATGTTGTCATACCTACTGTTAGTGTTAATCACCTCACAACAAAATCCCACATCAAACATCAGTCTATATCTTGTTGTACTAGTAAACAAAGTTAATAGTAATATGGCTGATTTCGTGACGTGTTAATATGCAATGAAAGCAGAACAGTTAATCCTTAAAAGGAAATGCATTAAACACAGTCGAAATTTATGAAATGCAACCCTTTTAATATTTTTTACGGCTACCTAATGGCCTCGACAATATGGAAAAAGGATTACAGTATTATTTATGTCATTATTTTTTGCTCTGATTTTTCAAAATTCTCTTGGTCAAGTCTCCCCGCATTGAGGAGACTTGACAAAAAGAACGATCTCAAACTTTTATAACTTTTGAAAAAGTAAATTAAAAATTCCGCAAAGAATTATGAACACGAATAATACCTCTTTACATTATATCTCAATGACTTTGGAAGGATTGAAATTTTTTTTAGAGATTTATGTAGGTTTAGCTGAAAACCTGGTCAAGTCTCCCCATGTTCCCCTACATGTGGGGCAGAATGATAAACTGCAAATAAGGGATTCCTTCTAAAACGGCAAACTTGATGTTTTGCAGTGCGTGTGCACTTTACCTCGTCGTCTATCACCCTACTCCTCCCAATACGAGCATCTATCTTCATTTCCCGGTATGCATTATGATGTCCTGAAGGAAAAGTTGTCTCAAAGAAAATCATTGTGTTGTATATGTCGATCTCTCGCTATGTCGATGGTCCCTTTAATATCGACATAGAGTTAACTGTATTCCCAGAAGGTAAAACACGGATACTTATCATGAAAGCCGAGTTAAATATTCGAACACTGATGTGAAGCGAACTAAATATGGTTCCCTTGGGGGTAAAGAGGAAACTATTTTATTCTCATCTGCCAACTGAGCAATTTATCTCCGTTGCACCACCAGACTATGATGAGGTAAAAGCAGAGCATCTAATGAAGGTTTGCTCTGTCACAAGCAAGAGGATCCAGTAATGAGAGCATGTGGTTTCTCTGTGCTCTCCTAGTTACTGGGCAAAAAATGCGCACCAAAATAAAACTCATGTTATATGCGGGTAAAATATTTCTCTATCTCTTCGTTGCAAAGATGAGTAAAATGAAGCCTGCCTCTGTTTCAGGGTCTTCGACAGTTTTTTTTTAAATTCTATTTTTTCAATCTCCTGGATGACAGCGAAACTATCTCGAACCATTAAACAGTAAATTTCCTGATTTTATAAATTTAGAACCACCCTACCCACACCGATCGATAAAATAGCGTAATAGAAAAGAATTTTAAAGTGCAATATTTCATCATGAAAACGAAGCTATATTTTTTTTTTATTTTGTCCACCGTGAAAATAATTTAAACATATTACAAAGGGTCAATTCATGAAAAAAAAATTTAATATTACTTTATCAGTTTTCGTTTTTTTCCAACCTACCCTGATGTTTTTCAAAATTTTGAAGACGAACATTTTCTTCTAACTAGGGTTCGTCGCGGTGCGGATGTGGGCGGTAAATTGATTGTCCGCACCGCAACCGCAAAAAAATAATAAAACCGCACCGCTTACCGCAACCGCACTTTATTTACCGCACCGCACCGCGCGGTAATGCGGTAAATGCGGTAAAATTTTTATATTTTTAAAATTGGTGTCGAAAAATTGTACATTTGTGTAACCATATATAATAAAATGTTATTCTTATTCACACGAAATTTAACTTTAACAGACTCCTAAGAATGTAATGTTTATGAAAAAATCAACTTTTGCATTTTCTATTAATAAAATTCCATGCATTTTAAGGCAAATATTATACATTCAAAAACGTTCAACTGCAGTAATATGAAAACTATTATTGTAGCAACTATTCAGTTAATTGAAAAATGTGGAATAAAAATATAGTAAGAAATGAAGTTGCATTTTTTTTTCTTTAAATTTTCATATTTTCAATGTTTTTGACATATGAAAATGAAATGGATGATTTTCGCATTTACGTAGTAAACCACCTTTCATTCTTAACGGAATTTCACCAAAAAAAATTTAAAGTCGAAATACCAGTACTTCCATATAGTAGCGCATATATTCCAATACAGTGAAATAAAAACATATTGTATTTCATTAATAAGAACGACGCCATATTTGACGAAAAAAAATTATCTATACATTACATCTAATCAGGAGTCCGGTCTCAACCGGCACACAATTATTGAACATTAGAAAAACTGCAAAAATGTATGATTTGTAGCATACAGCAGAAATGATTTTTAAAAATAGGGGGTTTTACGGACAAAATATCCCAAAACTCGAACTTCCGCATTCTTCAAGAAACAGATGTATTATCATTTTAAAACTAAGATTGCTCCCTTTAAAATGAATTAAGTGTAATTTTCTAAAAACTGGTTCGACAGTTCTAGCATTTAATATATTTTCCTCTAATATTTTGCCAAAGAGCCAATGGCAAAAACTTCAATTAAAGTGAACGGGAGTCAAACTATGTGGTATTTGGCAACAAAAGCTTTAAAAAAGCTACAAAATAGTCGACTGAAAAATATTGGGACCTAATTTGGTGGAAAATTATAGTAAATTTGAATGGAAGTACGCGAAAAAAAGTTATGTAGCATTATGCTATATTTCACCCTAAGGAGGAAAATTTGGTGAACACCAAAATTTCTCACTAGGGTGAAAATTCGTTGGTAAAACCAGTCTTTGCACTTGAGGGCACAAATCCTTATTTCTTACACAGTTGCGTTTTGGCTTCGCCTCATCAGAAACCGACACTAACTTTTTGTCGGAATAGATTAGCGCCGGCTTGACGCAAATCCATTAAAACTAAAACACACTTTGTGTTTCAATCGAACGACTGATCAAACATGACGTCCCGTCCGAGCAGAAGTTCTGTTTATGCCGATGAGACACAGTGAAGCCGAGACTTGTCTTGGCTTAGCAGGCCTATGCGAAAGCACTATGCTATATTTCACCCTAAGGAGGAAAATTTGGTAAACACCAACATTTCTCACTAGGGTGATCACGTTTGATCACGTGTTTACCAAATTGATATCGAAAACGATTCATAATTCCACGATTTCCAACAGAAATCGAGAGAAGTGATTCACTTTTAAATTGGATTTAAGAGTAAACATGTATTGTTTTTAAATGATTTAATAATTTTGTCTCTATTTGGATCTTGCATTTTATGTATTTGAAAAGGTTAGTTTGTGAAGTTTTACTTAGAAGTATAAAATAACTAGTCCAAAATATGTAGTAAAAATAATAGCGTCAAAATATTTCGGACACAGCTAGATTTTCTTTCATTATCAATTATAATAATCAAAATTATCACTTTATCATTTTTTTTGCGGTGCGTTTGCGGTAAAAGCTCTTTCCCGCACCGCATCTGCGGGAAAAAGTGTCTCACCGCACCGCAGATTTTGCGGTGCGGGTGCGGTAAATACCGCGCGGTTGCGGTAATTACCGCAACCGCGACGAACCCTACTTCTAACACATAAAAGCTCTAGCTTCTATCGTTCAAAAGATATAAGCATATAATATATCAAAAATGCTTTTAATCCACCTATCAGTGTGATGAGACATTTCTTATAACTCTTATCACTCTCTTCGGATATTATATCGTTTGAGAAAATTTAGAACTTGATGCTTAGCGATGTTTTTGATAACACATACTACTAGGGTTCGTCGCGGTTGCGGTAATTACCGCAACCGCGCGGTATTTACCGCACCCGCACCGCAAAATCTGCGGTGCGGTGAGACACTTTTTCCGGCAGATGCGGTGCGGGAAAGAGCTTTTACCGCAACCGCACCGCAAAAAAAATGATAAAGTGATAATTTTGATTATTATAATTGATAATGAAAGAAAATCTAGCTGTGTCCGAAATATTTTGACGCTATTATTTTTACTACATATTTTGGACTAGTTATTTTATACTTCTAAGTAAAACTTCACAAACTAACCTTTTCAAATACATAAAATGCAAGATCCAAATAGAGACAAAATTATTAAATCATTTAAAAACAATACATGTTTACTCTTAAATCCAATTTAAAAGTGAATCACTTCTCTCGATTTCTGTTGGAAATCGTGGAATTATGAATCGTTTTCGATATCAATTTGGTAAACACGTGATCAAACGTGATCACCCTAGTGAGAAATGTTGGTGTTTACCAAATTTTCCTCCTTAGGGTGAAATATAGCATAGTGCTTTCGCATAGGCCTGCTAAGCCAAGACAAGTCTCGGCTTCACTGTGTCTCATCGGCATAAACAGAACTTCTGCTCGGACGGGACGTCATGTTTGATCAGTCGTTCGATTGAAACACAAAGTGTGTTTTAGTTTTAATGGATTTGCGTCAAGCCGGCGCTAATCTATTCCGACAAAAAGTTAGTGTCGGTTTCTGATGAGGCGAAGCCAAAACGCAACTGTGTAAGAAATAAGGATTTGTGCCCTCAAGTGCAAAGACTGGTTTTACCAACGAATTTTCACCCTAGTGAGAAATTTTGGTGTTCACCAAATTTTCCTCCTTAGGGTGAAATATAGCATAATGCTACATAACTTTTTTTCGCGTACTTCCATTCAAATTTACTATAATTTTCCACCAAATTAGGTCCCAATATTTTTCAGTCGACTATTTTGTAGCTTTTTTAAAGCTTTTGTTGCCAAATACCACATAGTTTGACTCCCGTTCACTTTAATTGAAGTTTTTGCCATTGGCTCTTTGGCAAAATATTAGAGGAAAATATATTAAATGCTAGAACTGTCGAACCAGTTTTTAGAAAATTACACTTAATTCATTTTAAAGGGAGCAATCTTAGTTTTAAAATGATAATACATCTGTTTCTTGAAGAATGCGGAAGTTCGAGTTTTGGGATATTTTGTCCGTAAAACCCCCTATTTTTAAAAATCATTTCTGCTGTATGCTACAAATCATACATTTTTGCAGTTTTTCTAATGTTCAATAATTGTGTGCCGGTTGAGACCGGACTCCTGATTAGATGTAATGTATAGATAATTTTTTTTCGTCAAATATGGCGTCGTTCTTATTAATGAAATACAATATGTTTTTATTTCACTGTATTGGAATATATGCGCTACTATATAGAAGTACTGGTATTTCGACTTTAAATTTTTTTTTGGTGAAATTCCGTTAAGAATGAAAGGTGGTTTACTACGTAAATGCGAAAATCATCCATTTCATTTTCATATGTCAAAAACATTGAAAATATGAAAATTTAAAGAAAAAAAAATGCAACTTCATTTCTTACTATATTTTTATTCCACATTTTTCGATTAACTGAATAGTTGCTACAATAATAGTTTTCATATTACTGCAGTTGAACGTTTTTGAATGTATAATATTTGCCTTAAAATGCATGGAATTTTATTAATAGAAAATGCAAAAGTTGATTTTTTCATAAACATTACATTCTTAGGAGTCTGTTAAAGTTAAATTTCGTGTGAATAAGAATAACATTTTATTATATATGGTTACACAAATGTACAATTTTTCGACACGCGCGGTGCGGTGCGGTAAATAAAGTGCAGTTGCGGTAAGCGGTGCGGTTTTATTATTTTTTTGCGGTTGCGGTGCGGACAATCAATTTACCGCCCACATCCGCACCGCGACGAACCCTACATACTACATGAGATAGTGGCAGGACTCAGAGAATCGCTCAAATCAGCATAGGACAACATCAGTGCTAGAAATCTCAAACCAAATCAATGGGAAAGCGAAAAAATGGCCCATAAAATAGACATACAAACGAATTATTGTTAATGCTCTGTTAATAAATGGTGGGAAAACTGAATTTTCCTAAAGGGGTTATATATTGTACTGAGCCAAAAAAATCGATTTTTTTTGAATCGATTTGAAGTTTATACTTTACTCAAATTTCATGAGAACTAAGAAATCAACGCTTTTTCTTGAAAAGGCCGATGCTAGCAGTGATACCATTCAAAGAAAATCAACAGTGAATATTTCCAGACTTGGTTTTATTTCATATTTAAGAACTATTGTGTTTTTTACATCCTAGATTGCATGATTCAGTGATCGAAATTCAAAACTTCATAAAGTATTTGAAATTATTAAATTAAAATTTGTTTTACATTTCTTATAAAAGAAATGTATAGAATTCGCTCAAACTTTCAAGATTTTTTCCGAGGCCCGGAGGGCCGAGTCTTATATACCAATCGACTCAGCTCGACGATTTGGGACAATGTCTGTGTGTGTGTCTGTGTGTGTGTATGTAACGGACAAATTCTCATTCGTGTTTCTCAGCAATGGCTGAACCGATCTTATCCAAACCAATTTTAAATTAAAGAACTAGAAAACAGTATGAACGCTATTAATTTGTTTTTGATTCTGATGTTCAGTTTTTAAGATATGAATGTTTGAATGCGTAAAAATGGCGTTTTTTGCAGTTTTTTAAAATTATCTGCCGGAATTGACAATATAGATTAACAATTTATGTTTTTAGACAACTTTAACGAATACCTTTCGAACAAGCTATAGATTGTTGAAATCGGACTATTATCAAAAGAGATATTTAACATTAAATGCGGATGAAAGATTTTTATCATTTCCCATTGCCAGAAATATGACCAAAACCATGTAATCTATTATTAACGCCAAAACGGCTTATTTTAGGTCAATAGTATCTTCGGAGAATTTAATGGAGGAAATATGCTCTTTCTTTTGGTATTGCGCTTTTGCTGATTAATCCCTCTATGAGTGAGATATTTTCACAAATTTTCTTGGAAGTGATTATAACGAAATGATGCCTTCAGCAAATTTGTAGCTCTTACTTTTGCGAATAACTTTACTGAAGACTTCAAATATCTATTTTGAATACTTTAAAAGTTATGGCTTGTTGTTTGTGGATTACTCTTCGTCGCCTATTTATTGTTCAATATAGTAATAATCCATTGAAATAAGTCAAACATTATTTCGATAAATCGAATTTTGTATTTCATTTTTCTATCTACAACCGCTAGAAATAATCACCGAACACTTCCAAGTTGTCTGGAAGGAACTTGATAACTTATCAGTGCAAAAATTTTGATTTGTGCGAACCTTCTGACTGCAATTTTTCTAACTTATGACCATCGGATCGATCTGAAACCTTTCGGAAAATGAAAAGCGAAATAAAAAACTCCAAGCAACGGCGTAGCCAAGAGAAGGTTTAGGGGTTTAACACCACACAGCCCCCCCCCCACCACACCAAAAAAAAAAAATTGGATTGGAGCTGAAAATTCATTGATGCAAACTGATTTAATTCAATATTACAATAACATTATCTGATCCGTAGATTGATAACCTGTTGTTGTAAACATCATGAGGACTGTTGATAAATTGTCGGAATGGGGTCCTGATATGTAACTGATCTATTGGTCTTGATTTCACAGTTGTCTAATAGCATCAATATCAAATTCCTGCCTGAAAACATTCCAATAGAAAATTCCAGAGTTCTGTAATCAATCATAATCCTCAGATTTATTTTCAAATTTTCAGCTTTTTTCCTACACAATATTACGAAAGCTTATTAAACAATTTTTCGTAATAAGTTTGTGAAAATTATAAACTATTTGAAATTTTTTAATAGTTTTATTATTTAACCGTGATTTTTTAATAAATAGTGACCATCGCTTCACAACGTAGTCTATTTTTCATGGCTTGTGGTGAGCACGATCTCTCGAATTGCTGAACTGAAAATTATGGAATAGAAATTAATTTTTAGTATTCTTTACAGACCCGCTGGTGCCCTAAGACAATTTCGCTAGATTTTTAGAGCACTGTGCACTAGACTGCCCAGAAAAATGATGAATTTTTGAAAACTCAATCGGCCCTCCCCTGAGTCGATTCCTAGTCCCACCAGAAGTACTTGTACCAAATTTGAAGCAAATCGGACAAGTCTAACTATCGGACCAACGTGCCTGAAGTTTATATTGGATTTTTCAACAATTTACATGGAGAAAACTCACTAGCTCGTATTTTCGCCGCTAGGTGGCACTGTATACATCGTATTATCACTGTAAGTGAAAATAAGAAAGATATTTTAATTATCTACAACTTTGTCGAAGACTGCTAGTAAATCCGGCTATGTTAAAAGAAGTTATTAATCTTTTAACGAAGTGATGTCTGAGTCAGTTTTGCATGGGGCCTAGCAGTGCATGGTTGTGTATCAGTACTCGAGTCCCGCGAACTATATATTTTTGTGAAATAATCGTTAAGTTTAGCTCAATGGTATGTTCAGAAGAAGTTGTAGACAATTCAATTATCCTTCTTATTTTCACTTACAGTGATAATACCATGCATACAGTGCCACCTAGCGGCGAAAATGCGTGCTGGTGGGTTTTCTCCATGTAAATTGTTGAAAATTCCCATACAAACTTATGGCCCGTTGGTCCGGTAGTTAGACTTGTCCGATTTGCTTCAAATTTGGTGCAAGTACTCCTGGTGGGACTAGGATTCGACGCAGAGGTGGGCCGATAGGGGTCATTTTTTTCCTGTCACCCTACTGTGCACCCAGTGCATTAACGCAAGTGACGGAAGGTTATCGAAAAGTCACGTGAAAATGAAAGTTCCAGTAATGATCATGATTTTCCCAAACGGTTCGTTTTCGTGAGGTTTTTATTTGTTCTTTGGCATTAGGATTAGCGATAATAATTCAAATCAAGAATACTACTGGGAAGTCACCTTTAGAAAAAGTCGATGTCGAAGTAAAATTTGAAAATATGCACGCATGTACTTCAGAGATAGCGTGATATCAGGAGCTGCGATTTCATTTCAACGCTTTTTTTGTGAAAAGGGCGATACTTACAAATGTAAACATAGGGCTTTTTTCTTACATGCGAATGAGGGGTTTGAAACGCAACAAATTAACCTAAAAATTTTGATTCTACGATATTTCTTTCTTAAACTACAGCAAAAAATACAACGGGCGAAACTGTATTTTTGTTTGTTTATTTAAAGTTTCGCCCTCCACGCTCCATGTAAACAAACAGGGCGATACTTTTTTTGCTAGCAGTTTAGAGGCGAAACTGTTATTTTCGTATTTTTTAGGATTATCAAACTGATACCAGCTGTAAATAGTAACAATGATCTCTATTGAAAAAACCCGGACGAAATCGGTGGTGTAAAACGGTAGTTATTGTAAAAAAACGTAAGGGCGATACTTCAATGCTGATAGATGGGACCGAAAAAGTAAACAATCACCAAAGGGCCAATACTATCATTTTGTCAATTTCAATAGCAAAAACAAATTTTAATTTAATAATTTCAAATACTTTATGAAGTTTTGGGTTTCGATCACTGAATCATGCAATCTAGGATGTCAAAAACACAATAGTTCTTAAATAGGAAATAAAACCAAGTCTGGAGATATTCACTGTTGATTTTCTTTGAACGGTATCACTGCTAGTAACGCCCTTTTCAAGAAAAAGCGTCGATTTCTTAGTTCTCAGTCGCGTTGGAAATTTGAATAAAATATAAACTTCAAATCGATTCAAAAAAAAATCGTTTTTTTGTTTCAGTACAATATATAACCCCTTTAGGAAAATTCAGTTTTCCCACCACAATATAGATATTTTATTAACAGAGCATTAACAATAATTCGTTGGTATGTCTATTTTATGGGCCATTTTTTCGCTTTCCCATTGATTTGGTTTGAGATTTCTAGCACTGATGTTGTCCTATGCAGATTTGAGCGATTCTCTGAATCCTGCCACTATCCCATGTAGTATGTGTTATCAAAAACATTGCGAAGCATCAAGTTCTAAATGCTCTCAAACGATATAATATCCGAAGAGTGATAAGAGTTATAAGAAATGTCTCATCACACTATTAGGTGGATTAAACACGTTTTGCCTTTCTCATATAAAGAAAGGCTATGCAATCACTGTAAAAATCGACTTTTGCAACGAGGCCCGGAGGGCCGAGTGTCGTACACCATTCGATTTAGTTCGTCGAGATCGGCAAATGTCTGTGTTTTTTTTTTTTTTTTTTTTACAATGGAGAAGACCTTTATGTCCTAGCCCAGTACACGTGCTAACGGTAGGGTCCAATCTACCACACGGGGTGCACTGGGGGCGTGTCGGACTCGAATGGTGACCAGCCATTAATACCGACTAAACTCCATTGGGCTCCGCCATCATTCCTCCCAGGAACTACCTCTCGGTATTACTTCTGGGGGGATGGCTATACTCAATGTACTCATTCACTCTCACTCGCGCGATCATACATCCTGTATGAGGCTTACTTGGGTGCTCTCTCAATCGCACTTTGATTCACTCTCAAGCACTCCCACATGAGGCTGACTATTGTGCTCACCTTTTACGTTCCATGCGAGGCTGACTTGTGTGCTCACCTTACTCATTCCTTGCTAGGCTTACTTTTGTGCTCGCCCTACCCATACATGTGAGGCTGACTTGGGTGCTCACCCTATCACCTGATTCACTCTCAATCGTGCCACTCTATTGTACCTTTGTCACTCCCTCTGGCATCCCATGTGGGACATTTTTCTTAGGCCCCACTTCTGACATACCATGCGAGGCTGACTTTTGTGCTCACCTTTTTCATTCCTTGCTTGCTACCAACCTGTGAGGCTGACTTTTATGCTCACCCTTAACATGCAGTGTGAGACTGACTTGGATGCTCACCCTTTCACTCCTCTGCCACGCCATGAGGCATCGATAGCTTAGTTCCAACATACTACGCTACGACCCTCCCGTCTTGGCATGAGGCAGTCCACTTATACGCCTATACACTCACTCTTCTGTCTTGCTTCGGGGTGGCTGGGTTTACCCCTTACGCGGTTGCCATTCGCTGCGCCAACCTACCTCGGCATGAACAGACCATTCACTCTCTTATTTTGCGCTTGGCCTTTTTCGCTCCAACTAACCAATCACTAGTTAGCCGTGCCCGCCGTCTGTTGCTCGGTTCGCCAGATTACCTGTAGCCTACTGGCAATCTGGATGGTAGCAGCCGAGACTGCGTTCCACTTCTCCACCGTTTGACACATCCGCTGGATAAGGGTATCCGGGGTTGTGTCCCAGCCACAGACGTCAAGCATTGCTCTTCTTTCGACGTCGAACCGATGACATACGAACAGTATGTGTTCGGCAGTTTCATCTACACCTGGGCAGTCCGGGCAGACTGGGACCTCCGCGTGCCCGAACCTGTGGAGGTACTGACGGAAACAGCCATGGCCTGACAGGAATTGTGTCAGGTGGAAGTGAACTTCCCCATGGGGTCTTCCCACCCAGCTCGATATGCTAGGTATCAGCCGGTGGGTCCACCTACCTTTCGAGGAGTTGTCCCACTCACGCTGCCATCTGGCGACCGAGGTCACCCTGGTGCGCTCGCGGGCTCCCCTATTTCCACGTAGCTCAAAGCACTCCTCATCTTCCCGAATGACCAGCCCGACTGGCATCATGCTCGCTATCACGCAGGATGCATCGTGTGATACCGTGCGGTAGGCAGATATCACTCTGAGGCACATCACGCGGTAGGTGCTCTCCAGTTTCTGTAGGTAACTGGTTACCCTCAGTGCTCTTGACCATGACGGGCCGCCGTACCTGAGAATAGATACGGCAACGCCTGCCAGTAACCTACGTCTACTGGCGCACACCTTTGAGCTGTTGGACATCATTCTCGATAGTGCCGCAACAGCAGTCGACGCTCTCTTGCACGTATAGTCGACATGGCTGCCGAAGGTCAGCTTGTCGTCTATAATGACTCCGAGAGACTTCAGACTTCGCTGTGAAGTGATCGCGACTTCTCCCACATGGATAACTGCATGTTGTGCCGACTTGCGGTTGTTGACGATAACTACCTCCGTCTTATGATGAGCGAGCTCCAGGCCTCTCGCGCTCATCCATTCCTCCACCGTGCTAATCGCGTGTTCTGCGGTTAGTTCTACCTCAGGAATTGACTCCCCGTAGACCTCCAAGGTTACGTCGTCGGCAAAGCCGACGATCTTGACCCCAGGAGGGAACTTCAGTCTCAGAACCCCGTCATACATGAGGTTCCATAGCACCGGGCCTAGGATCGAGCCCTGCGGGACTCCGGCGGTAATCGGAACCCTTTTCTGACCGGCATCGGTCTCGTATAGCAGTACGCGGTTTTGGAAGTAACTTTCCAGGATCCGGTACAGACCCACCGGTAGGCTAAGCCGGTGTAACGAGAGCGCGATGGCATCCCAGCTTGCGCTGTTGAATGCATTCTTCACGTCAAGTGTCACTAACGCACAGTATCGAATACCTCGCCTTTTTCGTTGGATCGCTATCTCGGCAGTATTTATCACTGAGTTGAGAGCGTCCACTGTGGACTTACCCTTCCGAAAGCCAAACTGGTTGCTTGACAGACCGTCCGTACCTTCCGCGTACGGGGTGAGCCTGTTGAGGATGATCCTCTCAAGCAGTTTGCCAGTCGTGTCTATCAGACAGATTGGTCTGTACGCCGATGGGTCGCCTGGCGGCTTCCCGGGCTTCGGCAACAGCACCAGTTTCTGCCTTTTCCATCTATCGGGGAAACGGCACTCGTCAAGGCATCTCTGCATAGCTAGCCTGAACATGTTCGGGTTCGCTATGATCGCTGCCTTGAGAGCGTTGTTCGGGACTCCATCCGGCCCTGGAGCTTTGTTCATTGCTAGGGATTTAGCCACTGCGAGTAGTTCTTCGTTCGTCACTGGAGCCACCATTTCGACCGTGCCCGCACTGTCTCGTAGTGCAGGTGGCCAGGGGCTTGTGGCTCGAGACGGGAAGAGTACTTCGATAATCGTTGCCAACCGGTCCGGAGACCGTTCAGGGGGTGAGGAGCCCCCTTTGGTCTTGGCCATCACAATCCGGTAGGCGTCACCCCACGGATTCGCGTTGGCACTCTCACACAGGTTGTCGAAACACGCTCTCTTGCTGCTTTTAATAGCCTTGTTAAGGGCTAATTTCGCAGCTCGAAACGCTTCACGGCGGTTCTCTCTTGCATCCTCGGTGCGAGCTCTTTGCATCCTACGTCTAGCTCTGAGACAGGCTGACCGTAGAGCTGCAATCTCGGCACTCCACCAGTATACCGGGCATCTACCGTTTCTTGGCAGTGTTTTTCTCGGCATAGTGGCGTCGCACGCGCGTGATAGAACAGCTACCAGCGCATCCCCGCTTAGACTGTCGGTGTTGGCCTCCAGTCCCAGGGCCGCGGTGAAAGCTTCGCTGTCGAAGTGATTGGACTTCCACCCGCGTACCTGACAGGGATCTCCCGCCCTCGGATGCTGCACACCATAGTTGATCTTAAAGCGGATTGCTAAATGATCGCTATGGGTGTAGCCTTCGTCTACCCTCCATTCCATGCCTGGAGCCAGACTCGGGCTGGCAAAGGTCAAATCAATCCACGCCTCCACTCCGTTTCTACGGAATGTACTAGCGGAGCCATCATTAGCTAGCACAGTATCGAGTTTCGCAAACGCTTCCATTAGCGCTTGACCCCTGCTATTTGTACAGCGGCTGCCCCACTCCACTGCCCAAGCGTTGAAGTCTCCCGCTATTACTACCGGTTTCCGGCCCACGAGGTCCGACGAGAGCCTGTCGATCATCTGGTAGAACTGTTCTATTGGCCACCTTGGTGGGGCGTAGCAGCTGCAATAGAACACACCATTGATCTTGGCAATCGCCACACCCTCGGCGGAGGGGTGTATTACCTCTTGAACCGGGAACCTTCCCGTTGTACAGATTGCCACCATTCCAGACCCGTCCGACACCCAATTGCCGTTGCCGGCAGGGATGCTGTACGGGTCTGATAAGAGGGCGACATCTGTCCTCGACTCCGAGACCGACTGCCACAGCAGCTGTTGGGCTGCTGCACAATGGTTAAGATTTAGCTGTGTGACTCTCACGGCTTCTTCTTATTTAACTCGCCGAAGGGACACGAAGGTCCGCCCATAGCATGTTTATGGGCTTGCTTCTTAGAGGTGCAGATAAGGCACTTATATGCCTTAGTGCACCCCCGCTCTTTATGCCCCTCCTCGCCGCATCGACGACATAGCTTACTCCTGTCTAAGCCTTTGCATTCATAAGCTTTATGGCTGGATTCTAGGCACCGATAGCACCTGTCCACTGAAGGCGGCTGGGGTATACTAATAGGGCATACCGACCAGCCGATCTTCAGCTTCCCTTACTCGGTTACCTTTTTGGCATCCGCATTCAGTAGCCTGAGGTAGGCTACTTGGGTGCCAGAGGGTCCGTCCCTCAATCGCACAGAGGCCCGCTCGATTGTGACGCCGCATTGCTCCTTGACGGCTGCGACGACGTCTTCTGCGGTCGTGAACTCGTCCAAGTGCTTGCACTGGAGAGTTGATTCCGCACCTAGCGACCTGATTTGGGCGCCCTCGCCAAGGACCTCTTGAGCCAAGGCCTTATATATTGCACTTGATTGTGCGCCTCGCTTCAGCACCAGGAGCATCTCTCCCGTGTTGGTGCGTCTTACGCTACGCACATCCTGCCCAAGGGCCGAGAGGCTTTCGGCCGCCTTCATCGATTTAAGGACATCGGCGTATTTGTCCTTGTCGGTTTTTAACCACAAGGCTTCGCCTCTGTCCTTGGCCTTCCTCGCAGGCCGCGGTACCTCCGGTTTCGGTGCCGGCTTCTTCTTGGTAACCAGCGTCCAGGGGTTTGAGCCCCCCTGCCCCGGTCGTGTCGGGTTGCTGGTACCATCGCTCTCCACAGCGAGGTCACTCTCGCCCTCGCTTACCTCACCCAGGCGGCGTTTGACCTTGACGGTTGCACGCCGAGTGGTGTCGGTTTTGGCACCCTCTCCTGGCGAAATGTCTGTGTGTGTATGTACGTGTGTGTATGTGTGTGTGTGTCATTTAAACTCACACAATTTTCTCAGAGATGGCTGAACCGATTTTCGCAAACTTAGTTTCATCTGAAAGGTATAACGCTCCCATAAGCTGCTATTGAATTTTTAGTTGATCCGACTTCCGGTTCCGGAGTTACGGGTTGAAGAATGCGGTAACACAGCAAATTCCCATATAAACTGGTACCACCATGATGTTCAAATGATGTAAAACATATTAAAATTGATGTAACATTACTCTAGTTTGCTAGTCTGGATCACTAATGATCAGTCAAAGCAGCTTTGACCACATTGGCCACCTATGACGGTTCATGACGCCCCCGGGGAACCCGCCAAGTTCCTAAGCTAATATCACACCCATTCCCCAACGAATTCTCTACCGATTTTCACAAACTTGATTTCAAATGAAAGATACAGTAATACCATTGACTGCTGCTGAATTTCATTCGGTTCTGACTCTTGCTTCCGGAGTCACAGGGGTGATGGTAAGGATACACTGGAATTTTCCATATAAATCGGTACAATCGTAATACCTCAGAGGCTAAAAACTATTGAAGTGATCATCAAATTACTTCTAATCGCAGATCTAGATCACTGATTGCCAATCAAACTTTCTTTGAATATATTGTCCACTATCGACGATTCCGGAAGTCCGGAACTCCGGGCATATTCCACAATTAAAGTCACATCGGTTCTTCGGTGCTGACTGAACCGATTTTCTCAAACCAAGTCTCAAATGGAAGGCACCAACACCTCCCTCCTTCATCACTCCCCTCTCCTTGGACCACCCTCACGCCCGCATTTCCTTCATCCACCCCGTACAACGAAATAAGATGAAGGATTTCTGACGCATCCTCCACTCCCACTCTACTAACCCCCCATTCCCTCCACTTTCAAACTCATTCCACCAACATTTCAAAATATAATCACATGAAGATAACGTTGAACTCATGCTGATTAGGCTTATTAAATATTATTCTTTTGCCTTTCTTATATAGAAAGGTTATGCAATTGCTCAAAAACCGACTCATATAACATTCGACTCAGTTCGCCGAGATCGCAAAATATCTGTGTGTATGTATGTATGTATGTATGTATGTATGTATGTATGTATGTATGTATGTATGTATGTATGTATGTATGTATGTATGTATGTATGTATGTATGTATGTATGTATGTATGTATGTATGTATGTATGTATGTATGTATGTATGTATGTATGTATGTATGTATGTATGTATGTATGTATGTATGTATGTATGTATGTATGTATGTATGTATGTATGTATGTATGTATGTATGTATGTATGTATGTATGTATGTATGTATGTATGTATGTATGTATGTATGTATGTATGTATGTATGTATGTATGTATGTATGTATGTATGTATGTATGTATGTATGAATGAATGAATGTATGTATGTATGTATGTATGTATGTATGTATGTATGTATGTATGTATGTATGTATGTATATATGTATGTATGTATGTATGTATGTATGTATGTATGTATGTATGTATGTATGTATGTATGTATGTATGTATGTATGTATGTATGTATGTATGTATGTATGTATGTATGTATGTATGTATGTATGTATGTATGTATGTATGTATGTATGTATGTATGTATGTATGTATGTATGTATGTATGTATGTATGTATGTATGTATGTATGTATGTATGTATGTATGTATGTATGCATGTTTTTTTTTTTTACAATGGAGAAGACCTTTATGTCCTAGCCCAGTACACGTGCTAACGGTAGGGTCCAATCTACCACACGGGGTGCACTGGGGGCGTGTCGGACTCGAATGGTGACCAGCCATTAATACCGACTAAACTCCATTGGGCTCCGCCATCATTCCTCCCAGGAACTACCTCTCGGTATTACTTCTGGGGGGATGGCTGTACTCAATGTACTCATTCACTCTCACTCACGCGATCATACATCCTGTATGAGGCTTACTTGGGTGCTCACTCAATCACACTTTGATTCACTCTCAAACACTCCCACATGAGGCTGCCTTTTGTGCTCACCTTTTACGTTCCATGCGAGGCTGACTTGTGTGCTCACCTTACTCATTCCTTGCTAGGCTTACTTTTGTGCTCGCCCTACCCATACCATGTGAGGCTGACTTGGGTGCTCACCCTATCACCTGGTTCACTCTCAATCGTGCCACTCTATTGTACCTTTGTCACTCCCTCTGGCATCCCATGTGGGACATTTTTCTTAGGCCCCACTTCTGACATACCATGCGAGGCTGACTTTTGTGCTCACCTTTTTCATTCCTTGCTAGGCTGACTTTTGTGCTAGCCTCTACCAACCTGCGAGGCTGACTTTTATGCTCACCCTTAACATGCAATGTGAGACTGACTTGGATGCTCACCCTTTCACTCCTCTGCCACGCCATGAGGCATCGATAGCTTAGTTCCAACATACTACGCTATGACCCTCCCGTCTTGGCATGAAGCAGTCCACTTATACGCCTATACACTCACTCTTCTGTCTTGCTTCGGGGTGGCTGGGTTTACCCCTTACGCGGTTGCCATTCGCTGCGCCAACCTACCTCGGCATGAACAGACCATTCACTCTCTTATTTTGCGCTTGGCCTTTTTCGCTCCAGCTAACCAATCACTAGTTAGCCGTGCCCGCCGTCTGTTGCTCGGTTCGCCAGATTACCTGTAGCCTACTGGCAATCTGGATGGTAGCAGCCGAGACTGCGTTCCACTTCTCCACCGTTTGACACATCCGCTGAATAAGGGTATCCGGGGTTGTGTCCCAGCCACAGACGTCAAGCATTGCTCTTCTTTCGACGTCGAATCGATGACATACGAACAGTATGTGTTCGGCAGTTTCATCTACACCTGGGCAGTCCGGGCAGACTGGGACCTCCGCGTGCCCGAACCTGTGGAGGTACTGACGGAAACAGCCATGGCCTGACAGGAATTGTGTCAGGTGGAAGTGAACTTCCCCATGGGGTCTTCCCACCCAGCTCGATATGCTAGGTATCAGCCGGTGGGTCCACCTACCTTTCGAGGAGTTGTCCCACTCACGCTGCCATCTGGCGACCGAGGTCACCCTGGTGCGCTCGCGGGCTCCCCTATTTCCACGTAGCTCAAAGCACTCCTCATCTTCCCGAATGACCAGCCCGACTGGCATCATGCTCGCTATCACGCAGGATGCATCGTGTGATACCGTGCGGTAGGCAGATATCACTCTGAGGCACATCACGCGGTAGGTGCTCTCCAGTTTCTGTAGGTAACTGGTTACCCTCAGTGCTCTTGACCATGACGGGCCGCCGTACCTGAGGATAGATACGGCAACGCCTGCCAGTAACCTACGTCTACTGGCGCACACCTTTGAGCTGTTGGACATCATTCTCGATAGTGCCGCAACAGCAGTCGACACTCTCTTGCACGTATAGTCGACATGGCTGCCGAAGGTCAGCTTGTCGTCTATAATGACTCCGAGAGACTTCAGACTTCGCTGTGAAGTGATCGCGACTTCTCCCACATGGATAACTGCATGTTGTGCCGACTTGCGGTTGTTGACGATAACTACCTCCATCTTATGATGAGCGAGCTCCAGGCCTCTCGCGCTCATCCATTCCTCCACCGTGCTAATCGCGTGTTCAGCGGTTAGTTCTACCTCAGGAATTGACTCCCCGTAGACCTCCAAGGTTACGTCGTCGGCAAAGCCGACGATCTTGACCCCAGGAGGGAACTTCAGTCTCAGAACCCCGTCATACATGAGGTTCCATAGCACCGGGCCTAGGATCGAGCCCTGCGGGACTCCGGCGGTAATCGGAACCCTTTTCTGACCGGCATCGGTCTCGTATATCAGTACGCGGTTTTGGAAGTGACTTTCCAGGATCCGGTACAGACCCACCGGTAGGGTAAGCCGGTGTAACGAGAGCGCGATGGCATCCCAGCTTGCGCTGTTAAATGCGTTCTTCACGTCAAGTGTCACTAACGCACAGTATCGAATACCTCGCCTTTTTCGTTGGATCGCTATCTCGGCAGTATTTATCACTGAGTTGAGAGCGTCCACTGTGGACTTACCCTTCCGAAAGCCTTGACAGACCGTCCGTACCTTCCGCGTACGGGGTGAGCCTGTTGAGGATGATCCTCTCAAGCAGTTTGCCAGTCGTGTCTATCAGACAGATTGGTCTGTACGCCGATGGGTCGCCTGGCGGCTTCCCGGGCTTCGGCAACAGCACCAGTTTTTGCCTTTTCCATCTATCGGGGAAACGGCACTCGTCAAGGCATCTCTGCATAGCTAGCCTGAACATGTTCGGGTTCGCTATGATCGCTGCCTTGAGAGCGTTGTTTGGAACTCCATCCGGCCCTGGAGCTTTATTCATTGCTAGGGATTTAGCCACTGCGAGTAGTTCTTCATTCGTCACTGGAGCCACCATTTCGACCGTGCCCGCACTGTCTCGTAGTGCAGGTGGCCAGGGGCTTGTGGCTCGAGACGGGAAGAGTACTTCGATAATCGTTGCCAACCGGTCCGGAGACCGTTCTGGGAGTGAGGAGCCCCCTTTGGTCTTGGCCATCACAATCCGGTAGGCGTCACCCCACGGATTCGCGTTGGCACTCTCACACAGGTTGTCGAAACATGCTCTCTTGCTGCTCTTAATAGCCTTGTTAAGGGCCAATTTCGCAGCTCGAAACACTTCACGGCGGTTCTCTCTTGCATCCTCGGTGCGAGCTCTTTGCATCCTACGTCTAGCTCTGAGACAGGCTGACCGTAGAGCTGCAATCTCGGCACTCCACCAGTATACCGGGCATCTACCGTTTCTTGGCAGTGTTTTTCTCGGCATAGTGGCGTCGCACGCGCGTGATAGAACAGCTACCAGCGCATCCCCGCTTAGACTGTCGGTGTTGGCCTCCAGTCCCAGGGCCGCGGTGAAAGCTTCGCTGTCGAAGTGATTGGACTTCCACCCGCGTACCTGACAGGGATCTCCCGCCCTCGGATGCTGCACACCATAGTTGATCTTAAAGCGGATTGCTAAATGATCGCTATGGGTGTAGCATTCGTCTACCCTCCATTCCATGCCTGGAGCCAGACTCGGGCTGGCAAAGGTCAAATCAATCCACGCCTCCACTCCGTTTCTACGGAATGTACTAGCGGAGCCATCATTAGCTAGCACAGTATCGAGTTTCGCAAACGCTTCCATTAGCGCTTGACCCCTGCTATTTGTACAGCGGCTGCCCCACTCCACTGCCCAAGCGTTGAAGTCTCCCGCTATTACTACCGGTTTCCGGCCCACGAGAGCCTGTCGATCATCTGGTAGAACTGTTCTATTGGCCACCTTGGTGGGGCGTAGCAGCTGCAATAGAACACACCATTGATCTTGGCAATCGCCACACCCTCGGCGGAGGGGTGTATTACCTCTTGAACCGGGAACCTTCCCGTTGTACAGATTGCCACCATTCCAGACCCGTCCGACACCCAATTGCCGTTGCCGGCAGGGATGCTGTACGGGTCTGATAAGAGGGCGACATCTGTCCTCGACTCCGAGACCGACTGCCACAGCAGCTGTTGGGCTGCTGCACAATGGTTAAGATTTAGCTGTGTGACTCTCACGGCTTCTTCTTATTTAACTCGCCGAAGGGACACGAAGGTCCGCCCATAGCATGTTTATGGGCTTGCTTCTTAGCGGTGCAGATAAGGCACTTATATGCCTTAGTGCACCCCCGCTCTTTATGCCCCTCCTCGCCGCAGCGACGACATAGCTTGCTCCTATCTATGCCTTTGCATTCGTATGCTTTATGGCTGGATTCTAGGCACCGATAGCACCTGTCCACTGAAGGCGGCTGGGGTATACTAATAGGGCATACCGACCAGCCGATCTTCAGCTTCCCTTTCTCGGTTACCTTTTAGGCATTCGCATTCAGTAGCCTGAGGTAGGCTACTTGGGTGCCAGAGGGTCCGTCCCTCAATCGCACAGAGGCCCGCTCGATTGTGACGCCGCAGTGCTCCTTGACGGCTGCGACGACGTCTTCTGCGGTCGTGAACTCGTCCAAGTGCTTGCACTGGAGAGTTGTTTCCGCACCTAGCGACCTGATTTGGGCGCCCTCACCAAGGACCTCTTGGGCCAAGGCCTTGTATACTGCACTTGATTGTGCGCCTCGCTTCAGCACCAGGAGCATCTCTCCCGTGTTGGTGCGTCTTACGCTACGCACATCCTGCCCAAGGGCCGAGAGACTTTCGGCCGCCTTCATCGATTTAAGGACATCGGCGTATTTGTCCTTGTCGGTTTTTAACCACAAGGCTTCGCCTCTGTCCTTGGCCTTCCTCGCAGGCCGCGGTACCTCCGGTTTCGGTGCCGGCTTTTTCTTGGTAACCAGCGTCCAGGGGTTTGAGCCCCCCTGCCCCGGTCGTGCCGGGTTGCTGGTACCATCGCTCTCCACAGCGAGGTCACTCTTGCCCTCGCTTACCTCACCCAGGCGGCGTTTGACCTTAACGGTTGCACGCCGAGTGGTGTCGGTTTTGGCACCCTCGCCTGGCGACTTCCTAGGGCGCTTCGCATTCGATGCCGTCTTGCGATTGCCCTTTCCCTTTCCCTTCGAGGGGAACTCGGTCGCCGCTCCGATCGACGTGGCTGCTCCGTAGAAAGTAAAGGCCACTGTCTGTGAACCTCTATCGACCTTCTCTCTTTCCTCCCTATTGGAGGCCACTGTCTGGGTTTCTCTGTCGGGCCTCTCCCGACATTCCACCCTCTCAACATAGGCCTGCTGTTCCTGTCTTGCGACACGAAGAGCTTTCCGGAGCTCCAAGAGGCTCAACTTCAACTCCTTAGCTATGTTCTGCTTTGCGCTAGCGAAGTCGATTATAGAATCGAGTTGCTTCGCTACTTTGCGCATCGCAGCTATTGGCCCCTCCGATGCATTGGTAGGGATATTGCCTACCGCTGCTGGGGGGTCACTGGTGCTTTCGGATGCAGCACTCATCGCTCCACTACTCTCCCCACGGGGGGGGGGAGACCTCGCCAAACCACCTCTTGCGAAGGGGTTTGGCACCTCCGTCTGTTTGTTTTTATTTTTATTTACCTCCATGTATAGTCCCACGAGTAGCGCGAGAAATATATGTCCGCCACACCAGAGCTCCGCATTAGCGTGGTAAGGGACGCTTACTGTGGGGGTTGCCCAGGTACCCCACAGGCTCCGTTAACGATCGAGCATCTTTTTCACCCCCTCGATCACTCATCCCTCGGCACGGGTCGCTTCACGCCTTGGAATTGGGGTTATGCCCTACCTTGCTTTACGTGGTGATCTCGGCCCGGATCATCACAACCATCCTCCTTTACCAGGGCTTTGGACCTGTAGCTCTGGTTCTCAATAGTTCCATGTACGTATGTTATTACAGACATGCTACTATTGAGATCCGTCATTCGCTATGTATGTATGTATGTATGTATGTATGTATGTATGTATGTATGTATGTATGTATGTATGTATGTATGTATGTATGCGTGTGTATGTGCGGATTTGTTAACAAAATGTCCACATCGGTTTCTCGGAGATGGCTGAACCGATTTTCACAAACTAAGATTCAAATGAAAGGTATAATATTCCCATAGGTTGCTATTGAATTTCATTTTCAACCGACATCTTGCTCCGGATTACGAGTTAAAGAGTATGGTTACAAAACAAAATTTGTTGATTTGTCCACATCGCTTTCTCGGAATTTTCTGAACCGATTTTGACAAAGTTAATTTTAAATGAAAGGTCCATCAGCTGCTGTTGAATTTTGTGTGGATCAGAGTTCTTGTTCCTGAACTACAGGGTGATACGTACGATCACGCAACAAATCCCGATTCTAACGAATTCTGCGATGAATGTAAAAAGGTGAAATTTTTTCCAAAATATAAGCACAACTGTTGAATTTGTAGATCTAGGTCACCAACAGTCATTCAAAGTCTCTTTGGCCACACTGGCCACCATCGACGGATCTGGAAGCATCCAACTTCAGAATAACGGTTATATTGATTTCTCGAAAATAGCTAGACCGATTTGATCAACTTAGTCTCAAATGAAAGGTGTTGCGTCCCCGGAAACTGATATTAAATTCCATCTCCATCCGACTTCCGGCTCCGGAGTTACGGGTTGTGGAGTGCGATCACATAGAAAACTCCGATTCAAACCGATACCGCGATGAATGCAAAAAGGTGCTCTTATATATACTTACCAAGTGTAATAAGAATGGAAGACATTTCCATAATGTTATATTGTACGAACCAGCTATTAAATCATAGTTTGGAGAAATGAGAAAGGCACAATTGCACCTCTAGGTGGATTAAAACAGGTTTTTGCTATTGAAATTGACAAAATGATAGTATCGCCCCTTTGGCGATTGTTTACTTTTTCGGTCCCACCTATCAGCATTGAAGTATTGCTCTTACGTTTTTGCCTTTCTCATATAAAGAAAGGCTATGCAATCACTGTAAAAATCGACTTTTTAACGGAGCTCCGGAGGGCCGAGTGTCATACACCATTCGATTCAGTTCGTCGAGATCGGCAAATGTCTGTGTGTGCATTAGAGTGACAGAAAAAAAGACCCCCATCGGCCCACTCCTGAGTCAATTCCTAGTCCCACCAGGAGTGTCTGCTCCAAATTTGAGCCAAATCGAACAAGTCTAGCTACCGGACCAACGTGCTTGAAGTTTGTATGGGATTTTTCGACAATTTACATGGAGAAAACCCTCTTGCTCACATTTTCGCCGCTAGGTGGCACTGTATACATCAGATTATCACTAAAAGTGAAACTTAAGAAGATAATTTTATTATCTACAACATTGTTGAAGACTGCAAAGCGATCCGACTCCAATAGGAAAAGTTATTAAACTTTTAACGAAGTGATGTCTGAGTCAGTTTTGCATGGGGCCTAGCAGTGCATGGTAGTGTATCAGTACTAGGTTCTAACAAACTAAACATTTTTATGGAATAATGGTTAGATTTAGCTGAATAATATGTTCGGAAGAATTGCAGTACATAATACGAGTTATGTTTTGGTTAGAAAATTGTAGTTCCAGATCTGACCGCATAGATGGGGCCAACACTAACTTTTCAACGAAGAGAGATAGAAATTAGGTGTCTTCTACAAAGTTGTAGAACAAGAATATTGCAGTAATTCTTCCAAACATCTCGATATTCCATCTCTCTCCGTTGAAAAGTTAGTGTTGGCGCCATCTATGCGGTCACAGATTGAACTAAAATTTTCTAACCAAAACATAACTCGTAGTATGTACTGCAATTCTTCCGAACATACTTGTCAGCTAAATCTAACCATTAATCCACAAAAATGTTTAGTTTGTTAGAACCTAGTACTCATACACTATCATGTACTGCTAGGCCCCATGCAAAACTGACTCAAACATCACTTCGTTAAAAGTTTAATAACTTTTCCTATTGGAGTCGGATCGCTTTGCAGTCTTCAACAAAGTTCTAGATAATAAAATTATCTTCTCAAGTTTCACTTTTGGTGATAATCTGATGTATACAGTGCCACCTAGCGGCGAAAATGTGAGCAAGAGGGTTTTCTCCATGAAAATTGTCGAAAAATCCCATACAAACTTCAAGCACGTTGGTCCGGTAGCTAGACTTGTCCGATTTGCTTCAAATTTGGAGCAAGTACTCCTGGTGGGACTAGGAATCGACTCAGGGGTGGGCCGATTGAGTTTTCAAAAATTCATTATTTTTCTGGGCAGTCTAGTGTGCATGTATGTGTGTGTGTCATTTAAACTCACACAATTTTCTCAGAGATGGCTGAACCGATTTTCGCAAACTTAGTTTCATCTGAAAGGTATAACGCTCCCATAAGCTGCTATTGAATTTTTAGTTGATCCGACTTCCGGTTCCGGAGTTACGGGTTGAAGAGTGCGGTCACACTGCAAATTCCCATATAAACTGGTACCACCATGATGTTCAAATGATGTAAAACATATTAAAATTGATGTAACATTACTCTAGTTTGCGGGTCTGGATCACTAATGATCAATCAAAGCAGCTTTGACCACAGGCCACCTATGACAGTCCATGACGCCCCCGGGGAACCCGCCAAGTTCCTAAGCTAATATCACACCCATTCCCCAACGAATTCTCTACCGATTTTTACAAACTTGATTTCAAATGAAAGATACAGTAATACCATTGACTGCTGCTGAATTTCATTCTGTTCTGACTCTTGCTTCCGGAGTTACAGGGGTGTTAGTAAGGATACACTGGAATTTCCCATATAAATTGGTACAATCGTAATACCTCAGAGGCTAAAAACTATTGAAATGGTCACCAAATTACTTCTAATCGCAGATCTAGATCACTGATTGCCAATCAAACATTCTTTGAATATATTGTCCACTATCGACGATTCCGGAAGTCCGGAATTCCGGGCATATTCCACAATTAAAGTCGCATTGGTTCTTCGGTGATGACTGAACCGATTTTCTCAAACCAAGTCTCAAATGGAAGGCAAAATATGCAGCTGAGTATTGCATCATAGCCCCTCCGTCCCCCCGCCTTGCCCTTACATCGCCTTCCTTCATCACTACCGTCCCCTTGGACCACCCTCACGCCCGCATTTCGTTCATCCACCCCGTATACCAAAATAAGATGAAGGATTTCTGACGCATCCTCCACTCCCACTTTACTAACCCCCCATTCCCTCCACTTTTAAACCCATACCACCAACATTTCAAAATATAATCACATGAAGATAACATTGAACTCATGTTGATTAGGCTAATTAAATACTATTCTTTTGCCTTTCTCATATAGAAAGGTTACGCAATTGCTCCAAAAACCGACTTTCTAACCGAGGCCCGGAGGGCCGAGTCTCATATAACATTCGACTCAGTTCGCCGAGATCGCAAAATATCTGTGTGTATCTATGTGTGTATGTTTGTATGTGTGTATGTATGTATGTATGCATGTATGTTTTTTTTTTCTTTTTTTTTTTTTTGAGAGCAGTAAAAAAAATTTCAGAAAAACCCTGAGTGAGGAAAAATGTACAAAAACCCCATTGTCAGGGAACGGGTTTGGGCTGCCATCACCCGACCCGCTAAAAAACCACTGCTCTTGCCCAGAACCTGATTCCTCCCCGGCACTACCTTACGGCATTACTTCGGGGAGGGGTTTTTATGTGCATAGCACGCACTCTAATTCAACTACTTACTAGTTCGTTTCTTCCGTAGGGTGACAGCCCCACTCCTCTACACACCACCAATTCTCTACCATCCACACAGACTGGCAAGCTCTGCATGGCAGTCGGAAAACTGGCTATGAGTCGAGGCTTAGTACTCCTCCCCTACGAGTACAGTCTGAGCGGCAAACTTCTGACTGTCTAATTCACCGAGCCCTGCGGCTCGCTTGTGCCGGTTAGCACCGCAACTCCCTTCTCGCACCATTCAACGCCGTTTACTCTTTGAGCACCAGACTTGTTCGCGAACTACTCGGTCTAGTCCCCGACGATGGACCTAGCCTACTCCGACGGAGAATTCCCCGGCGAGAGAAGTTCTCCCGAAACCGAGCCAACCAACCAGATGTCGAGGTCAGTTCGGCGATTCCGGTGGAGCAGAGCGTCCGGTTCGCTGATGCCCCGACGACCTGCGACTGGTGGTATTTCGTCGCGGTCTACTCAGTCTAGTCCCCGGCGGTGGATCTAGCTTACGCCGACGGAGAGTTCCCCGGCGAAGGAGGCTCCCCCGGTACCGATTCTTCTTTTGTTTTAGCACCACAATTTCATGAGCTCTTTGGCTTCCTCTCGTTCCGTTTCGCCCGATCTACTCGATCTAGTCCCCGACGGTGGATCTAGCCTACTCAACGGGCCATACAGTAGGTGCTGAGGTCTATCCGGCGATTCCGGTTGGAGCGTAACTTCCGGTTCACCGGCGCCCCAACGACCCACTGCTAGCTCTGCGACGCGGTCTACTCGGTCCAATCCCCGGCGGTGGATATAGCCTACTCACGAGCTACCCGGAAGGATGTCGAGGTCGGTTCAGCGATTCCGGTGAAGCTTGACGTCCGGTTCCCAGGCGCCCCGACGACCCAACTCGGTGCTACATCACGCACTACTCAACTGGTCCCCGGTGGTGGACCTAGTCTACACAGTTGGAGAGTTCCCCGGCGGCGGAATTTCTCTCGAAACCCGATTTGCGGTTTCTTGTTGGTCTCTGCGCCACTTCCTCTGCAACTCGGAGAGTATGCTCGAGACCACTCTGTTGACAGCGTCCCAGGTATGTTCGTCACGGCACATCTCTTCGACGATATTGTCCGCTGTCATACCAGGTATACCCCTACGAACTTCTTCGAATCTAGGGCATTCGAAGACCACGTGTTCCGGTGTCTCCTGCACGGTCGCACAACCCGGGCAAAGGGGTGACGAAGCATGTCCAAACCGATGCAAGTACTTCCGGAAGCATCCGTGCCCGGACAAAAACTGCGTCAAATGGAAGTTCACCTCTCCATGCTTCCTATGTACCCAGGCCGATACATTTGGGATGAGTCGGTGGGTCCACCTTCCTTTCTCCGCGTTGTCCCACTCCTGTTGCCATTTAGCCAACGAGTCCGCTCGAACCTGTCTCCTAGCGTTACGTGCATTTCTCCGCTGAAAGCATTCCACGTCCTCCGCCAGGGTAATGCAGATGGGGATCATCCCGGCGATAACGCATACTGCCTCCGACGATATTGTTCTGTAGGCACTCGCGACTCGTACGGCCATCAGTCGGAATGTCCTGTTTAGCTTTTCACGGTTCCGCTTAGTTTTCAGCGCAGCACTCCAGGCAGGAACCCCATATCGGAGTATCGATGACGAAACAGTAGATAGCAGACGTCTCGTGCTGCTTCTCGGACCGCCAACGTTTGGCATGATTCTCGCTATTGCGTTCGTTGCCTTCGCCGACTTTTCACAGGCGTAATCAACGTGGTTGTTGAAGCTCAACCGGTCGTCGATTATAACTCCCAATTGCTTCAATGCACGTTTCGATGCAATCACGTGCCCTCCGACGTCGATCTGCATCCGTTGGACCGATCTGCAGTTACTGACCAACAACACCTCCGTCTTGTGGTGAGCTATTTGCAGCTTAACCCCGTTCATCCAGCTCTCGATCGCGTCTATTGTCTCCGTCACCGACACCTCCACGTCTTCAAGTGTCTCACCCATCACCGTTAGTGACACGTCGTCCGCGAAACCTACGATTTTCACTTTCCTAGACAGCTGCAGCGTTAACACCCCATCGTACATCCCGTTCCAAAGGGTTGGACCGAGAATGGAGCCCTGAGGAACGCCAGCTGTGACACGCAATGACTTCTGTCCTTCGCTCGTCTCGTACAGTAGCACTCTGCTCTGAAAGTAGCTCTTCAGGATCTGGCACAGATAGTCGGGAACCCTCATTCTATGCAGCGCTGCAGCGATGGCTTCTCAGCTGGCACTGTTGAACGCGTTCTTCACATCTATCGTGACCACAGCGCAGTATCGATCTCCTCTTCGCTTCTGTTTAGATGACTTCTCGGCACTCTCGAGCACTATCCGAATTGCATCCACTGTCGATGCTCCTTTGCGGAAACCAAACTGCATCTTGGACAGTCCGCGCTCACCTTCCGTGAATTTCGTCAACCTGTTAAGAATGATCCTTTCCAGGAGTTTTCCGAGTGTATCCAGCAGGCATATGGGTCTGTACGAGGTCGGGTCGCCAGGTGGCTTCCCTGGCTTCGGCAGCAACACCAGCTTCTGGACCTTCCACATTTCGGGGAAGTTGCCTTCATTTAGGCACTTCAGCATCACTATCCTGAACATGTCCGGATATGCCAGGATCGAAGCTTTCAGTACCACGTTTGGTATTCCATCCGGACCAGGGGCTTTCTTTGGTTATAGGCGCTTCGATGCTTCTACTAGCTCGTCGTTAGTCACTTGCCGATCCATGTTTGTTCCTTCTTCCTCGCCGTGCGGTGACGGTGGCCATATAGTTGCTCGGACACATTTCGGCTGGCGTCGTCGGACCCTTCATTTTCGCCATCACGACTCGGTATGCGTCACCCCAGGGATTGGCGTCTACTTCTCGGCATAGCTCCTTGTGGCACTCTGACTTGCTAAGTCTGATCTCCCGTTTTAGAGCGGCCCTAGCTTCCCGAAACGATGCCTTATGCTCTTCTCTATCTGGTTCCGACCTTGCTCTTTGGGCCCGCCTTCTGGCTCTGAGACAAGCAGCGCGTAACGTACTAAGCGTCTCGTTCCACCAGTAAGCTGGACGCCGTTTGTTGCGTGGTTCCAGTTTTCGCGGCATTGTGGCGTCACAAGCCGCCACAATCCTTCTTGTTAGGTCAGCCGCATCCACGTTCTCGGTCCCGCCGTTCGGCCGAAGTGCCTCAACAAAGAGGTCTTTGTTGAAGGCTTTCGTCTTCCACTTTCGTTCGCCGCTCACCCTTCTCTGTACTGCCGCGGGGTTCCGTTGGCCGATACGGTAGCGAATCTCCTGGTGGTCACTATGCGTATACGTTTCGCATACTCTCCAATCCATGTTCGTCGTCAATGAGGGACTACAGAATGTGACGTCTATGATGGACTCCCTCCCGTCTCTCCGAAATGTACTAACAGAGCCTTCATTGCACAATCGTACGTCTAACTTCGCTAGAGCTTCCTGCAGGATACACCCTCTTGTGTTGGTTACTCTACTGCCCCATTCCACAGCCCAGGCGTTGAAGTCACCACCAATGACTACCGGCTTCCGATCGATCAACTGCTCGGTTAACTGCTCCAGCATTACGCTGAACTGCTCTACTGTCCACCTTGGGGGAGCGTAACAGCTACATACGAAGATGCCGTTGATTTTGGCTATCACGAAACCCTCATAGGAACGTTCTACCACTTCTTGGATAGGGAATCTTCCCATTACTTGTATCGCAGCGGTTCCTGATCTATCCGCCACCCAGTTACCGTTATTAGGGGGGACTTGATAAGGCTCTGCGATCAAAGCGACATCGCACATAGTTTCTGTCGTAGACTGCCACAACAGTTGCTGTGCGGTATCACAGTGATTCAGGTTTATCTGGGTCATCTCCATCACCGTTGGCCTGCAGTCGCCTTCTTGTACGCTGGGCATTTAAAGCCACCCGTCTGATGGTCGTTTCCTTCCGCTGGGGTGCAAAGCAAGCACTTCGGCCTCTGCGTGCAGTCTCTCGCAAGATGGCCCGTCTCTCCGCATTTCCAGCACATCCCGGATCTGTCCGGGCCTTTGCAAGCCCCTGCTAAATGTCCAAAGCCTAAACATTTGAAGCATTTCTCTGCTTGTTTGTTTACTCGTGGGGCGGCTCTCAGTAGGCATCTCGACCATCCAACTGTAACCTTACCTACCTCCAGTGCCTTGTCTGCAGCGGTTACCGGTGAACGTATCATCGCTATCTGCGTTCCTCCGTATCCCTTCCTTAACCGGATCGTCATGTGTACCTCGCCCAGTTTGCACTGCTGCTTCATAGCACCTCTCAGCTCGTCTTCCGTCGTTATTTCGTCGAGGTCTTTGCACACGATTACCATCTCCGGGCTTAAGGCTTTAACTTCTGCCTTTCCACCCATTGATTTAGTTATAGTCTCCTGCAAGGCAGAGCTACTAGTCGTAGTATTCTTCTTAAGCTCGAGGAGCATCTCATTTTTTTTGGGTACGCCTGACTCTTAACACGTTTTCCCCCAAATCTTTCAGCTCCGGGTCCTCTCTGACCTTTTTGAGCAGTGCTGCGTACGTAGTCTCGTCATTTGCTTTGACGAGCACGGCTTCTCCCTTAGGCGCCTTCTGACGAGCCGAGGGTTCTGATTTCCTCTTCTGCTCCCCTTTTCGCTCCTCCTTCTTTTTTTGCTGTTTCCCGCGTTTCTCCTTCCGACCTACAACGGTGCTCCAGCTTTCACCCTGTAAGGTGGCGTCCTTTTCTTCGGCAGCAACAGCATCCTCGAGCGTCTGCCTCTTTGACCCGCCTGGTCTTTCTTCTCCTGGTGAGGATCTTGTCCTCTTTGGAGTTATGGGAACTGGCGTGTTCTCCACTCCAATCTGCCTCTCCTTACCCTGTTTCGGAGGGGCTAGGAGGATACTGGCCTTAGCCGACGCGGATGCTCGCTCAGCTGAATCTGCCCTCTGCGTTGCCGTATCGTACTCTTTCACGGCAGACAGTAGCGCCTTCCGGATTTTGATGACCATCTCCTTAATGTCTTTGTGGACATTGTTTCTCATGTCCACGAACTTGTGGAGCTCCTCCACCAAGTGCCTCGCTACCACTACCTTTGGCGTTTGTAGGGTGTAGCTCCTTCCGCTCTGCTCCGGCTGTTTTTGTTCCTGCTGTTGCTGTTGATTCGGTTTCCCCTCCTCCTGCTCTTACTGGGTGACTTCAGCTACTATTGGTGGTGGTGACCTCACCAACCCACCTCTGGCAAACGGATTTGCCGTGCCTGCTCCATTTATATCGGTTGCTTGTTGTTTCTCCATTTTATTTTATTGGGTCCCAACTCCGGGCCGCTATCTCCACTCGCTGCACATAGTCGCCTCGCGATCCCATGATTATCTATGCTGCCGAAAAGCAGCAGTGAGGTCATGCAAGGGTTGACACCATCTCCCATGGGGAGTAGTGTTCAGAGCCGCATCGGCGTAAATCGGGAATGCTTCAACCGAACCTAGTACCACCAACCAAATGATGGCGAGTTTCGAACGTACCCGGAGACCTGCCAGGGTTTTGTTGGGACAGAGGCAGCCATGCTGTTAGCCCACTCGCCATTTCAAGTCGGTGTCATTCTTCCTTACTCAGGGAGTAGAACAGCACGCCTGTCAGCCCTAAGTCGCCATCCTTTTCGTCTTCCGTGTCCTGTCCGTTGCCGTTCGCCATGGCCAGTATACCATAATCAAGATGTTAATGGCGTCGATCCTGATGTGCCGGTTGGCACTCCGGTTGGGCTAGAGTGCTTTTATTGCCCAGATCTTAGATTATTGGAATCTTAGGATCTTAGCAGAAGCGGCATGTTTTTTTTTTTTTTTTACAATGGAGAAGACCTTTATGTCCTAGCCCAGTACACGTGCTATTGGTAGGGTCCAATCTACCGCACGGGGTGCACTGGGGGCGTGTCGGACTCGAATGGTGACCAGTCATTAATACCGACTAAACTCCATTGGGCTCCGCCATCATTCCTCCCAGGAACTACCTCTCGGTATTACTTCTGGGGGGATGGCTGTACTAAATGTACTCATTCACTCTCACTCGCGCGATCATACATCCTGTATGAGGCTTACTTGGGTGCTCTCTCAATCGCACTTTGATTCACTCTCAAACACTCCCACATGAGGCTGACTTTTGTGGTCACCTTTTACGTTCCATGCGAGGCTGACTTGTGTGCTCACCTTACTCATTCCTTGCTAGGCTTACTTTTGTGCTCGCCCTACCCATACCATGTGAGGCTGACTTGGGTGCTCACCCTATCACCTGATTCACTCTCAATCGTGCCACTCTATTGTACCTTTGTCACTCTCTCTGGCATCCCAAGTGGGACATTTTTCTTAGGCCCCACTTCTGACATACCATGCGAGGCTGACACGCTAATCGCATGTTCTGCGGTTAGTTCTACCTCAGGAATTGACTCCCCGTAGACCTCCAGGGTTACGACTTCGGCAAAGCCGACGAACTTCACCCCAGGAGGGAACTTCAGTCTCAGAACCCCGTCATACATGAGGTTCCATAGCACCGGGCCTAGGATCGAGCCCTGCGGGACTCCGGCGGTAATCGGAACCCTTTTCTGACCGGCATCGGTCTCATATATCAGTACGCGGTTTTGGAAGTAACTTTCCAGGATCCGGTACAGACCCACCGGTAGGCTAAGGCGGTGTAACGAGAGCGCGATGGCATCCCAGCTTGCGCTGTTAAATGCGTTCTTCACGTCAAGTGTCACTAACGCACAGTATCGAATACCTCGCCTTTTCCGTTGGATCGCTATCTCGGCAGTATTTATCACTGAGTTGAGAGCGTCCACTGTGGACTTACCCTTCCGAAAGCCAAACTGGTTGCTTGACAGACCGTCCGTACCTTCCGCGTACGGGGTGAGCCTGTTGAGGATGATCCTCTCAAGCAGTTTGCCAGTCGTGTCTATCAGACAGATTGGTCTGTACGCCGATGGGTCGCCTGGCGGCTTCCCGGGCTTCGGCAACAGCACCAGTTTCTGCCTTTTCCATCTATCGGGGAAACGGCACTCGTCAAGGCATCTCTGCATAGCTAGCCTGAACATGTTCGGGTTCGCTATGATCGCTGCCTTGAGAGCGTTGTTAGGAACTCCATCCGGCCCTGGAGCTTTGTTCATTGCTAGGGATTTAGCCACTGCGAGTAGTTCTTCATTCGTCACTGGAGCCACCATTTCGACCGTGCCCGCACTGTCTCGTAGTGCAGGTGGCCAGGGGCTTGTGGCTCGAGACGGGAAGAGTACTTCGATAATCGTTGCCAACCGGTCCGGAGACCGTTCTGGGGGTCAGGAGCCCCCTTTGGTCTTGGCCATCACAATCCGGAAGGCGTCACCCCACGGATTCGCGTTGGCACTCTCACACAGGTTGTCGAAACACGCTCTCTTGCTGCTTTTAATAGCCTTGTTAAGGGCTAATTTCGCTGCTCGAAACACTTCACGGCGGTTCTCTCTTGCATCCTCGGTGCGAGCTCTTTGCATCCTACGTCTAGCTCTGAGACAGGCTGACCGTAGAGCTGCAATCTCGGCACTCCACCAGTATACCGGGCATCTACCGTTTCTTGGCAGTGTTTTTCTCGGCATAGTGGCGTCGCATGCGCGTGATAGAACAGCTACCAGCGCATCCCCGCTTAGACTGTCGGTGTTGGCCTCCAGTCCCAGGGCCGCGGTGAAAGCTTCGCTGTCGAAGTGATTGGACTTCCACCCGCGTACCTGACAGGGATCTCCCGCCCTCGGATGCTGCACACCATAGTTGATCTTAAAGCGGATTGCTAAATGATCGCTATGGGTGTAGCCTTCGTCTACCCTCCATTCCATGCCTGGAGCCAGACTGGGGCTGGCAAAGGTCAAATCAATCCACGCCTCCACTCCGTTTCTACGGAATGTACTAGCGGAGCCATCATTAGCTAGCACAGTATCGAGTTTCGCAAGCGCTTCCATTAGCGCTTGACCCCTGCCATTTGTACAGCGGCTGCCCCACTCCACTGCCCAAGCGTTAAAGTCTCCCGCTATTACTACCGGTTTCCGGCCCACGAGGTCCGACGAGAGCCTGTCGATCATCTGGTAGAACTGTTCTATTGGCCACCTTGGTGGGGCGTAGCAGCTGCAATAGAACACACCATTGATCTTGGCAATCGCCACACCCTCGGCGGAGGGGTGTATTACCTCTTGAACCGGGAACCGTCCCGTTGTACAGATTACCACCATTCAAGACCCGTCCGACACCCAATTGCCGTTTCCGACAGGGATGCTGTACGGGTCTGATAAGAGGGCGACATCTGTCCTCGACTCCGAGACCGACTGCCACAGCAGCTGTTGGGCTGCTGCACAATGGTTAAGATTTAGCTGTGTGACTCTCACGGCTTCTTCTTATTTAACTCGCCGAAGGGACACGAAGGTCCGCCCATAGCATGTTTATGGGCTTGCTTCTTAGCGGTGCAGATAAGGCACTTATATGCCTTAGTGCACCCCCGCTCTTTATGTCCCTCCTCGCCGCAGCGACGACATAGCTTGCTCCTATCTATGCATTTGCATTCGTATGCTTTGTGGCCGGATTCAAAGCACCGATAGCACCTATCCACTGAAGGCGACTGGGGTATACTAATAGGGCATACCGACCAGCCGATCTTCAGGTTCCCTTTCTCGGTTACCTTTTTGGCATCCGCCTTCAGTAGCCTGAGGTAGGCTACTTGGATGCCAGAGGGTCCGTCTCTCAATCGCACAGAGGCCCGCTCGATTGTGACGTCGCAGTGCTCCTTGACGGCTGCGACGACGTCTTCTGCGGTCGTGAACTCGTCCAAGTGCTTGCACTGGAGAGTTGTTTCCGCACCTAGCGACCTGATTTGGGCGCCCTCACCAAGGACCTCTTGGGCCAAGGCCTTGTATACTGCACTTGATTGTGCGCCTCGCTTCAGCACCAGGAGCATCTCTCCCGTGTTGGTGCGTCTTACGCTACGCACATCCTGCCCAAGGGCCGAGAGGCTTTCGGCCGCCTTCATCGATTTAAGGACATCGGCGTATTTGTCCTTGTCGGTTTTTAACCACAAGGCTTCGCCTCTGTCCTTGGCCTTCCTCGCAGGCCGCGGTACCTCCGGTTTCGGTGCCGGCTTTTTCTTGGTGACCAGCGTCCAGGGGTTTGAGCCCCCCTGCCCCGGTCGTGCCGGGTTGCTGGTACCATTGCTCTCCACAGCGAGGTCACTCTCGCCCTCGCTTACCTCACCCAGGCGGCGTTTGACCTTGACGGTTGCACGCCGAGTGGTGTCGGTTTTGGCACCCTCGCCTGGCGACTTCCTAGGGCGCTTCGCATTCGATGCCGTCTTGCGATTGCCCTTTCCTTTTCCCTTCGAGGGGAACTCGGTCGCCGCTCCGATCGACGTGGCTGCTCCGTAGAAGGTAAAGGCCACTGTCTGTGAACCTCTATCGACCTTCTCTCTTTCCTCCCTATTGGAGGCCACTGTCTGGGTTTCTCTGTCGGGCCTCTCCCGACATTCCACCCTCTCAACATAGGCCTGCTGTTCCTGCCTTGCGACACGAACAGCTTTCCGGAGCTCCAGGAGGCTCAACTTCAACTCCTTGGCTATATTCTGCTTTGCGCTAACGAAGTCGATTATAGAATCGAGTTGCTTCGCTATTTTGCGCATCGCAGATATTGGCCCCTCCGCTGCATTGGTAGGGCTATTGCCTACCGCTGCTGGGGAGTCACTAGTGCTTTCAGATGCAGCATTCATCGCTCCACTACTCTCCCCACGGGGGGGAGACCTCGCCAAACCACCTCTAGCGAAGGGGTTTGGCACCTCCGTCTGTTTGTTTTTATTTTTAGTTGTCTCCATGTAAAGTCCCACGAGTAGCGCGAGAAATATATGTCCGCCACACCAGAGCTCCGCATTAGCGTGGTAAGGGACGCTTACTGTGGGGGTTGCCCAGGTACCCCACAGGCTCCGTTAACGATCGAGCATCTTTTTCACCCCCTCGATCACTCATCCCTCGGCACGGGTCACTTCACGCCTTGGAATTGGGGTTATGCCCTACCTTGCTTTACGTGGTGATCTCGGCCCGGATCATCACAACCATCCTCCTTTACCAGGGCTTTGGACCTGTAGCTCTGGTTCTCAATAGTTCAATGTACGTATGTTATTACAGACATGCTACTATTGAGATCAGTCATTCGCTAGCGGAGTTATGTATGTATGTATGTATGTATGTATGTATGTATGTATGTATGTATGTATGTATGTATGTATGTATGTATGTATGTATGTATGTATGTATGTATGTTTTTTTTTTTTTTTTTTTTTTTTTTTTGAGAGCTGTAAAAAAATTTTCAGAAAAACCCTGAGTGAGGAAAAATGTACAAAAACCCCATTGTCAGGGAACGGGTTTGGGCTGCCATCACCCGACCCGCTAAAAACCACTGCTCTTGCCCAGAACCTGATTCCTCCCCGGCACTACCTTACGGCATTACTTCGGGGAGGGGTTTTTATGTGCATAGCACGCACTCTAATTCAACTACTTACTAGTTCGTTTCTTCCGTAGGGTTACAGCCCCACTCCTCTACACACCACCAATTCTCTACCATCCACACAGACTGGCAAGCTCTGCATGGCAGTCGGAAAGCTGGCTGTGAGTCGAGGCTTAGTACTCCTCCCCTACGAGTACAGTCTGAGCGGCAAACTTCTGACTGTCTAATTCACTGAGCCCTGCGGCTCGCTTGTGCCGGTTAGCACCGCAACTCCCTTCTCGCACCATTCAACGCCGTTTACTCTTTGAGCACCAGACTTGTTCGCGAACTACTCGGTCTAGTCCCCGACGATGGACCTAGCCTACTCCGACGGAGAATTCCCCGGCGAGAGAAGTTCTCCCGAAACCGAGCCAACCAACCAGATGTCGAGGTCAGTTCGGCGATTCCGGTGGAGCAGAGCGTCCGGTTCGCTGATGCCCCGACGACCTGCGACTGGTGGTATTTCGTCGCGGTCTACTCAGTCTAGTCCCCGGCGGTGGATCTAGCTTACGCCGACGGAGAGTTCCCCGGCGAAGGAGGCTCCCCCGGTACCGTTTTAGCACCACAATTTCATGAGCTCTTTGGCTTCCTCTCGTTCCGTTTCGCCCGATCTACTCGATCTAGTCCCCGGCGGTGGATCTAGCCTACTCAACGGGCCATACAGTAGGTGCTGAGGTCTATCCGGCGATTCCGGTTGGAGCGTAACTTCCGGTTCACCGGCGCCCCAACGACCCACTGCTAGCTCTGCGACGCGGTCTACTCGGTCCAATCCCCGGCGGTGGATATAGCCTACTCACGAGCTACCCGGAAGGATGTCGAGGTCGGTTCAGCGATTCCGGTGAAGCTTGACGTCCGGTTCCCAGGCGCCCCGACGACCCAACTCGGTGCTACATCACGCACTACTCAACTGGTCCCCGGCGGTGGACCTAGTCTACACAGTTGGAGAGTTCCCCGGCGGCGGAATTTCTACACAGTGTATGTATGTATGTATGTATGTATGTATGTATGTATGTATGTATGTATGTATGTATGTATGTATGTATGTATGTATGTATGTATGTATGTATGTATGTATGTATGTATGTATGTATGTATGTATGTATGTATGTATGTATGTATGTATGTATGTATGTATGTATGTATGTATGTATGTATGTATGTATGTATGTATGTATGTATGTATGTATGTATGTATGTATGTATGTATGTTTTCTTTTTTTTTTTTTTACAATGGAGAAGACCTTTATGTCCTAGCCCAGTACACGTGCTAACGGTAGGGTCCAATCTACCACACGGGGTGCACTGGGGGCGTGTCGGACTCGAATGGTGACCAGCCATTAATACCGACTAAACTATTACTTCTGGGGGGATGGCTGTACTGAATGTACTCATTCACTCTCACTCACGCGATCATACATCCTGTATGAGGCTTACTTGGGTGCTCTCTTAATCACACTTTGATTCACTCTCAAACACTCCCACATGAGGCTGACTTTTGTGCTCACCTTTTACGTTCCATGCGAGGCTGACTTGTGTGCTCACCTTACTCATTCCTTGCTAGGCTTACTTTTGTGCTCGCCCTACCCATCCATGTGAGGCTGACTTGGGTGCTCACCCTATCACCTGATTCACTCTCAATCGTGCCACTCTATTGTACCTTTGTCACTCCCTCTGGCATCCCATGTGGGACATTTTCCTTAGGCCCCACTTCTGACATACCATGCGAGGCTGACTTTTGTGCTCACCTTTTTCATTCCTTGCTAGGCTGACTTTTGTGCTAGCCTCTACCAACCTGTGAGGCTGACTTTTATGCTCACCCTTAACATGCAATGTGAGACTGACTTGGATGCTCACCCTTTCACTCCTCTGCCACGCCATGAGGCATCGATAGCTTAGTTCCAACATACTACGCTACGACCCTCCCGTCTTGGCATGAGGCAGTCCACTTATACGCCTATACACTCACTCTTCTGTCTTGCTTCGGGGTGGCTGGGTTTACCCCTAACGCGGTTGCCATTCGCTGCGCCAACCTACCTCGGCATGAACAGACCATTCACTCTCTTATTTTGCGCTTGGCCTTTTTCGCTCCAGCTAACCAATCACTAGTTAGCCGTGCCCGTCGTCTGTTGCTCGGTTCGCCAGATTACCTGTAGCCTACTGGCAATCTGGATGGTAGCAGCCGAGACTGCGTTCCACTTCTCCACCGTTTGACACATCCGCTGAATAAGGGTATCCGGGGTTGTGTCCCAGCCACAGACGTCAAGCATTGCTCTTCTTTCGACGTCGAACCGATGACATACGAACAGTATGTGTTCGGCAGTTTCATCTACACCTGGGCAGTCCGGGCAGACTGGGACCTCCGCGTGCCCGAACCTGTGGAGGTACTGACGGAAACAGCCATGGCCTGACAGGAATTGTGTCAGGTGGAAGTGAACTTCCCCATGGGGTCTTCCCACCCAGCTCGATATGCTAGGTATCAGCCGGTGGGTCCACCTACCTTTCGAGGAGTTGTCCCACTCACGCTGCCATCTTGCGACCGAGGTCACCCTGGTGCGCTCGCGGGCTCCCCTATTTCCACGTAGCTCAAAGCACTGCTCATCTTCCCGAATGACCAGCCCGACTGGCATCATGCTCGCTATCACGCAGGATGCATCGTGTGATACCGTGCGGTAGGCAGATATCACTCTGAGGCACATCACGCGGTAGGTGCTCTCCAGTTTCTGTAGGTAACTGGTTACCCTCAGTGCTCTTGACCATGACGGGCCGCCGTACCTGAGGATAGATACGGCAACGCCTGCCAGTAACCTACGTCTACTGGCGCACACCTTTGAGCTGTTGGACATCATTCTCGATAGTGCCGCAACAGCAGTCGACGCTCTCTTGCACGTATAGTCGACATGGCTGCCGAAGGTCAGCTTGTCGTCTATAATGACTCCGAGAGACTTCAGACTTCGCTGTGAAGTGATCGCGACTTCTCCCACATGGATAACTGCATGTTGTGCTGACTTGCGGTTGTTGACGATAACTACCTCCGTCTTATGATGAGCGAGCTCCAGGCCTCTCGCGCTCATCCATTCCTCCACCGTGCTAATCGCGTGTTCTGCGGTTAGTTCTACCTCAGGAATCGACTCCCCGTAGACCTCCAAGGTTACGTCGTCGGCAAAGCCGACGATCTTGACCCCAGGAGGGAACTTCAGTCTCAGAACCCCGTCATACATGAGGTTCCATGGCACCGGGCCTAGGATCGAGCCCTGCGGGACTCCGGCGGTAATCGGAACCCTTTTCTGACCGGCATCGGTCTCGTATAGCAGTACGCGGTTTTGGAAGTAACTTTCCAGGATCCGGTACAGACCCACCGGTAGGCTAAGCCGGTGTAACGAGAGCGCGATGGCATCCCAGCTTGCGCTGTTGAATGCGTTCTTCACGTCAAGTGTCACTAACGCACAGTATCGAATACCTCGCCTTTTTCGTTGGATCGCTATCTCGGCAGTATTTATCACTGAGTTGAGAGCGTCCACTGTGGACTTACCCTTCCGAAAGCCAAACTGGTTGCTTGACAGACCGTCCGTACCTTCCGCGTACGGGGTGAGCCTGTTGAGGATGATCCTCTCAAGCAGTTTGCCAGTCGTGTCTATCAGACAGATTGGTCTGTACGCCGATGGGTCGCCTGGCGGCTTCCCGGGCTTCGGCAACAGCACCAGTTTTTGCCTTTTCCATCTATCGGGGAAACGGCACTCGTCAAGGCATCTCTGCATAGCTAGCCTGAACATGTTCGGGTTCGCTATGATCACTGCCTTGAGAGCGTTGTTTGGAACTCCATCCGGCCCTGGAGCTTTGTTCATTGCTAGGGATTTTGCCACTGCGAGTAGTTCTTCATTCATGTATGTATGTATGTATGTATGTTTGTATGTATGTATGTATGTATGTATGTATGTATGTATGTATGTATGTATGTATGTATGTATGTATGAATGTATGTATGTATGTATGTATGTATGTATGTATGTATGTATGTATGTATGTATGTATATATGTATGTATGTATGTATGTATGTATGTATGTATGTATGTATGTATGTATGTATGTATGTATGTATGTATGTATGTATGTATGTATGTATGTATGTATGTATGTATGTGTGTATGGGCGGATTTGTTAACAAAATGTCCACATCGGTTTTTTGGAGATGGCTGAACCGATTTTTACAAACTAAGATTCAAATGAAAGGTATACTATTCCCATAGGTTGCTATTGAATTTGATTTTCAACCGACATCTTGTCCCGGATTACGAGTTGAAGAGTATGGTTACAAAACAAAATTTGTTGATTTGTCCACATCGGTTTCTCGGAATTTTCTGAACCGATTTTGACAAACTTGATTTTAAATGGAAGGTCCATCAGCTGCTGTTGAATTTTGTGTGGATCCGAGTTCTGGTTCCTGAATTACAGGGTGATACGTACGATCACGCAGCAAATCTCGATTCTAACGAATTCTGCGATGAATGTAAAAAGGTAAAATTTTTGCCTTTCTCAATAGAAAGGTATTGCAATTGCTCTGAAAACCGACTTTTTAACGGAGGCACGGAGGGCCGAGTGACATATACCATTCGATTCAGCAGCTTTAACCACATTGGCCACCTATGACAGTTCATGACGCCCCCGGGGAACCCGCCAAGTTCCTAAGCTAATATCACACCCATTCCCCAACGAATTCTCTACCGATTTTTACAAACTTGATTTCAAATGAAAGATACAGTAATACCATTGACTGCTGCTGAATTTCATTCTGTTCTGACTCTTGCTTCCGGAGTTACAGGGGTGTTAGTAAGGATACACTGGAATTTCCCATATAAATTGGTACAATCGTAATACCTCAGAGGCTAAAAACTATTGAAATGGTCACCAAATTACTTCTAATCGCAGATCTAGATCACTGATTACCAATCAAACATTCTTTGAATATATTGTCCACTATCGACGATTCCGGAAGTCCGGAATTCCGGGCATATTCCACAAAGAAAGTCACATTGGTTCTTCGGTGATGACTGAACCGATTTTCTCAAACCAAGTCTCAAATGGAAGGCAAAATATGCAGCTGAGTATTGCATCAGAGCCCCTCCGTCCCCCCGCCTTGCCCTTACATCTCCTTCCTTCATCACTACCGTCTCCTTGGACCACCCTCACGCCCGCATTTCCTTCATCCACCCCGTATACCAAAATAAGATGAAGGATTTCTGACGCATCCTCCACTCCCACTCTACTAACCCCCCATTCCCTCCACTTTTAAACCCATTCCACCAACATTTCAAAATATAATCACATGAAGATAACATTGAACTCATGTTGATTAAGCTAATTAAATACTATTCTTTTGCCTTTCTCATATAGAAAGGTTACGCAATTGCTCCAAAAACCGACTTTCTAACCGAGGCCCGGAGGGCCGAGTCTCATATAACATTCGACTCAGTTCGCCGAGATCGCAAAATATCTGTGTGTATGTATGTGTGTATGTATGTATGTATGTATGTATGTATGTATGTATGTATGTATGTATGTATGTATGTATGTATGTATGTATGTATGTATGTATGTATGTATGTATGTATGTATGTATGTATGTATGTATGTATGTACGTTTTTACATTTCTTATAAAAGAAATGTATAGAATTCGCTCAAACTTTCAAGATTTTTTCCGAGGCCCGGAGGGCCGAGTCTTATATACCAATCGACTCAGCTCGACGATTTGGGACAATGTCTGTGTGTGTGTGTGTGTGTCTGTGTGTGTGTGTATGTAACGGACAAATTCTCATTCGTGTTTCTCAGCAATGGCTGAACCGATCTTATCCAAACCAATTTTAAATGAAAGAACTAAAAAACAGTATGAACGCTATTAATTTGTTTTTGATTCTGATGTTTAGTTTTTAAGATATGAATGTTTGAATGCGTAAAAATGGCGTTTTTTGCAGTTTTTTTAAATTATCTGCCGAAATTGACAATATAGATTAACAATGTATATGTTTTTAGACAGCTTAAACGAATACCTTTCGAACAAGCTATAGATTGTTGAAATTGGACTATTATCAAAAGAGATATTTAACATTAAATGCGGACGAAAGATTTTTATCATTTCCCATTGCCAGAAATATCACCAAAAACATGTAATCTATTATTAACGCCAAAACGGCTTATTTTAGGTCAATAGTATCTTCGGAGAATTTAATGGAGGTAATATGCTCTTTCTTTTGGTATTGTGCTTTTGCTGATTAATCCCCCTATGAGTGAGATATTTTCACAAATTTTCTTGGAAGTGATTATAACGAAATGATGCCTTCAGCAAATTTGTAGCTCTTACTTTTGCGAATAACTTTACTGAAGACTTCAAATATCTATTTTGAATACTTTAAAAGTTATGGCTTGTTGTTTGTGGATTACTCTTCGTCGCATATTTATTGTTCAATATAGTAATAATCCATTGAAATAAGCCAAACATTATTTCGATAAATCGAATTTTGTATTTCATTTTTCTATCTACAACTGCTAGAAATAATCACCGAACACTTCCAAGTTGTCTGGACTGCAATTTTTCTAACTTATGACCATCGGATCGATCTGGAACCTTTCGGAAAATGAAAAGCGAAATAAATAACTCCAAGCAACGGCGTAGCCAAGAGAAGGTTTTAACACCATACAGCCCCCCCCCCCACCACACAAAAAAAATTGGATTGGAGTTGAAAATTTATTGATGCAAACTGATTTAATTCAATATTACAATAACATTATCTGATCCGTAGATTGATAACCTGTTGTTGTAAACATCATGAGGACTTTTGATAAATTGTCGGAATGGGGTCCTGATATGTAACGGATCTATTGGTCTTGATTTCACAGTTGTCTAATTGCATCAATATCAAATTCTTGCCTGGAAACATTCCAATAGAAAATTCCAAAGTTCTGTAATCAATAATAATCCTCAGATTTCTTTTCAAATTTTCAGCTTTTTTCCTACACAATATTACGAAAGCTTGTTACACAATTTTTCCTAATAGGTTTGTGAAAATTATAAACTATTTGAAATTTTTTAATAGTTTTATTTTTTATTTAACCGTGATTTTTTAATAAATAGTGATCATCGCTTCACAACGTAGTCTATTTTTCATGGCTTGCGGTGAGCACGATCTCTCGAATTGCTGAACTGAAAATTATGGAATAGAAATTAATTTTTAGTATTCTTTACAGACCCGCTGGTGCCCTAAGACGATTTCGCTAGATTTTTAGAGCACTGTGCACTAGACTGCCCAGAAAAATGATGAATTTTTGAAAACTCAATCGGCCCACCCTTGAATCGATTCCTAGTCCCACCAGGAGTACTTGTACCAAATTTGTAGCAAATCGGACAAGTCTAACTACCGGACCAACGTGCCTGAAGTTTATATTGGATTTTTCAACAATTTACATGGAGAAAACTCACTAGCTCGTATTTTCGCCGCTAGGTGGCACTGTATACAACGTATTATCACTGTAAGTGAAAATAAGAAATATATTTTAATTATCTACAACTTTGTCGAAGACTGCTCGTAAATCCGGCTATGTTAAAAGAAGTTATTAAACTTTTAACGAAGTGATGTCTGAGTCAGTTTTGCATGGGGCCTAGCAGTGCATGGTTGTGTATCAGTACTCGACTCCCGCGAACTATATATTTTTGTGAAATAATGGTTAGATTTAGCCGAATAGTATGTTTACAAGAATTATAGTAAATAATACGAGTTATGTTTTGGGTAGAAAATTTTAGTTCCGCCTGTGACCGCATAGAGGGCGCCACTACTAACTTTTCATAGAAGAGAGATAGAGTATCAAGATGTTCAGAAGAAATACTGAAAAATGCCTGTTCTATAACTTTGTAGAAGACACCAAATTTCTATCTCTCTCCGTTGAAAAGTTAGTGTTGGCGCCCTCTATGCGGTAACAGGTGGAACTAAAATTTTCTATTCAAAGCATGACTCGTATTATTTACTATAATTCTTCTGAACATACCATTGAGCTAAACCTAACGATTATTTCACAAAAATGTTTAGTTCGTGTGAATCGAGTACTGATACACAACCATGCACTATTAGGCCCCATGCAAAACTGACTCAGACATCACTTCGTTAAAAGTTTAATAACTTCTTTTAACAAAGTCAGATTTACTTGCAGTCTTCGACGAAGTTTTAGACAATTCAATTATTCTTCTTATTTTCACTTACAGTGATAATACGATGCATACAGTGCCACCTAGCGGCGAAAATGCGTGCTGGTGGGTTTTCTCCATGTAAATTGTTGAAAATTCCCATACAAATTTCAGGCCCGTTGGTCCGGTAGTTAGACTTGTCCGATTTGCTTCAAATTTGGTGCAAGTACTCCTGGTGGGACTAGGAATCGACGCAGAGGTGGGCCGATAGGGGTCATTTTTTTCCTATCACCCTACTGTGCACCCAGTGCATTAACGCAAGTGACGGAAGGTTATCGAAAAGTTTCGTGAAAATGAAAGTTCCAGTAATGATGATGATTTTCCCAAACGGTTCAGTTTCGAGATATTTTTATTTGTTCATTGGCATTAGGATTAGCGATACTAATTCAAATCAAGGATACTACTGGGAAGTCACCTTTAGAAAAAGTCGATGTCAAAGTAAAATTTGAAACTATGCACGCATGTACTTCAGAGATAGCGTGATATCAGGAGCTGCGATTTCATTTCAACGCTTTTTTGTGAAAAGGGCGATACTTACAAATGTAAACATAGGACTTTTTACATACATGCGAATGAGGGCTTTGAAACGCAACAAATTAACCTAAAAATTTTGATTCTACGATATTGCTTTCTTAAACTACAGCAAAAAATACAACGGGCGAAACTGTATTTTTGTTTGTTTATTTAAAGTTTCGCCCTCCACACTCCATGCAAACAAACAGGGCGATACTTTTTTTGCTAGCAGTTTAGAGGCGAAACTGTTATTTTCGTATTTTTTAGGATTATCAAACTGATACCAGCTGTAAATAGTAATATTGAAAAAACCCGGACGAAATCGGTGGTGTAAAACGGTAGTTATTGTAAAAAAACGTAAGGGCGATACTTCAATGCTGATAGATGGGAACGAAAAAGTAAACAATCGCCAAAGGGGCGATACTATCATTTTGTCAATTTCAATAGCAAAAACAAATTTTAATTTAATAATTTCAAATACTTTATGAAGTTTTGGGTTTCGATCACTGAATCATGCAAGCTAGGATGTCAAAAAACACAATAGTTCTTAAATAGGAAATAAAACCAAGTCTGGAAATATTCACTGTTGATTTTCTTTGAATGGTATCACTGCTAGTATCGCCCTTTTCAAGAAAAAGCGTTGATTTCTTAGTTCTCAGTCGCGTTGGAAATTTGAGTAAAATATAATACTTCAAATCGATTAAAAAATAAATATTTTTTTTTGTTTCAGTACAATATATAACCCCTTTAGGAAAATTCAGTTTTCCCACCACAATATAGATATTTTATTAACAGAGGCTTAACAATAATTCGTTAGTATGTCTATTTTATGGGCCATTTTTTCGCTTTCCCATTGATTTGGTTTGAGATTTCTAGCACTGATGTTGTCCTATGCTGATTTGAGCGATTCTCTGAGTCCTGCCACTATCCCATGTGGTATGTGTTATCAAAAACATCGCGAAGCATCAAGTTCTAAATGCTCTCAAACGATATAATATCCGAAGAGAGTGATAAGAGTTATAAGAAATGTCTCATCACACTGTTAGGTGGATTAAACACGTTTTTTTTAGAGAGCAGTAAAAAATTTTTCAGAAAAACCCTGAGTGAGGAAAAATGTACAAAAACCCATTGTCTCAGGGAACGGGTTTGGGCTGCCTACACCCAACCCGCTAAAAACCACTGCTCTTGCCCAGAACATGATTCCTCCCCGGCACTACCTTACGGCATTACTTCGGTGAGGGGTTTTTATGTGCATAGCACACACTCTAATTCAACTACTTACTAGTTCGTTTCTTCCGTAGGGTTACAGCCCCACTCCTCTACACACCACCAATTCTCTACCATCCACACAGACTGGCAAGCTCTGCATGGCAGTCGGAAAGCTGGCTGTGAGTCGAGGCTTAGTACTCCTCCCCTACGAGTACAGTCTGAGCGGCAAACTTCTGACTGTCTAATTCACCGAGCCCTGCGGCTCGCTTGTGCCGGTTAGCACCGCAACTCCCTTCTCGCACCATTCAACGCCGTTTACTCTTTGAGCACCAGACTTGTTCGCGAACTACTCGGTCTAGTCCCCGACGATGGACCTAGCCTACTCCGACGGAGAATTCCCCGGCGAGAGAAGTTCTCCCGAAACCGAGCCAACCAACCAGATGTCGAGGTCAATTCGGCGATTCCGATGGAGCAGAGCGTCCGGTTCGCTGATGCCCCGACGACCTGCGACTGGTGGTATTTCGTCGCGGTCTACTCAGTCTAGTCCCCGGCGGTGGATCTAGCTTACGCCGACGGAGAGTTCCCCGGCGAAGGAGGCTCCCCCGGTACCGATTCTTCTTTTGTTTTAGCACCACAATTTCATGAGCCCTTTGGCTTCCTCTCGTTCCGTTTCGCTCTACTTTCCCGATGAGCCGTTCAGCTCTCGCCCTCACTTGTTCGCGAGCTACTCAGTCTAGTCCCCAACAATGGATCTAGCCCATTCTCCTGCAACCGAGCGGTAGATTTCTCCTGATTCCGATGTTCGTTTTTGTGGGCCATTTAGCTCTCCGCGTCGTCCCGATCTACTCGATCTAGTCCCCGGCGGTGGATCTAGCCTACTCAACGGGCCATACAGTAGGTGCTGAGGTCTATCCGGCGATTCCGGTTGGAGCGTAACTTCCGGTTCACCGGCGCCCCAACGACCCACTGCGGTCTACTCGGTCCAATCCCCGGCGGTGGATATAGCCTACTCACGAGCTACCCGGAAGGATGTCGAGGTCGGTTCAGCGATTCCGGTGAAGCTTGACGTCCGGTTCCCAGGCGCCCCGACGAACCAACTCGGTGCTACATCACGCACTACTCAACTGGTCCCCGGCGGTGGACCTAGTCTACACAGTTGGAGAGTTCCCCGGCGGCGGAATTTCTCTCGAAACCCGATTTGCGGTTTCTTGTTGGTCTCTACGCCACTTCTTCTGCAACTCGGAGAGTATGCTCGAGACCACTCTGTTGACAGCGTCCCAGGTATGTTCGTCACGGCACATCTCTTCGACGATATTGTCCACTGTCGTATATCCCTACGAACTTCTTCGAATCTAGGGCATTCGAAGACCACGTGTTCCGGTGTCTCCTGCACGGTCGCACAACCCGGGCAAAGGGGTGACGAAGCATGTCCAAACCGATGCAAATACTTCCGGAAACATCCGTGCCCGGACAAAAACTGCGTCAAATGGAAGTTCACCTCTCCATGCTTCCTATGTACCCAGGCCGATACATTTGGGATGAGTCGGTGGGTCCACCTTCCTTTCTCCGCGTTGTCCCACTCCTGTTGCCATTTAGCCAACGAGTCCGCTCGAACCAGTCTCCTAGCGTTACGTGCATTTCTCCGCTGGTAGCATTCCACGTCCTCCGCCAGGGTAATGCAGATGGGGATCATCCCAGCGATAACGCATACTGCCTCCGACGATATTGTTCTGTAGGCACTCGCGACTCGTACGGCCATCAGTCGGAATGTCCTGTTTAGCTTTTCACGGTTCCGCTTAGTTTCCAGCGCAGCACTCCAGGCAGGAACCCCATAACGGAGTATCGATGACGAAACAGTAGATAGCAGACGTCGCGTGCTTCTCGGACTGCCAACGTTTGGCATGATTCTCGCTATTGCGTTCGTTGCCTTCGCCGACTTTTCACAGGCGTAATCAACGTGGTTGTTGAAGCTCAACCGGTCGTCGATTATAACTCCCAATTGCCTCAATGCACGTTTCGATGCAATCACGTGCCCTCCGACGTCGATCTGCATCCGTTGGACCGATCTGCAGTTACTGACCAACAACACCTCCGTCTTGTGGTGAGCTATTTGCAGCTTGACCCCGTTCATCCAGCTCTCGATCGCGTCTATTGTCACCGACACCTCCACTTCTTCAAGTGTCTCACCCATCACCGTTAGTGACACGTCGTCCGCGAAACCTACGATTTTCACTTTCCTAGGCAGCTGCAGCGTTAAGACCCCATCGTACATCCCGTTCCAAAGGGTTGGACCGAGAATGGAGCCCTGAGAAACGCCCGCTGTGACACGCAATGACTTCTGTCCTTCGCTCGTCTCGTACAGTAGCACTCTGCTCTGAAAGTAGCTCTTCAGGATCTGGCACAGATAGTCGGGAACCCTCATTCTATGCAGCGCTGCAGCGATGGCTTCCCAGCTGGCACTGTTGAACGCGTTCTTCACATCTATCGTGACCACAGCGCAGTATCGATCTCCTCTTCGCTTCTGTTTAGATGACTTCTCGGCACTCTCGAGCACTATCCGAATTGCATCCACTGTCGATGCTCCTTTGCGGAAACCAAACTGCATCTTGGACAGTCCGCGCTCACCTTCCGTGAATTTCGTCAACCTGTTAAGAATGGTCCTTTCCAGGAGTTTTCCGAGTGTATCCAGCAGGCATATGGGTCTGTACGAGGTCGGGTCGCCAGGTGGCTTCCCTGGCTTCGGCAGCAACACCAGCTTCTGGACCTTCCACATTTCGGGGAAGTTGCCTTCATTTAGGCACTTCAGCATCACTATCCTGAACATGTCCGGATATGCCAGGATCGCAGCTTTCAGTACCACGTTTGGTATTCCATCCGGACCAGGGGCTTTCTTTGGTTTTAGGCGCTTCGATGCTTCTGCTAGCTCGTCGTTAGTCACTTGCCGATCCGTGTTTGCTCCTTCTTCCTCGCCGTGCGGTGACGGTGGCCATATAGTTGGATCGTGCTTCGGGAAAAGACCCTCGACGATTATCTTCAGCTTGCTCGGACACATTTCGGCTGGCGTCGTCGGACCCTTCATTTTCGCCATCACGACTCGGTATGCGTCACCCCAGGGATTGGCGTCTACTTCTCGGCATAGCTCCTTGTGGCACTCTGACTTGCTAAGTCTGATCTCCCGTTTTAAAGCGGCCCTAGCTTCCCGAAACGATGCCTTATGCTCTTCTCTATCTGGTTCCGACCTTGGTCTTTGGGCCCGCCTTCTGGCTCTGAGACAAGCAGCGCGTAACGTACTAAGCGTCTCGTTCCACCAGTAAGCTGGACGCCGTTTGTTGCGTGGTTCCAGTTTTCGCGGCATTGTGGCGTCACAAGCCGCCACAATCCTTCTTGTTAGGTCAGCCGCATCCACGTTCTCGGTCCCGCCGTTCGGCCGAAGTGCCTCAACAAAGAGGTCTTTGTTGAAGGCTTTCGTCTTCCACTTTCGTTCACCGGTCACCCTTCTCTGTACTGCCGCGGGGTTCCGTTGACCGATACGGTAGCGAATCTCCTGGTGGTCACTATGCGTATACGTTTCGCATACTCTCCAATCCATGTTCGTCGTCAATGAGGGACTACAGAATGTGACGTCTATGATAGACTCCCTCCCGTCTCTCCGAAATGTGCTAACAGAGCCTTCATTGCACAATCGTACGTCTAACTTCGCTAGAGCTTCCTGCAGGATACACCCTCTTGTGTTGGTTACTCTACTGCCCCATTCCACAGCCCAGGCGTTGAAGTCACCACCAATTACTACCGGCTTCCGATCGATCAACTGCTCGGTTAACTGCTCCAGCATTAGGCTGAACTGCTCTACTGTCCACCTTGGGGGAGCGTAACAGCTACATACGAAGATGCAGTTGATTTTGGCTATCACGAAACCCTCATAGGAACGTTCTACCACTTCTTGGATAGGGAATCTTCCCATTACTTGTAACGCAGCGGTTCCTGATCTATCCGCCACCCAGTTACCGTTATTAGGGGGGACTTGATAAGGCTCTGTGATCAAAGCGACATCGCACATAGTTTCTGTCGTAGACTGCCACAACAGTTGCTGTGCGGTATCACAGTGATTCAGGTTTATCTGGGTCATCTCCATCACCGTTGGCCTGCAGTCGCCTTCTTGTACGCTGGGCATTTGAAGCCGCCCGTCTGATGGTCGTTTCCTTCCGCTGGGGTGCAATGCAAGCACTTCGGCCTCTGCGTGCAGTCTCTCGCAAGATGGCCCGTCTCTCCGCATTTCCAGCACATCCCGGATCTGTCCGGGCCTTTGCAAGCCCCTGCTAAATGTCCAAAGCCTAAATATTTGAATTTCTCTGCTTGTTTGTTTACTCGTGGGGCGGCTCTCAGTAGGCATCTCGACCATCCAACTGTAACCTTACCTACCTCCAGTGCCTTGTCTGCAGCGGTTACCGGTAAACGTATCATCGCTATCTGCGTTCCTCCGTATCCCTTCCTTAACCGGATCGTCATGTGCACCTCGCCCAGTTTGCACTGCTGCTTCATAGCACCTCTCAGCTCGTCTTCCGTCGTTATTTCGTCGAGGTCTTTGCACACGATTACCATCTCCGGGCTTAAGGCTTTAACTTCTGCCTTTCCACCCATTGATTTAGTTATAGTCTCCTGCAAGGCAGAGCTACTAGTCGTAGTATTCTTCTTAAGCTCGAGGAGCATCTCATTTTTTTGGGTACGCCTGACTCTTAACACGTTTTCCCCCAAATCTTTCAGCTCCGGGTCCTCTCTGACCTTTTTGAGCAGTGCTGCGTACGTAGTCTCGTCATTTGCTTTGACGAGCACGGCTTCTCCCTTAGGCGCCTTCTGACGAGCCGAGGGTTCTGATTTCCTCTTCTGCTCCCCTTTTCGCTCCTCCTTCTTTTTTTGCTGTTTCCCGCGTTTCTCCTTCCGATCTACAACGGTGCTCCAGCTTTCACCCTGTAAGGTGGCGTCCTTTTCTTCGGTAGCAACAGCATCCTCCAGCGTCTGCCTCTTTGACCCGCCTGGTCTTTCGTCTCCTGGTGAGGATCTTGTCCTCTTTGGAGTAATGGGAACTGGCGTGTTCTCCACTCCAATCTGCCTCTCCTTACTCTGTTTCGGAGGGGCTAGGAGGATATGTATGTATGCATGTATGTATGTATGTATGTATGTATGTATGTATGTATGTATGTATGTATGTATGTATGTATGTATGTATGTATGTATGTATGTATGTATGTATGTATGTATGTATGTATGTATGTATGTATGTATGTTTTCTTTTTTTTTACAATGGAGAAGACCTTTATGTCCTAGCCCAGTACACGTGCTAACGGTAGGGTCCAATCTACCACACGGGGTGCACTGGGGGCGTGTCGGACTCGAATGGTGACCAGCCATTAATACCGACTAAACTCCATTGGGCTCCGCCATCATTCCTCCCAGGAACTACCTCTCGGTATTACTTCTGGGGGGATGGCTGTACTAAATGTACTCATTCACTCTCACTCGCGCGATCATACATCCTGTATGAGGCTTACTTGGGTGCTCTCTCAATCACACTTTGATTCACTCTCAAACACTCCCACATGAGGCTGACTTTTGTGCTCACCTTTTATGTTCCATGCGAGGCTGACTTGTGTGCTCACCTTACTCATTCCTTGCTGGCTTACTTTTGTGCTCGCCCTACCCATCCATGTGAGGCTGACTTGGGTGCTCACCCTATCACCTGATTCACTCTCAATCGTGCCACTCTATTGTACCTTTGTCACTCCCTCTGGCATCCCATGTGGGACATTTTTCTTAGGCCCCACTTCTGACATACCATGCGAGGCTGACTTTTGTGCTCACCTTTTTCATTCCTTGCTAGGCTGACTTTTGTGCTAGCCTCTACCAACCTGTGAGGCTGACTATGCTCACCCTTAACATGCAGTGTGAGACTGACTTGGATGCTCACCCTTTCACTCCTCTGCCACGCCATGAGGCATCGATAGCTTAGTTCCAACATACTACGCTACGACCCTCCCGTCTTGGCATGAGGCAGTCCACTTATACGCCTATACACTCACTCTTCTGTCTTGCTTCGGGGTGGCTGGGTTTACCCCTTACGCGGTTGCCATTCGCTGCGCCAACCTACCTCGGCATGAACAGACCATTCACTCTCTTATTTTGCGCTTGGCCTTTTTCGCTCTAGCTAGCCAATCACTAGTTAGCCGTGCCCGTCGTCTGTTGCTCGGTTCGCCAGATTACCTGTAGCCTACTGGCAATCTGGATGGTAGCAGCCGAGACTGCGTTCCACTTCTCCACCGTTTGACACATCCGCTGAATAAGGGTATCAGGGGTTGTGTCCCAGCCACAGACGTCAAGCATTGCTCTTCTTTCGACGTCGAACCGATGACATACGAACAGTATGTGTTCGGCAGTTTCATTTACACCTGGGCAGTCCGGGCAGACTGGGACCTCCGCGTGCCCGAACCTGTGGAGGTACTGACGGAAACAGCCATGGCCTGACAGGAATTGTGTCAGGTGGAAGTGAACTTCCCCATGGAGTCTTCCCACCCAGCTCGATATGCTAGGTATCAGCCGGTGGGTCCACCTACCTTTCGAGGAGTTGTCCCACTCACGCTGCCATCTGGCGACCGAGGTCACCCTGGTGCGCTCGCGGGCTCCCCTATTTCCACGTAGCTCAAAGCACTCCTCATCTTCCCGAATGACCAGCCCGACTGGCATCATGCTCGCTATCACGCAGGATGCATCGTGTGATACCGTGCGGTAGGCAGATATCACTCTGAGGCACATCACGCGGTAGGTGCTCTCCAGTTTCTGTAGGTAACTGGTTACCCTCAGTGCTCTTGACCATGACGGGCCGCCGTACCTGAGGATAGATACGGCAACGCCTGCCAGTAACCTACGTCTACTGGCGCACACCTTTGAGCTGTTGGACATCATTCTCGATAGTGCCGCAACAGCAGTCGACGCTCTCTTGCACGTATAGTCGACATGGCTGCCGAAGGTCAGCTTGTCGTCTATAATGACTCCGAGAGACTTCAGACTTCGCTGTGAAGTGATCGCGACTTCTCCCACATGGATAACTGCATGTTGTGCTGACTTGCGGTTGTTGACGATAACTACTTCCGTCTTATGATGAGCGAGCTCCAGGCCTCTCGCGCTCATCCATTCCTCCACCGTGCTAATCGCGTGTTCAGCGGTTAGTTCTACCTCAGGAATTGACTCCCCGTAGACCTCCAAGGTTACGTCGTCGGCAAAGCCGACGATCTTGACCCCAGGAGGGAACTTCAGTCTCAGAACCCCGTCATACATGAGGTTCCATAGCACCGGGCCTAGGATCGAGCCCTGCGGGACTCCGGCGGTAATCGGAACCCTTTTCTGACCGGCATCGGTCTCGTATATCAGTACGCGGTTTTGGAAGTAACTTTCCAGGATCCGGTACAGACCCACCGGTAGGCTAAGCCGGTGTAACGAGAGCGCGATGGCATCCCAGCTTGCGCTGTTAAATGCGTTCTTCACGTCAAGTGCCACTAACGCACAGTATCGAATACCTCGCCTTTTTCGTTGGATCGCTATCTCGGCAGTATTTATCACTGAGTTGAGAGCGTCCACTGTGGACTTACCCTTCCGAAAGCCAAACTGGTTGCTTGACAGACCGTCCGTACCTTCCGCGTACGGGGTGAGCCTGTTGAGGATGATCCTCTCAAGCAGTTTGCCAGTCGTGTCTATCAGACAGATTGGTCTGTACGCCGATGGGTCGCCTGGCGGCTTCCCGGGCTTCGGCAACAGCACCAGTTTCTGCCTTTTCCATCTATCGGGGAAACGGCACTCGTCCAGGCATCTCTACAAAGCTAGCCTGAACATGTTCGGGTTCGCTATGATCGCTGCCTTGAGAGCGTTGTTTGGAACTCCATCCGGCCCTGGAGCTTTGTTCATTGCTAGGGATTTAGCCACTGCGAGTAGTTCTTCATTCATCACTAGAGCCACCATTTCGACCGTATGTATGTATGTATGTATGTATGTATGTATGTATGTATGTATGTATGTATGTATGTATGTATGTATGTATGTATGTATGTATGTATGTATGTATGTATGTATGTATGTATGTATATATGTATGTATGTATGTATGTATGTATGTATGTATGTATGTATGTATGTATGTATGTATGTATGTATGTATGTATGTATGTATGTATGTATGTATGTATGTATGTATGTATGTATGTATGTATGTATGTATGTATGTATGTATGTATGTATGTATGTATGTATGTATGTATGTATGTATGTATGTATGTATGTATGTATGTATGTATGTATGTATGTATGTATGTATGTATGTATGTATGTATGTATGTATGTATGTATGTATGTATGTATGTATGTATGTATGTATGTATGTATGTATGTATGTATGTATGTATGTATGCATGTATGTATGTATGCATGTATGTATGTATGCATGTATGTATGTATGTATGTATGTATGTATGTGTGTATGGGCGGATTTGTTAACAAAATGTCCACATCGGTTTTTTGGAGATGGCTGAACCGATTTTTACAAACTAAGATTCAAATGAAAGGTATACTATTCCCATAGGTTGCTATTGAATTTGATTTTCAACCGACATCTTGTCCCAGATTACGAGTTGAAGAGTATGGTTACAAAACAAAATTTGTTGATTTGTCCACATCGGTTTCTCGGAATTTTCTGAACCGATTTTGACAAACTTGATTTTAAATGGAAGGTCCATCAGCTGCTGTTGAATTTTGTGTGGATCCTAGTTCTGGTTCCTGAATTACAGAGTGATACGTACGATCACGCAGCAAATCTCGATTCTAACGAATTCTGCGATGAATGTAAAAAGGTGAAATTTTTGCCTTTCTCAATAGAAAGGTATTGCAATTGCTCTGAAAACCGACTTTTTAACGTAGGCCCGAGTGACATATACCATTCGATTCAGTTCGTCGAGTTCGGCAAATGTCTGTGTGTGTATGCATGTGTGTATGTGCGTATGTGTGTGTGTATGTTACCAAAATTGTCACTCATTTTTCTCAGAGATGGCTGAACCGATTTTGACAAACTTAGTCTCAAATGAAAGGTGCAACGTTCCCATAGGCTGCTATTGAATTTCTAATGGATCCGACTTCCGGTTCCGGAATTACAGGGTGATGAGTACGAAGACGCAGAAAATGTCGATTTTAATAAATTCTGCAATGAATGCATAAAGGTGAAATTTTTTCGACAATATGACCACAACTGCTTCGATTTGTAGTATTAGGTCACTAACATCCATTCAAAGTCTATTTGGCTACATTGGCCACCATCATCGGTTCCGGAAGCCCCGGCGGAAATATCTAAATTCAGAATAACAGTCACATCGGTTTCTCGGAGATGGCTAGACCGATTCGACTAAACTTGGTCTCAAATGAAAAGTATTGCGTCCCCGTAAATAGCTATTTAATTTCATCCCGATCCGACTACCGGTTCCGGAGTTATAGGTTGTGGCGTGCGATCACATAGCAAATTGTGATTCAAACCGATACTCCGATGAAAGCAAAAAAGGTAAAAATTTCGCTAAAATGTCTCTCAAACCACTTAAATTTGCTGTTCTAGGTCACCGACGGCCAACCAAACTTTCGTTCACTACATTGACCACCATAGACGGTTCCGGAAGTGCCCGGGAAAAGCTGTCATCTTTCAAAATTTACGAACTCACATCAGTTTCCCGGAAATGGTTGGGCCGATTTTCACCAACTTAGTTCTAAATGATAGCTATAATATCCCCACAGATGTTTATAAAATTTCGTACGGATCGCTTATATGGGGCCGGAAATATAGACTAAATCGTCCGGTCACATATGAAATTCCCATATAAGCCGGAACTCAATTTTTTTTTCAAAGGGGGGACCCCATGAAATTTCAGAAATCGAATTCGTATTTTTGATGCCAAACATCTTTAAAATGCATGAAACGTTGAGATTTTATGATATCTCGAAAAATTTTTTTTATAAAAATCGACTTTTTGGGACTGCCGATTTCGCACCTTTTTGCCTTTCTCAATAGAAAGGTATTGCAATTGCGCTGAAAACTGACTTTTTAACGGAGGCCCGGAGGGCCGAGTGACATATACCATTCGATTCAGTTCGTCGAGTTCGGCAAATGTCTGTGTGTGTATGTATGTGTGTATGTATGTATGTGTGTGTATGTGCGTATGTGTGTGTATGTGACCAAAAATGTCACTCATTTTTCTCAGAGATAGCTGAACCGATTTTGACAAACTTAGTCTCAAATGAAAGGTGCAACGTTCCCATAGGCTGCTATTGAATTTCTAATGGATCCGACCTCCGGTTCCGGAAGTACAGGGTGATGAGTACGAACACGCAGAAAATGTCGATTTTAATAAATTCTGCAATGAATGTATAAAGGTAAAAATTTTTCCACAATATGACCACAACTGCTTCGATTTGTAGTATTAGGTCACTAACATCCATTCAAAGTCTATTTGGCTACATTGGCCACCATCATCGGTTCCGGAAGCCCCGGCGGAAGTATCTAAATTCAGAATAACAGTCACATCGGTTTCTCGGAGATGGCTAGACCTATTCGACTAGACTTGGCCTCAAATGAAAGGTATTGCGTCCCCGTAAATGGCTATTTAATTTCATCCCGATCCGACTTCCGGTTCCGGAGTTACAGGTTGTGGCGTGCGATCACATAGCAAATTGTGATTCAAACCAATACTCCGATGAAAGCAAAAAAGGTAAAAATTTCGCTAAAATGTCTCTCAAACAACTTAAATTTGCTGTTCTAGGTCACCGACGGCCAACCAAACTTTCGTTGACTACATTGACCACCATAGACGGTTCCGGAAGTGCCCGGGAAAAGCGGCCATCTTTCAAAATTTACGAACTCACATCAGTTTCCCGGAAATGGTTGGGCCGATTTTCACAAACTTAGTCCTAAATGATAGCTATAATATCCCCACAGATGTCTAAAAAATTTCGTACGGATCGCTTATATGTGTTCGGAAATATAGACTAAATCGTCCGGTTGCATATGAAATTCCCATATAAGCCGGAACTCAATTTTTTTTTCAAAGGGGGGACTCCATGAAATTTCAGAAGTCGAATTCGTATTTTGGATGCCAACCATCTTTAAAATGCATGAAACGTCGAGATTTTATGATACCTCGAAAAAAAATTTTTTTTATAACAATCGACTTTTTGGACATTGCCGATTTCGCACCTTTTTGCCTTTTTGGTATTGCAATTGCTCTGAAAACCGACTTTTTAATGGAGGCCCGGAGGGTCGAGTGACATATACCATTCGATTCAGTTCGGCAAATGTCTGTGTGTGTATGTATGTGTGTGTACGTATGTGCGTCTGTGTGTGTGTACGCGAACACAATCTCACTCACTTTTCTCAGAGATGGATGAACCGATTTTTACAAACTTAGTCCCAAATGAAAGGTGCAACGTTCCCATAGGCTGCTATTTATTTTCTACTTTTTGAGACTTTGCCGATTTCGCTCCTTTTTGCCTTTCTCATATAGAAAGGTTATGCAATCACTCTGAAAAACGTCAACCTAATCCCGTCCCGGAGGGCCGAGTGTCATATCCCATTCGACTCAGTTCGTCGAGATCGGAAAAAGTCTGTATGTGTGTGTGTATGTGTGTATGTGTATGTATGTGTGTGTGTATGTATGTATGTGCGTATGTGTCAAATAATGTCACTCATTTTTCTCAGAGATGGCTGGACCGATTTGCCCAAACTTAGTCTCAAATGAAAGGTGCAACCTTCCCATCGGCTGCTATTGAATTTTGGATCGGTCGGAATTCTGGTTCAGGAATTACGGGTTTCAGAGTGCGGCCACACAGAAATTTCTCATATAAACTATAGGAAAAATTAAAAATAGAATTTTTATTTTCGATGCTAAATGTGTTCAAGGTGCATGAAACGTCGAGATTTAATGCAAACTCGAAAAAAAATTTGACGACTATTCACTTTTTTGGCTTTTGGCATATTTTTGCCTTTCTCATATAGAAAGGTTATGCAATCACTCTGAAAAACGTCAACCTAATTTTTTTTTTGACTTGCATAAGGTTTCTGGATTTTAATAGGAGCGTAGTTGATGGTTTAAGGAGAGGGGTTACACCCCCCTCTACTGTTCACTCCCCTCCCTTAAAACTATCCTTAAATCACCCCTTAGACCACCACCCCATCCAGCCCTCATACCCCTCCCTATCAACCCCATCATCTTGTGTATAAGTGCAAAGTGTACTAAGAATGTAATGGACATTTCCACAATTATGTTGAACATAAAAAGCCTCCGTGCCATAGTTTAGAGAAATGAGAAAGGCACAAATGCACCGTTAGGTGGATTAAAACAGGTTTTTTACAATAACTAACGTTTTACACCAATGATTTCGTCCGGGTTTTTTCAATAGCGATCATTGTTACTATTTACAGCTGGTATCAGCTTAATAATCCTAAAAAATACGAAAAAAAAAAAACAGTTTCGCCTCTAAACTGCTAGCAAAAAAGAATCGCCCTGTTTGTTTGCATGGAGCGTGGAGGGCGAAACTTTAAATAAACAAACAAAAATACAGTTTCGCCCGTTGTATTTTTTGCTGTAGTTTAAGAAAGCAATATCGTAGAATCCAAATTTTTAGGTTAATTTGTTGCGTTTCAAAGCCCTCATTCGCATGCATGAAAAAAGCCTTATGTTTACATTTGTAAGTATCGCCCTTTTCACAAAAAGCGTTGAAATGAAATCGCAGCTTCTGATATCACGCTATCTCTGAAGTGCATGCGCGCATAGTTCCAAATTTTACTTCGACATCGACTTTTTCTAAAGGTGACTTCCCAGTAGTATCCTTGATTTGAATTATTATCGCTAATCCTAATGCCAAAGAACAAATAAAAACCTATCGAAAACGAACCGTTTAGGAAAATCATCATCATTACTGAAATTTTCATTTTCACGAATCTTTTCGATAACCTTCCGTCACTTGCGTTAATGCACTGGGTGCACAGTGCTCTGAAAATCTAGCGAAATCGTCTTAGGGCACCAGCGGGTCTAATTCAGAGCTATCTGCGCGGCGAGTTAAATCTGTAAAGAATACTGAAAATTAATTTCTATTCCATAATTTTCAGTTCAGCAATTCGAGAGATCGTGCTCACTGCAAGCCATGAAAAATAGACTACGTTGTGAAGCGAAGGTCACTATTTATTAAAAAATCACGGTTAATAAAAAATCAAACTATTAAAAAATTTCAAATAGTTTATAATTTTCACAAACTTATTAGGAAAAATTGTTTAATAAGCTTTCGTAATATTGTGTAGGAAAAAAGCTGAAAATTTCTGTATTTTCTCTATCTGCAACATATAAACCCTTAAGTATACCAATTAATTGGTATACTTAATTTTTTAAGTTTTAAAATTATGCAGAATTAATTTTTCAGAAAATAGTAACAGAGTTCGTATCTTTAGCGAATTTGTTGAGACTTTATTGTAGTCATGAATATTAACCTGAGAAAATTCACCATAAATACTTCTTGGACGATATACCGTCAAAATTATTTTATCAAATGATGCGCTGTTTAACGTTTGTAAAATTCATCGAAGATATTAAACCTCCGAAATTGGCGGCTGCAAAATGATGCTATCTTGACCTTAAATTACTGTTTTTGAATATTTTACCTATACATATAATTGGTCATACAACAAAAATCAAATGCTCATCAAAATCGATCAGAACCTGCTAGAGTCGAATGGAAATCGTCATTTTTCATAAATTTCTCTTTATATTCGGAAAGTGTTATACTCGTTATATTACGTTTTCGTCTCAACTCGACGCATTCCCAAAATTAAAACCTGTTTTAATCCACCTAGTGGTGCAATTGTGCTTGTCTCATTTGTCCAGACTACGATTCCATGGCTGCACATACATACAATGGATCGACAGCCACGATCTTGAGATACTATGTGATACTGAAACATCGCTTGAAACCAGCGGCGGATCATGGAGAAAGATCCGGGAGGTCCAGGTCCTGCCGAAAATTTTCAACTTGTTAAGAAATTTTAAACTAGTTTTAATTTTAAAGTAGCAACCCCTCACTGCATACTCCCTCCGGGCCGGTATGATTGGCGATTTTTAGAGTGATTGCATAACCTTTCTATATGAGAAAGGCAAAAATGTACCAAAGTCCAAAGAAGTAAATTTTTGTCAAACATCTCAATGTTTCATGCATTTTAAAGTCATTTGGCATCAAAAATACAAATTTGATTTTGAAAATTTTTCATTTCAGTTTATATGGGAATTTGCTGTGTGATTGCACTCTTCAACTCGTAACTCCGGAACCGGAAGTCCAATCAATAATATTTACGGCTTTATTCATACATGCGAATGAGGGCTTTGAAACGCAACAAATTAACCTAAAAATATGGATTCTACGATATTGCTTTCTTAAACTACAGCAAAAAATACAACGGGCGAAATTATATTTGCAAACAAACAGGGCGATACTTTTTTGCTAGCAGTTTAGAGGCGAAACTGTTATTTTCGTATATTTTTAAGATTATCAAGCTGATACCAGCTGTAAATAGTAACAATGATCGCTATTTGAAAAACACGGACGAAATCGGTGGTGTAGAACTGTAGTTATTGTAAAAAAACGTAAGGGCGATACTTCAATGCTGATAGGTGGGACCGAAAAAGTAAACAATCGCCAAAGGGGTGATACTGTCATTTTGTCAATTTCAATAGCAAAAACATTTTAATCTAATAATTTCAAATACTTTATGAAGTTTTGGGTTTCGATCACTGAATCATGCAATCTAGGATGTAAAAAACACAACAGTTCTTAAATAGGAAATAAAACCAAGTCTGGAAATATTCACTGTTGATTTTCTTGGAATGGTATCACTGCTAGTATCGCCCTTTTCAAGAAAAAGCGTTGATTTCTTAGTTCTCAGTCGCGTTGGAAATTTGAGTAAAGTGTAAACTTCAAATCGATTCAAAAAAAATTTCGATTTTTTGGCTCAGTACAATATTTAACCCCTTCAGGAAAATTCAGTTTTCCCACCACAATTTAGATATTTTATTAACAGAGCATCAACAATAATTCGTTTGTATGTCTATTTTATGGGCCATTTTTTCGCTTTCCCATTGATTTGGTTTGAGATTTCTAGCACTGATGTTGTCCTATGCTGATTTGAGCGATTCTCTGAGTCCTGCCACTATCCCATGTAGTATGTGTTATCAAAAACATCGCGAAGCATCAAGTTCTAAATGTTCTCAAACGATATAATATCCGAAGAGAGTGATAAGAGTTATAAGAAATGTCTCATCACACTCTTAGGTGGATTAAAAACGTTTTTACATTTCTTATAAAAGAAATGTATAGAATTCGCTCAAACTTTCAAGATTTTTTCCGAGGCCCGGAGGGCCGAGTCTTATATACCAATCGACTCAGCTCGACGATTTGGGACAATGTCTGTGTGTGTGTGTGTGTGTCTGTGTGTGTATGTGTGTGTGTAAGTAACGGACAAATTCTCATTCGTGTTTCTCAGCAATGGCTGAACCGATCTTATCCAAACCAATTTTAAATTAAAGAAACAAAAAACAGTATGAACGCTATTAATTTGTTTTTGATTCTGATGTTTAGTTTCCAAGATATGAATGTTTGAATGCGTAAAAATGGCGTTTTTTGCAGTTTTTTTTAATTATCTGCCGAAATTGACAACATAGATTCACAATCTATATGTTTTTAGACAGCTTTAACGAATACCTTTCGAACAAGCTATAGATTGTTGAAATTGGACTATTATCAAAAGAGAATTTTAACATTAAAAGCGGACGAAAGATTTTTATCATTTCCCATTGCCAGAAATATGACCAAAAACATGTAATCTATTATTAACGCCAAAACGGCTTATTTTAAGTCAATTGTATCTTCGGAGAATTTAATGGAGGCAATATGCCCTTTCTTTTGGTATTGTGCTTTTGCTGATTAATCCCCCTATGAGTGAGATATTTTCACAAATTTTCGTGGAAGTGATTATATCGAAATGATGTCTTCAGCAAATTTGTAGCTCTTACGTTTGCGAATAACTTTACTGAACACTTCAAATATCTATTTTGAATACTTTTAAAGTTATGGCTTGTTGTTTTTGGATTACTCTTTGTCGCCTATTTATTGTTCAATATAGTAATAATCCATTGAAATAAGCCAAACATTATTTCGGTAAAACGAATTTTGTATTTCATTTTTCTATCTACAACCGCTAGAATTAATCACCGAACACTTCCAAGTTGTCTGGAAGGAACTTGATAACTTATCAGTGCAAAAATGTTCATTTGTACGAACCTTCTGACTGCAATTTTTCTAACTTATGATCATCGGATCGGTCTGAAACATATCGGAAAATGAAAAGCGAAATAAATAACTCCAAGCAACGGCGTAGCCAAGAGAAGGTTTTGGGGTTTAACACCATACAACTCCCCCCCCCCACCACACCCAAAAAAATTGGATTGAAGTTGAAAATTTATTGATGCAGACTGATTTAATTCAATATTACAATAATAATTATCTGATCCGTAGATTGATAACCTGTTGTTGTAAACATCATGAGATAAATTGTCGGAATGGGGTCCTGATATGTAACAGATCTATTGGTCTTGATTTCACAGTTGTCTAATAGCATCAATATCAAATTCCTGCCTGAAAACATTCCAATAGAAAATTCCAGAGTTCTGTAATCAATCATAATCCTCAGATTTATTTTCAAATTGAGCTCGTTTTTGTAGAGATGTACTGTAATAAGAGTCTTTATTTAATAGGAAGCGAAGTTAAAATTGATTTAATGTCTATGAAACATAAAACTGCTCACCAAAAAAAAATGCATAACTTTCAACATTTGCTACAAATGTTTTTGCCATTCTCATTCACTCTAAGATTCGTCAATCTAATCCCGACTGGGAGGGCCGAGTGTCATATGCCAATCGAATGAGTTCGTCGAGATCGGAAAATGTCTGTGTGTGTATGTATGTGTGTATGTGGAAAAAATGTGACCTCTGTTTCTCAGAGATGGCTGTTAGTTAGTCTCAAATGAAAGGTACAACCTTCCCGCTGCTATTGAACTTTTTATTGATTGGACTTCCGGTTCCGGAGTCACGAGTTGAAGAGTGCAATCACACAGCAAATTCCCATATAAACCGAAATGAAAAATTTTCAAAATCAAATTTGTATTTTTGATGCCAAATGACTTTAAAATGCATGAAACATTGAGATGTTTGACAAAAATTGACTTTTTTGGACTTTGGTACATTTTTGCCTTTCTCATATAGAAAGGTTATGCAATCACTTTAAAAATCGTCAATCATACCGGCCCGGAGGGAGTATGCAGTGAGGGGTTGCTACTTTAAAATTAAAACTAGTTTAAAATTTCTTAACAAGTTGAAAATTTTCGGCAGGACCTGGACCTCCTGGATCTTTCTCCATGATCCGCCGCTGATTTCAAGCGATTTTTCAGTATCACATAGTATCTCAAGATCGTGGCTGTCGATCCATTGTATGTATGTGCAAATTGTACTGAACATGTAATATTCATTTCCACCATTGTATTGAACATAGCCAGCCATGGAATCGTAGTCTGGACAAATGAGACAAGCACAATTGCACCACTAGGTGGATTAAAACAGGTTTTTATTTTGGGAATGCGTCGAGTTGAGACGAAAACGTAATATGATTAATAACGATGATAACACTTTCCGAATGTAGAGAGAAATTTATGAAAAATGACGATTTCTATTCAACTCTAGCAGGTCCTGATCGATTTTGATGAGCATTTGATTTTTGTTGTATGACCAGTTATATGTATAGGTCAAATGTTCAAAAACAGTAATTTAAAGTCAAGATAATATCATTTTGAAACCGCCAATTTCGGAGGTTTAGTATCTTCGATATGTTTTACAAACGTTAAACAGCGCATCATTTGATAAAATAATTTTGACGGTATATCGTCCAAGAAGTATTTATGGTGAATTTTCTCAGGTTAATATTCATGACTACAATAAAGTCTCAACAAATTCGCTAAAGATACGAACTCTGTTACTATTTTCTGAAAAATTATTTCTGCATAATTTTAAAACTTCAAAAAATACGGTTTCGGAATTATGCCGTTTGGACATTAAGATCGATTTTCACCAAACCCCCACCAAACCGAACTTCTGGCTACGCCGCTGACTTCAAGTAAGTAGAAACAAAGTCTTTCTGCACTCGTTCACAAGAAACTTCTTCGAATGCTGAATATATATTATAATACATTGAAGCCCCGATTTTATCAGCCAAATAATAACATATGTTTGATGGGCTCTAGCAGACGACCAAGACTGAATTCGAGTAAATCCTTTCTTGAGCATGTTTTCCTTATCATGGAGATGGAAATATGCAAAAATAAAAAGTTCATCATAATCAGAAATAGTTATCAGACTACATTAAGGGACGGGAAGAGTATTTTAACAGCCTCAGTTTATTATAAAGAAAAAATTTGCCCGATTTAGTCAGTGTCCCCATTTTGTCAGCCTAAAATACACCATGAGACTGATAAAAATGGGTCTTTATTGTATGTATTATTCACTGTGTTTCACATTAATAAGTACATTTAATTTTCGGGGATTTTTTTATTGCATCGAACTACAACAATTTTTAGGTAGCTTTCAAGGGGTTATTTTATAGACTTCTTCCAAAATTTGGCGAACCTATTCCAATTCGTGTACCAATTAATTTGTATACTTATGGGTTTATATGTTGCAGCTAGAGAAAATACTGAAATTTTCAGCTTTTTTCCTACACAATATTACGAAAGCTTATTAAACAATTTTTCCGCTGGTGCCCTAAGACGATTTCGCTAGATTTTCAGAGCACTGTGCACCCAGTGCATTAACGCAAGTGACGGAAGGTTATCGAAAAGATTCGTGAATATGAAAATTCCAGTAATGATCATGATTTTCCCAAACGGTTCGTTTTCGAGAGTTTGTTCTTTGACATTAGGATTAGCGATAATAATTCAAATCAAGGATACTACTGGGAAGTCACCTTTAGAAAAAGTCGATGTCGAAGTAAAATTTGGAACTATGCACGCATGCACTTCAGAGATAGCGTAATATCAGGAGCTGCGATTTCATTTCAACGCTTTTTTTGTGAAAAGGGCGATACTTACAAATGTAAACATAAGGCTTTTTCATACATGCGAATGAGAGCTTTGAAACGCAACAAATTAACCTAAAATTTGGATTTTACGATATTGCTTTCTTAAACTACAGCAAAAAATACAACGGGCGAAACTGTGTTTTTGTTTGTTTATTTAAAGTTTCGCCCTCCACGCTCCATGCAAACAAACAGGGCGATATTTTTTTTGCTAGCAGTTTAGAGGCGAAACTGTTATTTTCGGATTTTTTAGGATTATCAAGCTGATACCAGCTGTGAATAGTAACAATGATCGCATCATCATGTTTTACCGCCGGCGTCGGCGGTAAAACATGATGATGAGTTATGTTTTACCATAGACCATGCGGTAGACTTGGGTGGAACGCCCAACTCCTACTCTGCAGAAGGCAAAAAATTCTTCACATTTCCTTTCGATCATGCCCATATGAGCCTGCCTAGTTCTAGTTTTCCGTTCTAAGTTTATAACTGATTCGCTCTAGAATACCTATCCGTCCCTAGTAACAATTGCAGTTTTAAGGTGCTCTAGAAGCCGCTCTTAAAACTTAGATTGCACTTGTAGCGTGCTATAAAACTTCAATTGCTACTTGGGGTCTTTCAATTTCATTGCTTTCGTTTCTCTTAGTCTCAAATTTGCCGAAAATAGCCAACAAAATCGATACAGCAAATTTCAATTTAATAATTTCAAATACTTTATGAAGTTTTGGGTTTCGATCACTGAATCATGCAATCTAGGATGTAAAAAACACAATAGTTCTTAAATAAGAAATAAAACCAAGTCTGGAAATATTCACTGTTGATTTTCTTTGAATGGTATGTATCGCCCTTTTCAAGAAAAAGCGTTGATTTCATAGTTCTCAGTCGCGTTGGAAATTTGAGTAAAGTATAAACTTCAAATCGATTAAAAAAATTTCGATTTTTTTGGCTCGGTACAATATATAACCCCTTTAGGAAAATTCAGTTTACCCACCACAATTTAGATATTTTATTAACAGAGCATTAACAATAATTCGTTGGTAGAGTAAGGTGGGGTAAAAGTGCGCGTGGGGCAAAGTGCGCATAAGACTTTTGGAAGCACTCAAGCGCTAGAACCTGGCAACTCTGTATAGATTTAGTGTATCATTAAGTCAACTAATCGCATATATAAACATGAATGGTTTGAATATAGTGGCTTGAAATTAAGGGGGAAGGACCATTTTTCGCTGATTTGATATTATTTTTTGAATTTTGGGAATCATAAATTAGCTGTTTGAATAAATCAGGATCTATAAAACTACAGTACCCTAAAAATCTTCAACATATGGTTCGTTGCGAGATATGTTTGATTTAATGGAAAAAATTCAGTAATTTTCGTAACAATTGAATAAGTTAAAAAACTGACAGTGGAGTAAAAGTGCGCATAGCATATCCACCCCAAATCAAAAGACGCGAGTGAAGCTTTTTATATAAAAATTGAACTAATTCTTCCATGATTTAAAGAAGGGACCAGCATCTTCAATAACTGCGAGCTCACCAGTCAAATTACGACTGATATGACCGGTTTAGAAACAAAAACATCAGCATCTGGTTCCAAGGAAAAATATAGAGTGCCGAAAGCTCAGAGTAATTAAAAAAGAACCAAAAAACTATGAATATGCAAATAAAGATGTGTTTCCAATATAAATAGCATATTCACAAGAATTCTTGTAGTGATCTACCCAACTATGACAAATAATGATGTTACCAGGGGTGACAGTTTGATCATGAACCACATTGACTAAAAGATGAAACATCCAAGTTTTTTCAACATAATGGAAAACTGAACAACATCAACCGAGGCAGAGGGAGGGGTACTTTTTAGTTATGAAGGAAGAGTAAGAGGGGATGGATATCCTAAAATAGATTAGTTTAATGTATGAGCGGAAATAAATCGGCTATTTAAGCTGTGCGCACGTTTGCCCCTTGCTATGCGCACTCTTGCCCCGACCATGGGGCAAAAGTACGCATTTGAGTATTCAAATAACTATTTCTCGGATTACAAGCAAAACCAAGAGATATCTAGTATTACGTTTTGAAGATGTGTGATGAGAGTAATAATTTGTAATCATGCCGATTTTCTAGTGCTTTTCTACCAATAGTTAGTTTACGAAAACTGTTAGGTGCGCACTTTTGCCGCACCTTACTCTATGTCTATTTTATGGGCCATTTTTTCGCTTTCCCATTGATTTGGTTTGAGATTTCTAGCACTGATGTTGTCCTATGCTGATTTGAGCGATTCTCTGAGTCCTGCCACTATCCCATGTAGTATGTATTATCAAAAACATCGCGAAGTTCTAAATGTTCTTAAACGATATAATATCCGAAGAGAGTGATAAGAGTTATAAGAAATGTCTCATCACACTCTTAGGTGGATTAAAAGCGTTTTTTATGAAAGTACCGCCAATTCTATAACTAATTTGATTGCAGCCCTTTTATTCAAGATCTATTAAAATAAACTATTAAAAGATAATTATTGAAATGAACATATTGTACGATATTCAGCTGAATGAATAAGATGGATAGTTGAATGAATATTTTTTCCATTCGCCGCGTCGCCACCGATTCATTTTCAGCCTTCAAAAAAGACTTTTTTTAACTTTGCTTAACACTAGTTAAAAGTTTGATTTACTTTGAACTGCTGCTTAAGTTTTGTTTTCAACATAGTAAAGTGAATGCTTTCGCAATGATTGTTGTAAACATTCATCATTTGGTTTAAAGGGCTAAACTTGGCATAATTAGTATGATGGCGAATTGTTTCCGGAGTAATGTTCCAGTACTAGGATATGATTTGTAAATTTTAATAATGTCCTAGCAATATGAATATCAAAACTTTTCAAATTGTCTCGAAAGTCTATTTTAATTGTTACGGGACCCTATGGCAATTTGAAAAATGGAATTGGAATGGAATGGCCACTCACGGTCCCACGGGAACCTGCTCCGGAATGTCCGTTCCGGGATTAAATTACCAAATGGTTCCAGACCACGAGATACAGCCTACTGATGCAATTCCAAGAATTTTGATACCCATATTGCTAGTATTCCATTGAAGTTCGCAAATAGTACCCCAGCATTAGAACCTGCTTCCGGAAACCCGGATTCCCGGGAACCGAATGATGTAACCCGATTCATTCTTACCAAGTCCAAAAGTGGATGAGTTCCTGAATCCAAAACGGCCAAAAGAATCTAAATCGGTTGGATATTACCTTAGTTATGGGCATTTTAGTTTTGTGGGTAACCGTGTATCCACGTCGGCCTGTTACGTAGTAAATAAAATCAGGAGCACCTCCTCACTCCCACCCTTACTATATCAACAATACTGTTAACCTAAAAGCTTGACTTAGTGAAGTTCTAAGATGTCACAAAGTTTCAATTTCCAGCTATTGATAAAACGTAGGAATTTAATTAATTGAAACTTAAAAAGGTAGCCGGGTACCACGTCGGACACACAACGGTTAAATTTAAATCCTGATAGTTTTAACCATTTCGTTTTCATTTCGTTCTCCCTTATATATATATATATATATATATATATATATATATATATATATATATATATATATATATATATATATATATATATATATATATATATATATATATATATATATATATATATATATATATATATATATATATATATATATATATATATATGTATATATATATATATATATATATATATATATATATATATATATATATATATATATATATGTATATATATATATATATATATATATATATATATATATATATATATATATATATATATATATATATATATATATATATATATATATATATATATATATATATATATATATATATATATATATATATATATATATATATATATATATATATATATATATATATATATATATATATATATATATATATATATATATATATATATATATATATATATATATATATATATATATATATATATATATATATATATATATATATATATATATATATGGTTAAGAATCTCTCGGGGGGTGATAGACTGCCATATTTGGAGAAAAAATTGTTCTACACATACCATCAAATCGCAACCGTTACAGAGTTATGAACTTTTTGTGTAAAAAAGTTATTTGTCTTAAAATACCTCTAATTTTAAAAGTATACTTTGTATTTTAAATATTTCAGTTCCATTCGAAAGGTGAGAAAAATTCCTATTGAATGGTGTTCTCATATCTTTTAAGTAATTAGTTTCAATTACTTTTTAGCTGTAAAATAGTTAAAAGTTAGTGTTTTTGAGGAGGTTTTTGCTAATTTTCTCGAAATAATGAAGTATGATTATAGCAATATCCATTATCCAAAAGTTGGGTTTTAGACTGATTCATAATTTGTTCTTGGACGTCATATTTCTATCTCTTCTCATTTCTTTGTAATCTAAAAATCTCTAATCTAAAAAATATGCTTTATATCGTTATTTACAAGATTTCTTTGGAAAGCTGAGAAAATGTCCTATCAGTGTATGTACAAATACCTTTTAGTTAAGTGTACTAAATGATATTTTACTAACGAAATAACTCAAAATTTGTGTTTTTTTTTGGAGAGTTTTTTTTTAAATGTTCTAATTATTAATCAACAAAATTTATCGTTACTATTGTTCATTTGATGCCCCTTAATGTTCTCTATAACTTTTTATTAGACACTTTGTCCATCATTTTGCTGCTATTTAATAGTTAACACAGCATGAGCTCGCCACAAATGTAGTGGGTTCGAAATCGTTATTTTTGCATATGAAACGATGTGATAAAAACGATTTAGCGTCGAAACCAAAAGAGATGATTGAATGGAGTCAAAGAAAGAACTGTAGAACTTGCTGAGAAGCATTATTTCCATGATAATAATGGTGATGTTTATTATTTACTATTTTAAGAAAATTAACGAAAATGCTAATAATAGCCCTAACTTTAAACTAATTAACTTTTAAAAGAATACTAAATTCACTTAACAGAAAGGTATTAATACATTTTTCACTGTAAAATTTTCCTGGCTTTCGAATAAAAAGAAAAAAAGTACAATAAGTGCCATAATTTTTCAATTAGAGCTGGTACTAGTGAAAATGAGATAAAAATATCCAAATTGATTAACCCAAAATCATGAAAATAAGAAAAGGTAAGTGTATCATGTTAAAAAACGAATTAAGCAGCTCATCAAGACTAACAACCTGAATTATTAAAATGATGAGGTTAACTATTAGGATTTTCAAGAAATGAACGAAAAATCGTTGAAAATTGTTTAATTTTCAATAAATTACATTGAAAAGGCTACTTAAACTCATTAGCTGAAACATGTGAGGGTATTACTCAATGCGAAATTTTCTCACCTTTCGAATGGAACTAAAATATTTAAAATACAAAGTATACTTTTAAAGTTAGGTGTATTTCAAGAAAAATAAGTTTTTTGCACAAAAAGTTCAATAACTCTGTAACGGTTGAGATTTGATGGTATGTGTAGATTTTTTTTCTCCAAATATGGCATGAACCATGAACCAAACATCCTGTACATATATATATATATATATATATATATATATATATATATATATATATATATATATATATATATATATATATATATATATATATATATATATATATATATATATATATATATATATATATATATATATATATATATATATATATATATATATATATATATATATATATATATATATATATATATATATATATATATATATATATATATATATATATATATATATATATATATATATATATATATATATATATATATATATATATATATATATATATATATATATATATATATATATATATATATATATAGTAAGATTCCGTTTTTGGCAACATTATTTTTGTTCATAGTAAATCATTTTGTTGTAATAGTGGATATCACTTTAGACTTTTCCGCGTTCAAGGTTATTCGCACACTCTACGCCTAGTCGAGGTTTCAGTATTTTTCCCTTCCTTTGTGTTTCTGTTTCTGAATACCGTTAACCAGTTAGTGACCAGTGAAGCAGCGTTCTTCTAGTAAGCCGTCTGGATACCGTTACATACACAAGCTAAGTATTAGTTTACGTTTCCCCTTCTTGGTTCTCTTACCAACGTGCACCGGGCAATAGGCCCGTGCAAAAATGACTCCCAAGGTGAGATGAACGTCGAAACAAAATCGGCTCCCCGGCTCAAAGTATATCCAAGCTCGGCCACCGGACCATTCATGATCTTCTTTCGGACCAAAGATAAAAAGTGTTTGAATCTGTTGCAGATTTCACGAGTTCTGACGGATCGGTATTCGGCCGTGACAGTAATATCGAAAATTCGCCGTGATAAGCTTCGGGTGGTTGTTAACAGTTCAACTCAGGCAAACGATATTGCTGGCTACGAGCCCTTTACGAAGGAGTACAGGGTGTATATTCCAGCTAGCAGGGTTGAAGTCAGTGGGGTCGTTTCCGATTCGAACCTGAATTGCGAGGACCTGCTAAAATATGGGACTGGCTGTTTCAAAGACCCCATGCTTAAGCCAGTGAAGATACTGGAATGCAAACGTTTGCATTCAGCATCAATCGCTGCTGACGGCAAGAAAATATACGTCAACTCAGACTGTTATCGGGTGACCTTCGCCGGCTCTGCCCTACCCCCTTCTTTTTGCAAGGTTCGTCTACCTGTTCGCCTCTTTGTGCCGCGGGTCATGAACTGTACTAATTGCAAACAATTGAGACACACAGCCTCCCATTGTAGCAATAAAGCCCGCTGTGGGAAATGCGGTGGGAATCATGCCGATGATTCCTGTGGTAGAGATGTCGAAAAGTGTCTCTACTGTGGGGGAAACCCACATGATCTCCCTTCATGTCCCGCGTACAAACAGCGCGAGGTAAATCTTAAGCGTTCCCTTCAGGAACGCTCTAAGCGATCTTTTGCAGAAATTCTGAAGATAGCTACGCCACCTGTCTCTACGAACATCTTTACCAACTTGTCTACTAACAAATGCGACTGTGATGAACCCCAGGAGGGAAAATCTTCTGCTGTGCCTAGAAGTAATAGAAATAGTAGGAACATTTCCTCCCCCAAGCTTCGTCGTAAAGGCCAGAAGGTGTCTCTTCATGGGCCCCCTAAAATAACTACTCAAGGAAGTACTGGTGCAAAACCGAAGCAAGTCGCTCCCGGTCTCAGTAACCTGAGCTCAGAGAAGAAGTTCCCAGCACTTCCAGGAACATCAAAAACCCCAAGTGTTCCCATATCTCAGCCAGAGAAAGAAAACAGTGCTGGCTTAATCAATTTCTCTGACATTGTGGACCGTATTCTTACAGCGTTAAATATTTCTGACCCCCTTAAAAGCATCTTGATAAGCTTTCTCCCCGCAGTAAAAACATTTTTGATGCAGTTCACTACGAAATGGCCCCTTCTTTCAGCGATTGTATCCTTCGATGGCTAATTCATCGAACGAGGTCAAGGATTTAATCACTGTTCTACAGTGGAATTGCAGAAGCATTATCCCGAAAATCGATTCGTTTAAAATTTTACTAAATAATTTGAAATGCGATGCATTTGCCGTATGCGAGACATGGCTCACTTCAGAAATAAACCTACACTTCCACGATTTTAATATTATTCGCTTGGATCGAGAAAACTCTTACGGAGGAGTACTTTTGGGGATCAAAAAGTGCTATTCTTTCAATCGAATCGACCTCCCCTCGACACCAGGCATTGAAGTTGTCGCTTGCCAAACCAGAATTAAAGGCAAAGACCTTTGCATTGCTTCCACCTACATCCCCCACCGACGGCTTTGCGATATTGCGGAACTCCTCCCCGCACCGAGGCTAGTTTTAGGTGACTTCAACTCCCACGGTACGGCATGGGGTTGCCTTCATGACGATAATCGATCTACCCTACTCCATGAGCTTTGCGACAACTTCAATATGACCATTTTGAATACGAGTGAAATGACACGGATTCCTGCCCCTCCAGCGCGACCGAGAGCCTTAGACCTGTCCCTCTGCTCGACATAGCTGCGGTTAGATTGCATGTGGAAGGTAGTTTCTGATCCCCACGGCAGCAACCATCTGCCAATCGTAATTAATATTGCTAACGGTTGAGGGCCACCGAATACAATCAATGTTTAGTATGACCTCACATGAAATATTGATTGGAAGAGCTACGCGTCCGCGTTATCCGACAAAATCGAGTGCACTCAAGAGCTTCTTCCAGAGGAAGAGTACGGGTTCCTGGCTGGCTTGATTCTCGATACCGCGATTCAAGCTCAGACGAAACGCGTACCAGACGCGAACTCACGCGGGAGTCCTCCCAATCAATGGTGGGACAAAGAGTGCTAAGACGTGTACGCGGAGAAGGCCGCTGTGTATAAGACCTTCCGGGACGACGGGCTGCCAGCTAGCTACCGACAGTACGCGATGGCGGAAACGCGCATGAAGAGTTTGATAAAAGCCAAAAAACGTAGCTACTGGCGCCGGTTCGTCGACGGACTAACGAGAGAAACATCGATGAGCACTCTTTGGAGTACGGCCTGGTGCTTACGAAACCGAAATAGTACTAATGAGAGCGTGGAATATTCAAACCGTTGGATATTCGATTTTGCCAAGAAGGTTTGTCCGGATTCCGCCCTGGCACAGAAGATCTTCCGCGCCGCGTCCCCTCACAATAACGTGAACGAAACACCGTTTTCGATGGTGGAGTTCTCACTTGCTCTCTTATCATGTAACAAATTTAACTTGTTAAAAAATCTGCCAGACTTTGCCAAGAGACGCTTGTTGAATTTATTTAATAAGTTTCTTGAGGGTAATATTGTCCCTCATGCCTGGAGGCAAATGAAGGTCATCGCCATTCAAACCAGAAAAACCGGCCTCCGACCACAACTCGTATCAACCGATTGCGTTGCTGTCCTGTATCCGAAAGATGTTCGAGAAAATGATCTTGTTTCGCCTCGAAAATTGGGTTGAAGCAAATGGCTTACTGTCAGATAGATAGGTTTCCGCAAAGGTAAAGGGACGAACGATTGTCTTGCGTTGCTCTCAACAGAAATTCAAATGGCATATGCTAGCAAAGAGCAGATGGCATCAGTTTTCCTAGATATAAAGGGGGCTTTTGATTCAGTTTCTATCAAAATTCTTTCTGAGAAGCTGCACCAGCAAGGTCTTTCACCGACTCTAAACAACTTTTTGCTAAACTTGCTGTCTGAAAAACATGCATTTTTCGCATAGTGATTTATCGACATCACGAATTAGCTACATGGGTCTTCCCCAGGGCTCATGTCTAAGCCCCCTTCTCTATAACTTTTACGTGATTGACATTGACGAATGTCTTGTCAATTCCTGCACGCTAAGGCAGCTTGCAGATGACGGTGTGGTCAATTAATGGGTCAAACTATTGTTCAGGTTTCAACTTTCAAATATCTCGGGGTCTGGTTCGACTCTAAAGGAACCTGGGGATGTTACATTAGGTATCTGAAACAGAAGTGCCAACAAAGGATCAATTTTCTCCGTACAATAACCGGAACATGGTGGGGTGCCCACCCAGGAGACCTGATCAGGCTGTACCAAACAACAATATTGTCGGTGATGGAGTACGGGAGTTTCTGTTTCCGCTCCGCTGCGAACATACATTTCATCAAACTAGAGCGAATTCAATATGGTTGTTTGCGTATTGCTATGGGTTGCATGCACTCGACACATACGATGAGTTTAGAAGTGCTGGCGGGCGTTCTTCCGCTGAAAAATCGATTTTGGAACCTCTCATATCGATTGCTCATCCGATGCGATATCTTGAACCCGTTAGTAATTGCAAATTTCGAAAGGCTTGTCGAGCTCAATTCTCAAACCCGATTTATGTCCTTGTACTTCGATTACATGGCACAAAATATCAATCCTTCTTCATACTATCGCAACCGTGTCAATCTCTTTCATGCTTCTGATTCAACTGTATTCTTCGACACATCCATGAAAGACGAGGTTCGTGGAATCCCGGATCACATACGTCCGCAAGTGATCCCAAGCATCTTTCATAGTAAATTTCGAGAAGTCGAATGCAACAAGATGTTTCACACCGACGGGTCAAACCTCGACGGCTCCACTGACTTCGGTATATTCAATCAAAACCTCACCGCCTTATTCAAACTCAATGATCCTGCTTCAGTTTACGCCGCAGAACTTGCTTCTATTCAGTATACCCTTGGGATCATTGATACTTTGCCCACCGATCATTACTTTATTGTGTCGGATAGCCTCAGTTCAATCGAGGCTCTCCATTCAATGAAACCTAGAAAGCACATTCCATATTTTCTGGGGAAAATCTGGGAGCGCCTGCGTGCTTTGTTTTAAGATCGTACAAGATTACCGTAGTTTGGGTTCCCTCGCATTGCTCCATTCCAGGTAATGAAGAAGCGGACTCTTTCGCTAAGGCGGGCGCTTTACAAGGTGACATATATGAAAGACCAATTTGCTTCAGCGAATTTTTCAGTATTACTCATCACAGAACCCTCGAAAGTTGGCAAACTTTATGGAGCAACGGTGAACTGGAAAGGTGGCTACATTCGATAATCCCTAAGGTATCGACGAAACCTTGGTTCAGGGGGATGGATGTGGGTCTGGATTTCATTCGCGTGATGTTTGCCTCATGTCCAATCACTACACGCTGGACGCTCACCTCCGGCGTATTGGGCTCGTGGGTAGCGATATCTGCGCTTGTGGCAACGGTTATCACGAGATCGAACATATTGTCTGGGCATGCGCCGAGTACTGTTCTGCCAGATCTCAACTATTCGATTCCCTTCGGGCCCGAGGAAGATCACCCAATGTCCCGGTTCGAGATGTACTAGCAAGCCGTGTTATTCTCTAGATGTCCCTTATATACACGTTCCTCAAAACCATCAATATCCAAATTTAAATGCCCCTATCTTTTCTCTTATCATTCCCAGAAGTGCCCTCTTCCGCCTACCGTACCGCAATGATGGTCTGATACGACTCCAAGACGAGACAAAACATCTGTCGAATTAACCAACAACATGAGACCTACAGTACAACATCACATGCGCAACGTGGTGTGTTTCCGATCCATATCTGAGCCGTACTACGAAATCGTCTGGAGGAACCCCTGCCGGCTCGAGGAAAGACCGCCCGGCGTCCCAATACATGATGCATTCGTCCGAATCTGTAATCCTGGCCGTTGATTCCTAATGCCGGAAACTAAAATTTTACGTCTCCCCCCCCCTCCCCCTGTCAGCCTTGTCCACCGTCTCTCCCATGTCTCTGATACACAGATGTATAACTTCACCCCCTTCTCCCCTTGAATATCTTCCCAAAACTTATGTGCCCTCGTATCTTCTAGTTTTAGTTGATCAATATTTAATCTCGTTAAGAAATGCCCAACAGTACCACTACCTTAAAATAGCCCTAATTAATTCCCCCTAATCTTGAACCACTCTCTCTAGTTATTTCTAGTTAATAAGCTTGTAAAATGTTCCGCTTAGTTAATAAGGCCATTACAAATATTTTTTAAAAATTATGTCACCCCCCCCCCCCCTTCAAAATCGCTGAATAAAATCAGGGGGCAAATAATTTTTTTTAAAATACCAAAATTCAAAAAATTGTCACGTTTCATAGAACCACAATAGCTTCCATAGAGTTTTGTTTTTCGTAACTGAAAACTATTATGGTAGTTTTAGAAATTACCATCCCATGATAATTTTTATTTTAACCATTCTCGGGTAAATGTGAAGTTTAAATGAGATCATCGATCCAGTCCAACATCAAATGAAACGTTTGCTGGTCGCGGAAGGAAGGACCGATCTGTGTATTATCAAACAAACATCTCATGGAAAGGCTAATACAGACCGATTTCTGAATCGATTCCATTTTAAACGCAACAGTCGATAGAGACATAATCGATCGTTGCATTCGAAAATAATTTCGATAAGGAAATAATCTGAATTCAAATCAGACTCCTGGAGATTTATATGTGGTTCAATATTCAATATACATGAGCTTTACCGAAAGGTTTTTGACATTTAAAGATTTCATATGGGATCGTAGTATTCATACCGTATTTCCGCAGCCATATGTGCGATTCTTATGAACTTGATCAGATCAAAATCTGCTACCAAACCTTCCATTTAAGGCTAAGCTTGTAAAAATCGAATAAGCCGTTTTCCAAGAAGACGAAGAGACATTAATTCTGAAATATTCCAAGAACCAGAAACATGCGAAATTTTTGAGATAGACGCTGGAATCAAAAGAACTTTGTCTGGCCATCAGCGATCAAGAATTCTCTAGCAAAGCTAAATATAGATCTTACAAATAATGACTGAAAAGTGTGCGAGGATATATCCACAGCGACCACCAAGCGATTTGGTACAGCATTGATAACAGGACTATGAACTACACATGAATATGAATATGTAGGAGATATATAAACGAGTGAAGATGGAAAACAGCGATTTTTCACAGGAACGTGTCCGTCGAAGAACTTGAATTTGAGGGTATGCTCTTCAATCTAAATGCGAACGAGTTCACGGCACTACTAACAAAGGCGTGTAATGCGACCATACCAAGGGATAGGAAACTGAGAAACGGTCGCCGGGTGCAATACGACGATTATCGATCTACGTATAAGTTGCCTCCGAGCTTGGAGAAGAAGTCGGAGATCACTTCGGTTTCTCATCTCGCTCAGTTCAGAAGCTAGAAATCGCTCCGCTGCAATAGCAGGGCAAGTAATCAAATTTAACCGCGCGACGCTTGGCAAAAATTGATTCCTTCTGCCTAGTGTGTGATACGTGAATAAACAATGAGTGACAATGCCAAGTAAAAGTATATCACGATGCGGGCAAACTGTGTTGCTGTTGACTACACGAAATATCCGGTAATACCATCAATTCATGAAGGGGAGCAAATGTTGAAGGTGAACTTGAAATTCAACGTAGCTTGCGGTACTTTATGCGGTGCAATTCCACCATTTACGTCATGCGGTACTGAATATGTTAAAAAATATTAGTCAAGCAGAATCATTCGCTTCCCAGAACAACATGAAACACGTCATCGAATGTAATGACATTTTATACAGTATCCCAACGTATATAGATGTTGACATGACCTGGCCCCACGTACTGGTTCCTTCGCTATCAAACAAATCCTGTCAAAATACGGAGAGGTGAATAGTGTTAAGGAAGATAGTTGGAGGAACTTCTTCCCAAGACTCCGAAACGGAGTTCGTGTGGTGAGAATGCCTCCGACAAAACCTATTCCCTCTTACTTGACTTTCACGTGCAAATCACCTCATGGTGTTGAATATTCTCAACGAACACTAGTCACACACCCAGGACAGATTCCTACCTGTCAATATTGTGATCATCCGCTACACCACGGGAAACCTTGCGCAGAGACTGCTAAAGAAATTCGATACGACCAAAGCCGGTATACAATCATTGTATGTTAAACCACAACCAGTTGGTAAACCAACGACTGCAGACCGGACATTCACAAACACCAGCTCAACAACGATCGGCCCCAGTACCACTAAACCAACTGCCATTACCAACATCGAAGTAACAACAATTACAGCAAATGTTTCCAAACCAACAACCAACACCACCAATAAGGAATCTAATACCGATGAAGAAGGATTTACAATAGCGACCCAAACCCGATCAGAATGAAATAACAGGATTATAACAGAACACAATTTTTGTAACCTATTGTGTTATAAATTAGGTCTCGTTAGTAGTTAAAATAACAGAAATTTATAACAAGTAGCAATGCGAGATATAGTTTTGAAATATTTCTGTTATGTGTTTCTGATCGGGTAAGCACAAACAACAAATAAGAACATCCGACGATGAGCAAGATGAATGCAGTACCGATGATGACATGGAAGTAAACGAAAACGCGAGAGAAGACGGACCAAATGACCCCCAAGGTGCGCTCCACGGCTCAGTTGTGCTAACGCATTGAGCCGTGTCAAATATATTTAAAATTAAAAAGAAGTCAGAAAGCTCGAGGGAAGCGAGCTGCAAGAACCGCTCTCAACAAAGCAGTCAAGCTGTACAAGAAAGCCTTGCCACAAAGCCAATGCGAATTTCCTTAGGAGAGACCTACAAAGTTGGCATAACAAAGATAAAAGGCTCAGCTGCTCCACCTGAAAGGTGCCCGGAAAAGATGGAGGTCACCATTGAAAGGTTTTCCCCACAACATGAATCTATTTTCGCCGTACAGTGAGGAGGATGATCACAAAGATGAAGATCGATTTACCAACAAACAGCTTATCGAGATGGCGAAAGCCATAAAAGTGAAGCGATACATGAGAGCCCGGATATGTTCAAAACGATCCGACAATTGGAAGCGACAAAAGCTGATGTTGCTTCCGATGCTGGGACAGCATGGAAATCTTTCAGCGTAGTCAATATATCCCTTGGTAATGTTAGAGAGAAGGAGAAATCCTGAACAAGCTAATGAAGTACGCGGACCGTGAGAACGGCATCTCATGTAATTCGGCTTCCTTATAGTCAGGTCTACAGTGAAATCCATCCAAATCCATCCAAACTCCGCTAGCGAATGACGGATCTCAATAGTAGCATGTCTGTAATAACATACGTACATGGAACTATTGAGAACCAGAGCTACAGGTCCAAAGCCCTGGTAAAGGAGGATGGTTGTGATGATCTGGGCCGAGATCACCACGTAAAGCAAGGTAGGGCATAACCCCAATTCCAAGGTGTGAAGCGACCCGTGCCGAGGGATGAGTGATCGAGGGGGTGAAAAAGATGCTCGATCGTTAACGGAGCCTGTGGGGTACCTGGGCAACCCCCACAGTAAGCGTCCCTTACCACGCTAATGCGGAGCTCTGGCGTGGCGGACATTTATTTCTCGCGCGACTCGTGGGACTTTACATGGAGTTAACAAAAAATAAAAACAAACAGACGGAGGTGCCAAACCCCTTCGCTAGAGGTGGTTTGGCGAGGTCTCTCCCCCGTGGGGAGAGTAGTGGAGCGATGAGTGCTGCATCTGAAAACACCAGTGACCCCCCAGCGGCGGTAGGAAATAGCCCTACCAATGCACCGGAGGGGCCACTATCTGCGATGCGCAAAGTAGCGAAGCAACTCGATGCAATAATCGAGTTCACTAGCGCAAAGCAGAATATAGCCAAGGAGTTGAAGTTGATCCTCCTGGAGCTCCGAAAAACTGTTCGTGTCGCAAGACAGGAACAGCAGGCCTATGCTAAGAGGGTGGAATGTCGGGAGAGGCCCGACAGAGAAACCCAGACAGTGGCCTCCAATAGGGAGGAAAGAGAGAAGGTCGATAGAGGTTCACAGACAGTGGCCTTTACCTTCTACGGAGCAGCCACGTCGATCGGAGCGGCGACCGAGTTCCCCTCGAAGGGAAAAGGAAAGGGAAATCGCAAGACGTCATCGAACGCGAAGCGCCCTAGGAAGTCGCCAGGCGAGGGTGCCAAAACAGACACCACTCGGCGTGCAACCGTTAAGGTCAAACGCCGTTTGGCCGAGGTAAGCGAGGGCGAGAGTGACCTCGCCGTGGAGAGCGATGGTACCAGCAACCCGGCACGACCGGGGCAGGGGGGCTCAAACCCCTGGACGCTGGTCACCAAGAAAAAGCCGGCACCGAAACCGGAGGTACCGCGGCCTGCGAAGAAGGCCAAGGACAGAGGCGAAGCCTTGTGTTTAAAAACCGACAAGGACAAATACGCCGATGTCCTAAAATCGATGAAGGCGGCCGAAAGCCTCTCGGCCCTGGGGCAGGATGTGCGTAGCGTAAGACGCACCAACACGGGAGAGATGCTTCTGGTGCTGAAGCGAGGCGCACAATCTAGTGCAGTATACAAGGCCTTGGCCCAAGAGGTCCTTGGTGAAGGCGCCCAAATCAGGTCGCTAGGTGCGGAAACGACTCTCCAGTGCAAGCACTTGGACGAATTCACGACCGCAGAAGACGTCGTCGCAGCCGTTAAGGAGTATTGCGACGTCACAATCGAGCGGGCCTCTGTGCGATTGAGAGGTGGACCCTCTGGCACCCAAGTAGCCTACCTCAGGCTACTGAAGGCGGATGCCAAAAAGGTTACCGAGAAAGGGAAGCTGAAGATCGGCTGGTCGGTATGCCCTATTAGTATACCCCAGTCGCCTTCAGTGGATAGGTGCTATCGGTGCCTTGAGTCCGGCCACAAAGCATACGAGTGCAAAGGCATAGATAAGAGCAAACTATGTCGTCGCTGCGGCGAAGAGGGACATAAAGAGCGGGGGTGCACTAAGGCACACAAGTACCTTATCTGCACCGCTAAGAAGCAAGCCCTTAAACATGCTATGGGTGGACCTTCGTGTCCCTTCGGTGAGTTAAATAAGAAGAAGCCGTGAACGTCACACAGCTAAATCTTAACCATTGTGCAGCAGCCCAACAGCTGCTGTGGCAGTCGGTCTCGGAGTCGAGGACAGATGTCGCCCTCTTATCAGACCCGTACAGCATCCCTGCCGGCAACGGCAATTGGGTGTCGGACGGGTCTGGAATGGTGGCAATCTGTACAACGGGACGGTTCCCGGTTCAAGAGGTAATACACCCCTCCGCCGAGGGTGTGGCGATTGCCAAGATCAATGGTGTGTTCTATTGCAGCTGCTACGCCCCACCAAGGTGGCCAATAGAACAGTTCTACCAGATGATCGACAGGCTCTCGTCGGACCTAGTGGGCCGGAAACCGGTAGTAATAGCGGGAGACTTTAACGCTTGGGCAGTGAAGTGGGGCAGCCGCTGTACAAATAGCAGGGGTCAAGCGCTAATGTGAAGCGACCCGTGCCGAGGGATGAGTGATCGAGGGGGTGAAAAAGATGCTCGATCGTTAACGGAGCCTGTGGGGTACCTGGGCAACCCCCACAGTAGGCGTCCCTTACTACGTTAATGCGGAGCTCTGGCGTGGCGGACATTTATTCTCGCGCGACTCGTGGGTACTTACATGGAGAACAAAAATAAAAACAACAAACAGACGGAGGTGCCAAACCCCTTCGCTAGAGGTGGTTTGGCGAGGTCTCCCCCCCCGTGGGGAGAGTAGTGGAGCGATGAGTGCTACATCTGAAAGCACCAGTGACCCAGCAGCGGTAGGCAATAGCCCTACCAATGCACCGGAGGGGCCAATATCTGCGATGCGCAAAGTAGCGAAGCAACTCGATGCAATAATCGAGTTCACTAGCACAAAGCTTGGGCAGTGGAGTGGGGCAGCCGCTGAACAAATAGCAGGGGTCAAGCGCTAATGGAAGCGCTTGCGAAACTCGATACTGTGCTAGCTAATAATGGCTCCGCTAGTACATTCCGTAGAAACGGAGTGGAGGCGTGGATTGACCTAACATTTGCCAGCCCGAGTCTGGCTCCAGGCATGGAATGGAGGGTAGACGAAGGCTACACCCATAGCGATCATTTAGCAATCCGCTTTAAGATCAACTATGGTGTGCAGCATCCGAGGGCGGGAGATCCCTGTCAGGTACGCGGGTGGAAGTCCAATCACTTCGACAGCGAAGCTTTCACCGCGGCCCTGGGACTGGAGGCCAACACCGACAGTCTAAGCGGGGATGCGCTGGTAGCTGTTCTATCACGCGCGTGCGACGCCACTATGCCGAGAAAAACACTGCCAAGAAACGGTAGATGCCCGGTATACTGGTGGAGTGCCGAGATTGCAGCTCTACGGTCAGCCTGCCTCAGAGCTAGACGTAGGATGCAAAGAGCCCGCACCGAGGATGCAAGAGAGAACCGCCGTGAAGTGTTTCGAGCTGCGAAATTAGCCCTTAACAAGGCTATTAAAAGCAGCAAGAGAGCGTGTTTCGACAACCTGTGTGAGAGTGCCAACGCGAATCCGTGGGGTGACGCCTACCGGATTGTGATGGCCAAGACCAAAGGGAGCTCCTCACCCCCAGAACGGTCTCCGGACCGGTTGGCAACGATTATCGAAGTACTCTTCCCGTCTCGAGCCACAAGCCCCTGGCCACCTGCACTACGAGACAGTGCGGGCACGGTCGAAATGGTGGCTCCAGTGACGAATGAAGAACTACTCGCAGTGGCTAAATCCCTAGCAATGAACAAAGCTCCAGGGCCGGATGGAGTTCCAAACAACGCTCTCAAGGCAGCGATCATAGCGAACCCGAACATGTTCAGGCTAGCTATGCAGAGATGCCTTGACGAGTGCCGTTTCCCCGATAGATGGAAAAGGCAGAAACTGGTGCTGTTGCCGAAGCCCGGGAAGCCGCCAGGCGACCCATCGACGTACAGACCAATCTGTCTGATAGACACGACTGGCAAACTGCTTGAGAGGATCATCCTCAACAGGCTCACCCCGTACGCGGAAGGTACGGACGGTCTGTCAAGCAACCAGTTTGGCTTTCGGAAGGGTAAGTCCACAGTGGACGCTCTCAACTCAGTGATAAATACTGCCGAGATAGCGATCCAACGAAAAAGGCGAGGTATTCGATACTGTGCGTTAGTGACACTTGACGTGAAGAACGCATTCAACAGCGCAAGCTGGGATGCCATCGCGCTCTCGTTACACCGGCTTAGCCTACCGGTGGGTCTGTACCGGATCCTGGAAAGTTACTTCCAAAACCGCGTACTGATATACGAGACCGATGCCGGTCAGAAAAGGGTTCCGATTACCGCCGGAGTCCCGCAGGGCTCGATCCTAGGCCCGGTGCTATGGAACCTCATGTATGACGGGGTTCTGAGACTGAAGTTCCCTCCTGGGGTCAAGATCGTCGGCTTTACCGACGACGTAACCTTGGAGGTCTACGGGGAGTCAATTCCTGAGGTAGAACTAACCGCAGAACACGCGATTAGCACGGTGGAGGAATGGATGAGCGCGAGAGGCCTGGAGCACGCTCATCATAAGACGGAGGTAGTTATCGTCAACAACCGCAAGTCGGCACAACATGCAGTTATCCATGTGGGAGAAGTCGCGATCACTTCACAGCGAAGTCTGAAGTCTCTCGGAGTCATTATAGACGACAAGCTGACCTTCGGCAGTCATGTCGACTATACGTGCAAGAGAGCGCCGACTGCTGTTGCGGCACTATCGAGAATGATGTCCAACAGCTCAAAGGTGTGCGCCAGTAGACATAGGTTACTGGCAGGCGTTGCCGTATCTATCCTCAGGTACGGCGGCCCGTCATGGTCAAGAGCACTGAGGGTAACCGGTTACCTACAGAAACTGGAGAGCACCTACCGCGTGATGTGCCTCAGAGTGATATCTGCCTACCGCACGGTATCACACGATGCATCCTGCGTGATAGCGAGCATGATGCCAGTCGGGTTGGTCATTCGGGAAGATGAGGAGTGCTTTGAGCTACGTGGAAATAGGGGAGCCCGCGAGCGCACCAGGGCGACCTCGGTCGCCAGATGGCAGCGTGAGTGGGACAACTCCTCGAAAGGTAGGTGGACTCACCGGCTGATACCTAGCATATCGAGCTGGGTGGGAAGACCCCATGGGGAAGTTCACTTCCACCTGACACAATTCCTGTCAGGCCATGGCTGTTTCCGTCAGTACCTCCACAGGTTCGGACACGCGGAGGTCCCAGTCTGCCCGGACTGCCCAGGTGTAGATGAAACTGCTGAACACATACTGTTCGTATGTCATCGGTTCGACGTCGAAAGAAGAGCAATGCTTGACGTCTGTGGCTGGGACACAACCCCTGATACCCTTATTCAGCGGATGTGTCAATCGGTGGAGAAGTGGAACGCAGTCTCGGCTGCTACCATCCAGATTGCCAGTAGGCTACAGGTAATCTGGCGAACCGAGCAACAGACGACGGGCACGGCTAACTAGTGATTGGTTAGCTGGAGCGAAAAAGGCCAAGCGCAAAATAAGAGAGTGAATGGTCTGTTCATGCCGAGGCAGGTTGGCGCAGCGAATGGCAACCGCGTAAGGGGTAAACCCAGCCACCCCGAAGCAAGACAGAAGAGTGAGTGTATAAGTGGACTGCCTCATGCCAAGACGGGAGGGTCGTAGTGTAGTATGTTGGAACTAAGCTATCGATGCCTCATGGCGTGGCAGAGGAGTGAAAGGGTGAGCATCCAAGTCAGTCTCACACTGCATGTTAAGGGTGAGCATAAAAGTCAGCCTCACAGGTTGGTAGAGGCTAGCACAAAAGTCAGCCTAGCAAGGAATGAAAAAGGTGAGCACAAAAGTCAGCCTCGCATGGTATGTCAGAAGTGGGGCCTAAGAAAAATGTCCCAGATGGGATGCCAGAGGGAGTGACAAAGGTACAATAGAGTGGCACGATTGAGAGTGAATCAGGTGATAGGGTGAGCACCCAAGTCAGCCTCACATGGTATGGGTAGGGCGAGCACAAAAGTAAGCCTAGCAAGGAATGAGTAAGGTGAGCACACAAGTCAGCCTCGCATGGAACGTAAAAGGTGAGCACAAAAGTCAGCCTCATGTGGGAGTGTTTGAGAGTGAATCAAAGTGCGATTGAGAGAGCACCCAAGTAAGCCTCATACAGGATGTATGAACGCGTGAGTGAGAGTGAATGAGTACATTTAGTACAGCCATCCACCCAGAAGTAATACCGAGAGGTAGTTCCTGGGAGGAATGATGGCGGAGCCCAATGGAGTTTAGTCGGTATTAATGGCTGGTCACCATTCGAGTCCGACACGCCCCCAGTGCACACCGTGCGGTAGATTGGACCCTACCAATAGCACGTGTACTGGGCTAGGACATAAAGGTCTTCTCCATTGTAAAAAAAAAGCGCTAATGGAAGCGCTTGCGAAACTCGATACTGTGCTAGCTAATAATGGCTCCGCTAGTACATTCCGTAGAAACGGAGTGGAGGCGTGGATTGACCTAACATTTGCCAGCCCGAGTCTGGCTCCAGGCATGGAATGGAGGGTAGACGAAGGCTACACCCATAGCGATCATTTAGCAATCCGCTTTAAGATCAACTATGGTGTGCAGCATCCGAGGGCGGGAGATCCCTGTCAGGTACGCGGGTGGAAGTCCAATCACTTCGACAGCGAAGCTTTCACCGCGGCCCTGGGACTGGAGGCCAACACCGACAGTCTAAGCGGGGATGCGCTGGTAGCTGTTCTATCACGCGCGTGCGACGCCACTATGCCGAGAAAAACACTGCCAAGAAACGGTAGATGCCCGGTATACTGGTGGAGTGCCGAGATTGCAGCTCTACGGTCAGCCTGCCTCAGAGCTAGACGTAGGATGCAAAGAGCCCGCACCGAGGATGCAAGAGAGAACCGCCGTGAAGTGTTTCGAGCTGCGAAATTAGCCCTTAACAAGGCTATTAAAAGCAGCAAGAGAGCGTGTTTCGACAACCTGTGTGAGAGTGCCAACGCGAATCCGTGGGGTGACGCCTACCGGATTGTGATGGCCAAGACCAAAGGGAGCTCCTCACCCCCAGAACGGTCTCCGGACCGGTTGGCAACGATTATCGAAGTACTCTTCCCGTCTCGAGCCACAAGCCCCTGGCCACCTGCACTACGAGACAGTGCGGGCACGGTCGAAATGGTGGCTCCAGTGACGAATGAAGAACTACTCGCAGTGGCTAAATCCCTAGCAATGAACAAAGCTCCAGGGCCGGATGGAGTTCCAAACAACGCTCTCAAGGCAGCGATCATAGCGAACCCGAACATGTTCAGGCTAGCTATGCAGAGATGCCTTGACGAGTGCCGTTTCCCCGATAGATGGAAAAGGCAGAAACTGGTGCTGTTGCCGAAGCCCGGGAAGCCGCCAGGCGACCCATCGACGTACAGACCAATCTGTCTGATAGACACGACTGGCAAACTGCTTGAGAGGATCATCCTCAACAGGCTCACCCCGTACGCGGAAGGTACGGACGGTCCGTCAAGCAACCAGTTTGGCTTTCGGAAGGGTAAGTCCACAGTGGACGTTCTCAACTCAGTGATAAATACTGCCGAGATAGCGATCCAACGAAAAAGGCGAGGTATTCGATACTGTGCGTTAGTGACACTTGACGTGAAGAACGCATTCAACAGCGCAAGCTGGGATGCCATCGCGCTCTCGTTACACCGGCTTAGCCTACCGGTGGGTCTGTACCGGATCCTGGAAAGTTACTTCCAAAACCGCGTACTGCTATACGAGACCGATGCCGGTCAGAAAAGGGTTCCGATTACCGCCGGAGTCCCGCAGGGCTCGATCCTAGGCCCGGTGCTAAGGAACCTCATGTATGACGGGGTTCTGAGACTGAAGTTCCCTCCTGGGGTCAAGATCGTCGGCTTTGCGACAAGCTGACCTTCGGCAGTCATGTCGACTATACGTGCAAGAGAGCGTCGACTGCTGTTGCGGCACTATCGAGAATGATGTCCAACAACTCAAAGGTGTGCGCCAGTAGACATAGGTTACTGGCAGGCGTTGCCGTATCTATCCTCAGGTACGGCGGCCCGTCATGGTCAAGAGCACTGAGGGTAACCGGTTACCTACAGAAACTGGAGAGCACCTACCGCGTGATGTGCCTCAGAGTGATATCTGCCTACCGCACGGTATCACACGATGCATCCTGCGTGATAGCGAGCATGATGCCAGTCGGGTTGGTCATTCGGGAAGATGAGGAGTGCTTTGAGCTACGTGGAAATAGGGGAGCCCGCGAGCGCACCAGGGTGACCTCGGTCGCCAGATGGCAGCGTGAGTGGGACAACTCCTCGAAAGGTAGGTGGACTCACCGGCTGATACCTAGCATATCGAGCTGGGTGGGAAGACCCCATGGGGAAGTTCACTTCCACCTGACACAATTCCTGTCAGGTCATGGCTGTTTCCGTCAGTACCTCCACAGGTTCGGGCACGCGGAGGTCCCAGTCTGCCCGGACTGCCCAGGTGTAGATGAAACTGCCGAACACATACTGTTCGTATGTCATCGGTTCGACGTCGAAAGAAGAGCAATGCTTGACGTCTGTGGCTGGGACACAACCCCTGATACCCTTATTCAGCGGATGTGTCAATCGGTGGAGAAGTGGAACGCAGTCTCGGCTGCTACCATCCAGATTGCCAGTAGGCTACAGGTAATCTGGCGAACCGAGCAACAGACGACGGGCACGGCTAACTAGTGATTGGTTAGCTGGAGCGAAAAAGGCCAAGCGCAAAATAAGAGAGTGAATGGTCTGTTCATGCCGAGGCAGGTTGGCGCAGCGAATGGCAACCGCGTAAGGGGTAAACCCAGCCACCCCGAAGCAAGACAGAAGAGTGAGTGTATAAGTGGACTGCCTCATGCCAAGACGGGAGGGTCGTAGTGTAGTATGTTGGAACTAAGCTATCGATGCCTCATGGCGTGGCAGAGGAGTGAAAGGGTGAGCATCCAAGTCAGTCTCACACTGCATGTTAAGGGTGAGCATAAAAGTCAGCCTCACAGGTTGGTAGAGGCTAGCACAAAAGTCAGCCTAGCAAGGAATGAAAAAGGTGAGCACAAAAGTCAGCCTCGCATGGTATGTCAGAAGTGGGGCCTAAGAAAAATGTCCCAGATGGGATGCCAGAGGGAGTGACAAAGGTACAATAGAGTGGCACGATTGAGAGTGAATCAGGTGATAGGGTGAGCACCCAAGTCAGCCTCACATGGTATGGGTAGGGCGAGCACAAAAGTAAGCCTAGCAAGGAATGAGTAAGGTGAGCACACAAGTCAGCCTCGCATGGAACGTAAAAGGTGAGCACAAAAGTCAGCCTCATGTGGGAGTGTTTGAGAGTGAATCAAAGTGCGATTGAGAGAGCACCCAAGTAAGCCTCATACAGGATGTATGAACGCGTGAGTGAGAGTGAATGAGTACATTTAGTACAGCCATCCCCCCAGAAGTAATACCGAGAGGTAGTTCCTGGGAGGAATGATGGCGGAGCCCAATGGAGTTTAGTCGGTATTAATGGCTGGTCACCATTCGAGTCCGACACGCCCCCAGTGCACACCGTGCGGTAGATTGGACCCTACCAATAGCACGTGTACTGGGTTAGGACATAAAGGTCTTCTCCATTGTAAAAAAAAAGCGCTAATGGAAGCGCTTGCGAAACTCGATACTGTGCTAGCTAATAATGGCTCCGCTAGTACATTCCGTAGAAACGGAGTGGAGGCGTGGATTGACCTAACATTTGCCAGCCCGAGTCTGGCTCCAGGCATGGAATGGAGGGTAGACGAAGGCTACACCCATAGCGATCATTTAGCAATCCGCTTTAAGATCAACTATGGTGTGCAGCATCCGAGGGCGGGAGATCCCTGTCAGGTACGCGGGTGGAAGTCCAATCACTTCGACAGCGAAGCTTTCACCGCGGCCCTGGGACTGGAGGCCAACACCGACAGTCTAAGCGGGGATGCGCTGGTAGCTGTTCTATCACGCGCGTGCGACGCCACTATGCCGAGAAAAACACTGCCAAGAAACGGTAGATGCCCGGTATACTGGTGGAGTGCCGAGATTGCAGCTCTACGGTCAGCCTGTCTCAGAGCTAGACGTAGGATGCAAAGAGCTCGCACCGAGGATGCAAGAGAGAACCGCCGTGAAGTGTTTCGAGCTGCGAAATTAGCCCTTAACAAGGCTATTAAAAGCAGCAAGAGAGCGTGTTTCGACAACCTGTGTGAGAGTGCCAACGCGAATCCGTGGGGTGACGCCTTCCGGATTGTGATGGCCAAGACCAAAGGGGGCTCCTCACCCCCAGAACGGTCTCCGGACCGGTTGGCAACGATTATCGAAGTACTTTTCCCGTCTTGAGCCACAAGCCCCTGGCCACCTGCACTACGAGACAGTGCGGGCACGGTCGAAATGGTGGCTCCAGTGACGAATGAAGAACTACTCGCAGTGGCTAAATCCCTAGCAATGAACAAAGCTCCAGGGCCGGATGGAGTTCCAAACAACGCTCTCAAGGCAGCGATCATAGCGAACCCGAACATGTTCAGGCTATGCAGAGATACCTTGACGAGTGCCGTTTCCCCGATAGAAGGAAAAGGCAGAAATTGGTGCTGTTGCTGAAGCTCGGGAAGCCGCCAGGCGACCCATCGGCGTACAGACCAATCTGTCTGATCGACACGACTGGCAAACTGCTTGAGAGGATCATCCTCAACAGGCTCACCCCGTACGCGGAAGGTACGGACGGTCTGTCAAGCAACCAGTTTGGCTTTCGGAAGGGTAAGTCCACAGTGGACGCTCTCAACTCAGTGATAAATACTGCTGAGATAGCGATCCAACGAAAAAGGCGAGGTATTCGATACTGTGCGTTAGTGATACTTGACGTGAAGAACGCATTCAACAGCGCAAGCTGGGATGCCATCGCGCTCTCGTTACACCGGCTTAGCCTACCGGTGGGTCTGTACCGGATCCTGGAAAGTTACTTCCAAAACCGCGTACTGATATACGAGACCGATGCCGGTCAGAAAAGGGTTCCGATTACCGCCGGAGTCCCGCAGGGCTCGATCCTAGGCCCGGTGCTATGGAACCTCATGTATGACGGGGTTCTGAGACTGAAGTTCCCTCCTGGGGTCAAGATCGTCGGCTTTGCCGACGACGTAACCTTGGAGGTCTACGGGGAGTCAATTCCTGAGGTAGAACTAACCGCAGAACACGCGATTAGCACGGTGGAGGAATGGATGAGCGCGAGAGGCCTGGAGCACGCTCATCATAAGACGGAGGTAGTTATCGTCAACAACCGCAAGTCGGCACAACATGCAGTTATCCATGTGGGAGAAGTCGCGATCACTTCACAGCGAAGTCTGAAGTCTCTCGGAGTCATTATAGACGACAAGCTGACCTTCGGCAGCCATGTCGACTATACGTGCAAGAGAGCGTCGACTGCTGTTGCGGCTCTATCGAGAATGATGTCAAACAGCTCAAAGGTGTGCGCCAGTAGACGTAGGTTACTGGCAGGCGTTGCCGTATCTATCCTCAGGTACGGCGGCCCGTCATGGTCAAGAGCACTGAGGGTAACCAGTTACCTACAGAAACTGGAGAGCACCTACCGCGTGATGTGCCTCAGAGTGATATCTGCCTACCGCACGGTATCACACGACGCATCCTGCGTGATAGCGAGCATGATGCCAGTCGGGCTGGTCATTCGGGAAGATGAGGAGTGCTTTGAGCTACGTGGAAATAGGGGAGCCCGTGAGCGCACCAGGGTGACCTCGGTCGCCAGATGGCAGCGTGAGTGGGACAACTCCTCGAAAGGTAGGTGGACCGACCGGCTGATACCTAGCATATCGAGCTGGGTGGGAAGACCCCATGGGGAAGTTCACTTCCACCTGACACAATTCCTGTCAGGTCATGGCTGTTTCCGTCAGTACCTCCACAGGTTCGGGCACGCGGAGGTCCCAGTCTGCCCGGACTGCCCAGGTGTAGATGAAACTGCCGAACACATATTGTTCGTATGTCATCGGTTCGACGTCGAAAGAAGAGCAATGCTTGACGTCTGTGGCTGGGACACAACCCCTGATACCCTTATTCAGCGGATGTGTCAATCGGTGGAGAAGTGGAACGCAGTCTCGGCTGCTACCATCCAGATTGCCAGTAGGCTACAGGTATCTGGCGAACCGAGCAACAGACGACGGGCACGGCTAACTAGTGATTGGTTAGCTGGAGCGAAAAAGGCCAAGCGCAAAAAAGGGAGTGAATGGTCTGTTCATGCCGAGGCAGGTTTGGCACAGCGAATGGCAACCGCGTAAGGGGTAAACCCAGCCACCCCGAAGCAAGACAGAAGAGTGAGTGTATAAGTGGACTGCCTCATGCCAAGACGGGAGGGTCGTAGCGTAGTATGTTGGAACTTAGGTATCGATGCCTCATGGCGTGGCAGAGGAGTGAAAGGGTGAGCATCCAAGTCAGTCTCACACGGCATGTTAAGGGTGAGCATAAAAGTCAGCCTCACAGGTATGGTAGAGGCTAGCACAAAAGTCAGCCTAGCAAGGAATGAAAAAGGTGAGCACAAAAGTCAGCCTCGCATGGTATGTCAGAAGTGGGGCCTAAGAAAAATGTCCCAGATGGGATGCCAGAGGGAATGACAAAGGTACAATAGAGTGGCACGATTGAGAGTGAATCAGGTGATAGGGTGAGCACCCAAGTCAGCCTCACATGGTATGGGTAGGGCGAGCACAAAAGTAAGCCTAGCAAGGAATGAGTAAGGTGAGCATACAAGTCAGCCTCGCATGGAACGTAAAAGGTGAGCACAAAAGTCAGCCTCATGTGGGAGTGTTTGAGAGTGAATCAAAGTGCGATTGAGAGAGCACCCAAGTAAGCCTAATTCAGGATGTATGAACGCGTGAGTGAGAGTGAATGAGTACATTTAGTACAGCCATCCCCCCAGAAGTAATACCGAGAGGTAGTTCCTGGGAGGAATGATGGCGGAGCCCAATGGAGTTTAGTCTGTATTAATGGCTGGTCACCATTCGAGTCCGACACGCCCCCAGTGCACCTCGTGTGGTAGATTGGACCCTACCAATAGCACGTGTACTGGGCTAGGACATAAAGGTCTTCTCCATTGTAAAAAAAACGGTTGTGGGAGCTGTGGAGACAGCAGAGATAAGGATATCGTTTTTGCGTGGTAATTCCCTTAGGCGTGAAGAATGCTTCAATAGTACTAGCTAGGAAGCAATCGCCCATTCGCTGTACAGCATGAGTAACTCTGCAGGATATTATAGAGCTACTTTCAGTACCGAACACTGATCTACGAGACAGACAAGGGGGAATCACAACTACAACTGACGTTCCTCGACTCGACGCTGTGGAACGCAGTGTACGATAGAGTATTGAAGCTGAACCTTCCCAGAGATGTAACGATTTTCGGCTTCACGGATGATGTGGTGTTCCAAGTAATCGGACAATCGCTAGAAGAGGAGACACTCGACACGAAGACGATTGCCCATCATAAAACAGAGTTGGTGATGACTAGCCGAAAGACAGCGCGGTCGGAAAATATATCATCGACTTGAACTTTTAAAGTCACGACGATTATGTTAAGGGGAAGGCTGTGAGAGCAACCACAGCTTTGCTTGAGGCGCCAGTGTACTGGGCACCACTAACCAGTGGAAATCGCTGGACCGAAGCATGTGAGCAGACTAGTTTCACCGTCAGGGACAAGATCGAGTAGGTCGAGTGAAGCATCAGCGGTGGGTCGTCGAGTTTTCAACGAACCGGAAGCAGCGAACCAGAAGCTACGCTCCATCCGGTATCGCCGAACCGTCCTCGTACTGGTTGGCCCTTTGACTAGGATTTATGGACTATGCGAGTAGATTGCGACAAAACTGGGAGCTAAATGACTCGCGCAACAGGCATCGGTATCGGGAGAACTTCCGACGAGGAATTCAGATTTCTCGCGAAAACAGGAACTAAATGGTTCACAGAAACGGGAGCCAAATGGCTAACGGAAGTTCATCACTGCGATTAGCCGTGATGAACTTCCGTTAGCCTAATTTTATCATTTGTCTTAAGACTGAATCAGCCTCCCCACGATATAACGCTTCGATGCAGTCTCGTGGAACAAAAGGAAGGAAGAAAAGTGAGGACTGTTACTAGTGGTTAGGCACAAAAGTGAATCCCACCTAGGGCCAATGCGGTTTTGAAGCTATTTAACCATACTATGAAACATACAGACATTTTCAGATATCGACGAACTGAATCTAGTGGTATATGACACTCGACACTCCGGGTGTAGCTTAAAGAGTCGAGTTTCAGAGTGATTGCACAGTCTTCCTTATATGAAAAAGGCAAAAAATGAACTGATGATTGCTATACATTTCATAAATCCGTACGACTATCAAATGAATTTCTCTGATGTAGCTACCTACTGCGCAACAAGATGGAGAAAAATGCAAAGATTTCGAAGATGTACACGGAACCGAATCGAATTACTATCATGTCCAAACAAACAAATCTACAAGTCTTCAAGCACAAGCAATAAACCAAAGCTGATGTTTCCACTAGAGTTCGAAAAAGTATAGTATGCACAGGATGTACGTTCACCAGGCTACTGTATACGAAATACGCAATAGAAAAAAATACTAGTGAAAACCATATTTGAGATGAATAATTCCATTGACGCACACTTGACCTTTGGATTCATTCCAGAATGTTTTCCAAAAGTCCATAAGTGAAATGTTGCAATCCTGTTTCTGTACATTGTTATCAAGCAGGTTCACCTTTGACCGATTTTCATGGCTTGTGTGCAGAGTTAAAAATATTCAAATTCATTGAATGAAAATTGATCATATTCAGCCACATTCATTTTCAATATTCAGTGACGCAGCTGAAAACGTCAAACGAACAAACCGCCCATTCATCCATTCAAATTTTCATTCGTCTCCGATTATTACACGAAGCGGCCGTGCAACAACGAATCAAACGCATCAAAGTAGGTCCTGGCACAATGTAAGCGATGATGATTGTTGTTTCATATGCTTTACCGGCATTTGAAAACATTTTCCTTGATAATTAGTGAAATGAATATATTGTACGATATTCAACTGAATGAATAACATGGATATTTGAATGAATATTTTTGCTATTCACCGCGAGTCGCATCAAGTTCATTTTCAGTCGTCAAAATAGAGCTTCGATTATTTGTAACTCTGCTTGTGTGTACAGTCGGTCCATGTGCCGCCACAACGGAACGAAAACAAGCAACCAAAAGTTAATACCTTAATGTACTCTTAAATGTTTACATTAAGTTCTTAGAGAACTTTCAAGCTTTTATTGGGAATTTAGAAATTGCACTGTTCGGAAAATTATTTAAAACGAAAACTTTAGCATCCCTTTCCTATGTGAACTTTTGATTGATTCAGTAATGTTTGCTTGAATTTTTCTAGTAAAACAAATAGTTCAACCCCACTATACGAAATCACCCTGCGGAAACGTCCACGAGAACAATCGAAAGAAAATGTAAAAAGAAAAAAAAATTGTGTTTATTAAAATAAATATTTATTTTTTGTTTGCCCCTCCCTTCAGAAAAAAATGTGTACTTGGACATAATTTTTAAAAAAGATTTGTAATGACCTAATTAATTTCTCTAACAATCTCCCTTCTAAAAATCATAAAGTGAATTGCTATACAAAGAACACACAAAATGACCCGTCCCCCTGATCTTACGAATATTAAATTATCCCCTCTTGTATATGTATAAGTTAGCTGTGAAGTTTTTTTCTTTTTAGTTTCATTATATAAAACAAAATAATATTGAAATGTGTAACCCCCTAGTTTTAAGAAATTCAAAATGTAAAACAATCAAAAAATGGCACCTTTAAGCTAACGCATACGTGCCTTATCAAATAAACAAAATTTAAAAAAAATCACTTTTGACTTTATTTCCAAACAAAGGAGACAGTTTTACTATATTTTACGGAGGCGCGCATAGCGAATAAAGTCAAATTTGTTGATCTTTTCTATTATTTTATTCCATTTCACATATTCTTATATAATTAATGTTCTTGTAACATTTATGATGTCACAAATTGAAAATAAAAGCTTTTAAGGTAAGGTTCCATTTTTGGCACGGTTCCAATTTTGGCAACAGAAAAAAAATATTGTTGCCGAAAATGGAATCCTACTGTATATATCCTGTAACCGTATCTCCATAACAAGAATTCCAAATGGAACAAATTTAATCGCAATATGGAGAAGATATATCAGCATAGCAATCAACTAAAAGAGCGACATTACCTTTAAAGCCCATTGGTCATATCGACATTGGAATAATCAGCAAATAGCCTGTGCACTTCCGACTTGTTTCGTTTACTTCCATTTAAATTAATAAATTGAAATATTTATCTGCCTCACTACTTGCATTCTCTTCCGTCACGATCAGTTCGAGGGGTTAGTAAGTTATCTGAGTTTTTCAATGTTTGAGCTTTTCGTACCACTTTGAAGCCAAAAATCCCATTTTCGCTTAAAAAATCCGCTAAAAAAATAGTTATAATAATAATTTTATCCAAAGGACTCGTAATTACCCGGAAAATGTTGTGAAGAACTGTGCAATATTTCGAAACGATTGGAGCAGTAAATTTTGGGTTATGCACACCGAATTTTTTTCGCGGTGTCTTCGAACATTCACTATCACTCGCCTATTGAAAATTTAAGAAAATATTGTTCAAATGTTGCATCATTATATGGAAATTGATTGAATTGACTCTTTGCACCGCAAATCTTCTTGAAAAAATTTCACTTTGAATATTTTACACCAAGAAGGGCCCCCATAACGTTTTTAATCCTGGATACGTCCATAATGAGTATCGTACATTATTACCAAATCAAACAAGCTTTTAGCAAAAGAATACGAGGCAAAATATTTTTGGCCACCTCTTTTTATGGAACCTTCCCATAGTGCGACGGACGGAGCGAAATAGTGGTGCCGACCAACGCATATAGATTCGGTTAAGAATCGGCCACGCAAGACTGACCCATAATCCCTTCTAAATAGGGAAGCACCACCGAACTGCGAATGCTGTGGAGTGGAAAACAGCGAAACGAAGATACTCAACTATATAAGACAGATTCAATTTTACGTACGAATTTAAACACTAAATTGTTTGAACAGAATGATATGTAAGTCATATAGGGTGTGGAGACTATTTTCGCCCTACTTCTATTATCGCCCTACCCATTTGAAGCCGTTAGTTAGAGCAGCGTCTGCCATCTTTGTTCAACGCATTGGCCCATATGGTAGTGCGAAAATAGGAGCATTCGATTCGAGTTTTCGTGGCGCTCAAACAGAAGTATTTCCCCATTCTCAGGACAGTTTTGGTATTAAATTGGTTCTAGGGAACGAAGCAAAGATACTGATGCAAATTTATGAGCATTTCATCGATTGTAGACTGCGTAATTAATAGAATAGTGTGGCACCCTCCCTAATGGGGCGAAAATTAAGTCTTTACCCTACCTACTCCTTTGACACGAATTCACCATCCAAAGGTGTGAAGTGTCACAAACAAACAAACAAACAAACAAACAAACAAACCCATTTTAACCCTAGAACGTTGCACTTGCGTTTTCCATCCTAGAACGTTGCACTGGGGTACAAATATACCCCACGCGTTTGATCGCAATTTTCGCAGGTATTATCTATCCCGAGATAAACTAACATTGCGTCGATTTGTCGCTATATGTTTCACACATGAGTGCGAACGAAACAAAAATAAACGTCAAATCGTTTTTCGCTTGCACTAATGCAAAGAGGATAGGCGCGTGATTCGGCGCACGGCTTGGCGGCGCATGGCTGATATGTCTACGGCTGAATAAAACTGCAAACAAAAGAAATGTATAATACACCATTATCTTCGTTTTTTAATTGCGAAAACAGCAGTGTAAGTGAAAGTACGGAATTTATTGAATTAATGATACATAAATTGGTTTGAACAAAATAAAAAGTGAAAAAATCGCTGTTTTGACTTTTTTTTTACAAAAACTACTATAATTTTGCAAATTTTCCACCGATTTGAAAAAAATCAAATGAATCTAAAAGTTAAAAGAATGATCTTGTTACGATAAAAAAATGGAATTTCGATATTTTTGAAAAACTGCAATTATTTTGAAGAGTGAAAGTTTAAAAATCGATGTTTAGAAAATATCACGAAATGGGATGGAAATTGAAATGAAAAAAATATTTCTGACCAGTAAGACATTGGTAACACGCAATGTTACTGTTACAGCTATTATTGTGCGAAAATTATACTTGAAAGCCATTGCTTTGAAAAACTATAAAAAAAATTAACAATAAAACAATGATATCAGCAAAAATGCGAACAGTTTTTTGTTCCGCTTCAAAATTTAATTAAATTAATTAAATAAATGATTAAAAACGATAATTGTACTAATTGTTACTACCGTAGTAAAACAACCAGTATTTAAACTGGTATTGTCACGAATCACATTTCCACTGACAGCACGAAACCTGACGAAACACTAACGGCAACCATACACAGGGGTACAAATAAACCCCACGCCAACTTTGACACCTGTTTCCACGAAGACTATAAGCAAACTGGATATACCATCTTTTCCTACTCTTACTAGGAACTCTAAATTGAATTATGGTTAGGGTCCCAGGTCGGTAAATGCCGAATTCTCGTTTTTACACGGCCCCAAAAAAGGGGTGGGGTACATTTGTACCCCAGTGCAACGTTCTAAGGTTAAAATAATATTTTGTGTGCCTGAAAATGGCACACCTGTCCCCTACTTCATTCATGTTTGACTGTCGATCATTTCACATAAACACTAGTCACAAATCTTTTACTGTATATTTATGAGATTAGTTGACACTAGGTGCTTGAAGACGACAGAGGGAGCATCTGTTCAAAAGACTGTATGACGAATTTCACGCCAACTCGAACAAATGTTGACAGCACGCTCTCAGATTTTAACACTCGGAATACCAAGGGGGTAAAAAGTTACGCGAACTACCAAGGGGGTCTAAAAAAATGGGAACGCTTACTTTGACCGGTCATATCTCAGCCGTTACATAATCGATTTTAAATCTGTCTTCACCAATAGAAAGACATGTCTTTTGTGAATACGTCAAATTAAAAAATAGAAGAATAGAGTTGTCTACCGTAAGTTACAGTAAAAAGAGTATAACAAAGTCAGTGATAAAAAAATGGGAACGCTTCTTTGACTTGCCATATCTTAGCTGTTTGCTCACCAATTTTAATTCTTTCTTCACCATTGGATAGGTAAATCTTTTATAAAAACAATGAACAAAGAATGATGGAAATCAAATTTGTGTATCTGAAGTAATTGTAAAAACAGTAATTGAGAGTCAGTACAGACGAAATGAGTTTTTCTGTTCAAACAATCGTATCACGACCGTTTGTCAACCAATTTCAATTTTCCTTACACCAATGCAATCCTTAGAGCTTCTAGACTTGTAATATATGCAATAAATAGTAGATTTTCAAAAATTACTATACTTTTTCAAGTTTTTAGGAGATAGGATTTTTACAATGTACGTGGCATACGGTTGATTGAAATTCTTTGCGACTTGTTAGTTTTACGGTTTGAAAATTACCTGTTTACTCAATAGTTCTACATATTATACATGGATATTATTATATCAAAATGTTTGCACGAACGTGGAGAAACACATTACTGTATGTAACTTACTAAATAATAGAGTGTGTTAGGACGATTCAGTAAATACGAAGAAATTCAGAATTTTAAAACATTCGTCATATAACTTTAAATTTGAAGCGATGACCTATACATTTTAATACACCAGTCGATTGTAATTGATGGCGGCTACAATTTCTGAAAAAACACATTTTTATATTTTCTCAAAAAATAGCCAAAAGTACCGTCAAACGGGGTAACTTGCAACAGCGGGGTAACTTGCAACAGCGGGGTAACTTGCAACACTTCAACATGTTTCTGTTCAGATTAATTTAACAACGCTAATAATGGTGTTTGCAATTTAGCACAACAGCTGTCAAAAGCCAGCATATGTTACAAGATAATCATGTACTACCAGTCAATATTTTCGGTTTTTTAGCGCGACAGGGTAATCTTCTGTATTTCGAGATATTTAAATAAAAAAGAAACCGAAATGTCGTGCTTTGGTCCACTTCAATGATAAGAGCATTTCATTTGTATCTCATACGTACAGATCGAGTATACAACAGCAAACGTTACTGTTTGATACATGTTTGTTTACCCTCTCAAATATATGCCAGATAACGATTTAACTATATTAACTACCCATGTGGGGTAACATGCAACAGTATTTTGTCTTATTATTATTATGCCTCTAGCCATCTAGCTGATTGAGAGTTTCAAATAACAGTCTATATAGCATTTTGAATCAAATTTTAAAGGTATAAACTACAACTAGAATATGAAAATGCTCCTTAAATACACAAGAGTACCAGGAAGTCGTCTTTACGTGAACTTGCTTCTCTAGCAATACTAGAAAATGCTCAATTTCTATCATCTTATACTCACCTCAGGAGCGGATCCAGAAAAAAAATTCGGAAGGAGTCCGAAATTTCGATTTTGAAATATTCAATGTACAATACGTAATATCTAATACCCTTCTTTAATTAAAATCAGTTTTGGTTGTCGAATCTGGTTTGGAATGATTTAGAATTTAGAACGAATTTAAAATAGAAACTATTTTAAAATTTCTCAATGAGATAAAAATTTCGGGGAGGTCCGGATCCCCAGAACCCTTCCCCTGGTCCACCATTGACTCAACTGGATTGTTCTAGCATTTATAATAGTTCGATTGCATGGAAAAGATAGTCGTTGACAGTGTAAATTAATAGGTTATCTGTTTTCAATAATATCTGAAGACAACAAAGATATGGTATGATTTAGTTCTCGCCGTTCACTGAAACTATCCCTGGCAGCACTGTTCCAGTGGAATTCAATCACGTTAATTGCGATAGAACTGAAGTTATAGTTCTATGGATAATACTTGTTACTTACTAGTTCTGAAATGAAGGGTTAAAACCCTGTTAGCTAGCCTTTCCTACGAATTTCTGAAATAAATCGAATGTTACAGCTGTTCAAAAACGTTGTTGATTATAAACAACATGGGCATCCAAATTATAGTACATACATTTGGTCGCGGTTCTTTGTAAATGATATGGGTATCCAAATTATCGTACATTTGGTCAATGTACTAAAGATAAACAAAAATATACAGCAATAGATTTCAATGACTTCCTCGAAAACAGGGAATGATGCTTTGATATGATAAATACCATTTAGTAGTCTTTATACTCCCATTAGCGCTTGTACATATTGAAAATTATTCTAATGTTACAGCATTTTTAGTTATACCACTTTTAAGTTGAAAAGTGTTGCAAGTAACCCCGTTTGACGGCACGTAGAAGTACAGAAATTTCATTTAGTTGGCAAATAACGTCGAATTCAAAGTGATGGCCTATACCTTTTTATATACCAATCGATTATAATTGATTTTGGTTACAATTTCTGAAAGAACGATTTTTATATTTTCTCAAAAATAGACAAAAGTACGTAGAACTACAGTAATTTCATTTAGTTGACAAATAACTTCAAGTATTCAAAGCTATCACCTATGCAATTTATACACCAATCGATTGTAATTGATTTTGGCTACAATTTCTGAAAGAACATATTTTTATATTTTCTAAAAAATAGCCAAAAATACGTATAAGCACAGAAATTTCATTTAGTGGGTTTTTAACGTCGAATTTTAAGGGATGATTTATACTTTTTTATACACCAATCGATTGTAATTGATTTCGGCTACAAATGTTGCAAGATAAACTTTTTATATTTTCTTTAAAAAAACGACAAAAATACGTAGAATTACAAAAATTTCGTTTGATTGACAAATAACTGCAAATTAGAAGGGATGACCTACACTATTTATGCACCAATCTATTGTAATTGATGGCGGCTATAATTTCTGATAGAACAATTGTTTATATTTTCTCAAAAATTAGCCAAAAATACGTAGAAGTACGGAAATTTGTAGTTATGTGCCAATCAGACGAAATTTCTGTACTTCTACTTATTTTTGTCGTTTTTTTGGGAAAATATGAAAAGTTTATCTTGCAACAATTGTAGCCGACATCAATTACAATCGATTGGTATATATATAAAAGTGTAGGCCATCATTTTGAATTTGACCTTATTTGCCAACTACATCAAATTTCCGTACCTCTACGTATTTTGTCTATTTTTTGAGAAAATATAAAATTGTGCTCTTTCAAAAATTGTAGCCGCCATCAATTACAATCGATTGGTGTATAAAAACCTGTTTTAATCCACCTAGAGGTGCTATTGTGCCTTTCTAATTTCTCCAAACTATGATTTAATAGCTGGTTCGTACAATATAACATTATGGAAATGTCTTTCATTCTTATTACACTTGGTAAGCATATATAAGAGCACCTTTTTGCATTCATCGCGGTATCGGTTTGAATCGGAGATTTCAATGTGATCGCACTCCACAACCCGTAACTCCGGAGCCGGAAGTCGGATGGAGATGGAATTTTAAATTAGTTTCCAGGGACGCAACACCTTTCATTTGAGACTAAGTTGATCGGTCTAGCCATTTTCGAGAAACCAATATAATCGTTATTCTGAATTTAAATGCTTCGGGATCCGTCGATGATGGCCAGTGTGGCCAAAGAGACTTTGCATGACTGTTAGTGACCTAGATCTACAAATTCAACAGTTGTGTACATTTTGGAAAAAATTTCACCTTCTTACATTCATAGCAGATCGTGCTGCGTGATCGTACGTATCACCCTGTAATTCAGGAACCAGTACTCGGATCCACACAAAATTCAACAGCAGCTGATGGACCTTTCTTTTAAAATCAAGTTTGTCAAAATCGGTTCAAAAAATTCCGAGAAACCGATGTGGACAAATTTTGTTTTGTAACCATACTCTTCAACTCGTAATCCGGAACAAGATGCCGGTTGAAAATGAAATTCAATAGCAAACTATTGGAATATTATACCTTTCATTTGAATCTTAGTTTGTAAAAATCGGTTCCGCCATCTCCGAGTAACCGATGTGGACATATTGTTAACAAATCCGCACATACACACACATACATACATACATACATACTCCGGGCCTCGGTTAGAAAGTCGGTTTTTGGAGCAATTGCATAACCTTTCTATATGAGAAAGGAAAAAGAATAATATTTAATTAGCTTAATCAGCATGAGTTCAATGTTATCTTCATGTGATTATATTTTGAAATGTTGGTGGAATTGGTTTGAAAGTGGAGGGAATGGGGGGTTAATAGAGTGGGAGTGGAGGATGCGTCAGAAATCCTTCATCTTATTTCGGTATACGGGATGGATGAAGGAAATGTGGTCGTGAGGGTGGTCCAAGGGGAGGGGAGTGATGAAGGAAGGAGGTGTAAGGGCAAGGCGGTGGGGGAGGGGGGTTTGTGCGGCGACGGAATACTCAACTGCATATTTTGCCTTCCATTTGAGACTTGGTTTGAGAAAATCGGTTCAGTCATCACCGAAGAACCGATGTGGCTTTAATTGTGGAATATGCCCGGAATTCTGGACTTCCGGAATCGTCAATAGTGGACAATATATTCAAAGAATGTTTGATTGGCAATCAGTGATCTAGATCTGCGATTAGAAGTAATTTGGTGACCATTTCAATAGTTTTTAGCCTCTGAGGTATTACGATTGTACCGATTTATATGGGAAATTCCAGTGTATCCTTACTAACACCCCTGTAACTCCGGAAGCAAGAGTCAGAACCGAATGAAATTCAGCAGCAGTCAATGGTATTACTGTATCTTTCATTTGAAATCAAAATCGGTAGAGAATTCGTTGTGGAATGGGTGTGATATTAGCTTAGAAACTTGTCGGGCTCCCCGGGGGCGTCATGAACCGTCATAGGTGGCCAATGTGGTCAAAGCTGCTTTGATTGATCATTAGTGATCTAGACCCGCAACGTAGAGTAATGTTACATCAATTTTAATATGTTTTACATCATTTGAACATCATGGTGGTACCAGTTTATATGGGAATTTGCTGTGTGACCGCACTCTTCAACCCGTAACTCCGGAACCGGAAGTCGGATCAACTAAAAATTCAATAGCAGCTTATGGGAGCGTTATACCTTTCAGATGAAAATAAGTTTGCGAAAATCGGTTCAGCCATCTCTGAGAAAATTGTGTGAGTTTAAATGACACACACACATATACACACACACAGACATTTGCCGATCTCGACGAACTGAATCGAATGGTGTATGACACTCGGCCCTCCGGGCTTCGGTTAAAAAGTCGATTTTTACAGTGATTGCATAGCCTTTCTTTATATGAGAAAGGCAAAAAGTATAAATCATCCCTTAGAATTCGACGTTATTTGCCCACTAAATGAAATTTCTGTACTTGTACGCATTTTTGGCTATTTTTTGAGAAAATATAAAAATTTGTTCTTTCAGAAATTGTAGCCAAAATCAATTACAATCGATTGGTGTATAAATTGCATAGGTGATAGCTTTGAATACTTGAAGCTATTTGTCAACTAAATGAAATTACTGTAGTTCTACGTACTTTTGTCTATTTTTGAGAAAATATAAAAATTGTTCTTCCAGAAATTGTAACCAAAATCAATTATATTCGATTGGTATATGAAAAGGTATGGGCCATCGCTTTGAATTCGACGTTATTTGCCAACTAAATGAAATTTCTGTACTTCTACGTACTTTTGGCTATTTTTGAGAAAATATAAAAATGTGTTTTTTCAGAAATTGTAGCCGCCATCAATTACAATCGACTGGTGTATTGAAATGTATAGGTCATCGCTTCAAATTTAAAGATATATGACGAATATTTTAAAATTCTGAATTTCTTCGTATTTACTGAATCGTCCTAACACACTCTATTATTTAGTAACTTACATACAATAATGTGTTTCTCCACGTTCGTGCAAACATTTTGATATAATAATATCCATGTATAATATGTAGAACTATTGAGTAAACAGGTAATTTTCAAACCGCAAAACTAACAAGTCGCAAAGAATTTCAATCAACCGTATGCCACATACATTGTAAAAATCCTATCTCCTAAAAACTCGAAAAAGTATAGTAATTTTTGAAAATCTATTTATTGCATATATTACAAGTCTAGAAGCTCTAAGGATTGCATTGGTGTAAGGAAAATTGAAATTGGTTGACAAACGGTCGTGATACGATTGTTTGAACAAAAAAACTCATTTCGTCTGTACTGACTCTCAATTACTGTTTTTACAATTACTTCAGATACACAAATTTGTTTTCCATCATTCTTTGTTCACTGTTTTTATAAAAGATTTACCTATCCAATGGTGAAAAAAGAATTAAAATTGGTGAGCAAACAGCTAAGATATGGCAAGTCAAAGAAGCGTTCCCATTTTTTTATCACTGACTTTGTTATACTCTTTTTACTGTAACTTACGGTAGACAATTCTATTCTTCTATTTTTTAATTCGACGTGTTCACAACAGACATACCTTTATATTGGTGAAGACAGATTTAAAATCGATTGTGTAACGGCTGAGATATGACCGGTCAAAGTAAGCGTTCCCATTTTTTTTACCCCCTTGGTATTCCGAGTGCTTTCTGTACATGTGACTTTGTCACAAAAAGCCACTTTGCATACTTTGATTTTCCAAAAATGATCTAGACTGCCAGTTGAAGAGGGTCGAACTTTTTTTACCATTTTTTTTTCAAATGGCTATAGTCTAAAAATGACAAATCCCACAAAAAATGTTGCAGGAGTGATTTTCAAAAAATTAGTCAAATTTTTAAATGAAAATATTGAAAAAAATCTTCATCGACTCCTACAATGAAAAAATCAATTTTAAAAATTTAAAGTCGATTTATAAAAAAAATCATCTTTGATTTGGATAAAATTTTGTTCCAAGATAGGTAATTATGTTCCCTACATACCATCAAAAATTCAAGTTGAGCACTTTCAAAGAAAAAAACCTATTTTAATCCACCTAGCGGTGCAATTGTGCCTTTCTCAATCATGAATCACGAGAATGTGTGCGTTTTTTATATTCAATAAAAGCTTTTAAATGCATATATTACATTTTATTATTGTAAATCACATGACAACTATATACAGGAAAATAAATCATTATTCGAGTTCTAAAATTTTGAAGAAGAAAAAACAGCCACGGTAATATTGAACTGAAAAACCTGTTTTAATCCACCAATGCAATTGTGCCTTTCTCATTTCTCCAAACTCTGATATAATAACTGGTTCGTACAATATAACATTATGGAAACGTCTTTCATTCTTATTACACTTGGTAAGTATATATAAGAGCACCTTTTTGCATTCATCGAGGTATCGGTTTGAATCGGAGTTTTCTATGTGATCGCACTCCACAACCCGTAACTCCGGAGCTGGAAGTCGGATGGAGATGGAATTTAATATCAGTTTCCGGGGACGCAACACCTTTCATTTGAGACTAAGTTGATCAAATCGTTCTAGCCATTTTCGAAAAACCAATATAACCGTTATTCTGAATTTGGATGCTTCCGGATCCGTCGATGGTGGCCAGTGTGGCCAAAGAGACTTTGAATGACTGTTGGTGACCTAGATATACAAATTCAACAGTTGTGTTTATATTTTGGAAAAAAATCACCTTACCAATTCATCGCAGAATTCGTTAGAATCGGGATTTGCTGCGTGATCGTACGTATCACCCTGTAATTCATGAACCAGAGCTCGGATCCACACAAAATTCAACAGCAACTGATGGACCTTTAATTTAAAATCAAGTTTGTCAAAATCGGTTCAGAAAATTCCAAGAAACCGATGTGGACAAATCAACAAATTTTGTTTTGTAACCATACTCTTCAACTCGTAATCCGGAACAAGATGTCGGTTGAAAATGAAATTCAATAGCAACCTATGGGAATATTATACCTTTCATTTGAATCTTAGTTTGTAAAAATCGGTTCAGCCATCTCCAAGAAACTGATGTGGACATTTTGTTAACAAATCCGCACATACATACATACATACATACATACATACATACATACATACATACATACATACATACATACATACATACATACATACATACATACATACATACATACATACATACATACATACATACATACATACATACATACATACATACATACATACATACATACATACATACATACATACATACATACATACATACATACATACATACATACATACATACATACATACATACATACATACATACATACATACATACATACATACATACATACATACATACATACATACATACATACATACATACATACATACATACATACATACATACATACATACATACATACATACATACATACATACATACATACATACATACATACATACATACATACATACATACATACATACATACATACATACATACATACATACATACATACATACATACATACATACATACATACATACAAACATACATACATACATACATACACATATACATACACACCTACATACACACAGATATTTTGCGATCTCGGCGAACTGAGTCGAATGTTATATGAGACTCGGCCCTCCGGGCCTCGGTTAGAAGATCTGTTTTTGAAGCAATTGCATAACCTTTCTATATGAGAAAGGCAAAAGAATAATATTTAATTAGCTTAATAAGCATGAGTTCAATGTTATCTTCATGTGATTATAATTTGGAAAGGTTGGTGGAATGGGTTTGAACGTGTAGGGAATGGGGGGTTAGTAGAGTGGGAGTGGAGGATGCGTCAGAAATCCTTCATCTTATTTCGGTATACGGGATGGATGAAGGAAATGCGGGCGTGAGGGTGGTCCAAGGGGAGGGGAGTGATGAAGGAGGGAGGTGTAAGGGCAGACGGGGGGGGGGGGGGGGCGGCGACGCAATACTCAACTGCATATTTTGCCTTCCATTTGAGACTTGGTTTGAGAAAATCGGTTTAGTCATCACCGAAGAACCGATTTGACTTTAATTGTGGAATATGTCCGGAATTCCGGACTTCCGGAATCGTCGATAGTGGACAATATATTCAAAGAATATTTGATTGGCAATCAGTGATCTAGATCTGCGATTAGAAGTTATTTGGTGACCATTTCAATAGTTTTTAGCCTCTGAGGTATTACGATTGTACCGATTTATATGGAAAATTCCAGTGTATCCTTACTAACACCCCTGTAACTCCGGAAGCAAGAGTCAGAACCGAATGAAATTCAGCAGCAGTCAATGGTATTACTGTATCTTTCATTTGAAATCAAGTTTGTAAAAATCGGTAGAGAATTCGTTGTGGAATGGGTGTGATATTAGCTTAGAAACTTGTCGGGCTTTATAGGTGATAGCTTTGAATACTTGAAGCTATTTGTCAACTAAATGAAATTACTGTAGTTCTACGTACTTTTGTCTATTTTTGAGAAAATATAAAAATTGTTCTTCCAGAAATTGTAACCAAAACCAATTATATTCGATTGGTATATAAAAAGGTATGGGCCATCGCTTTGAATTCGACGTTATTTGCCAACTAAATGAAATTTCTGTACTTCTACGTACTTTTGGCTATTTTTGAGAAAATATAAAAATGTGTTTTTTCAGAAATTGTAGCCGCCATCAATTACAATCGACTGGTGTATTAAAATGTATAGGTCATCGCTTCAAATTTAAAGTTATATGACGAATGTTTTAAAATTCTGAACTTCTTCGTATTTACTGAATCGTCCTAACACACTCTATTATTTAGTAAGTTACATACAGTAATGTGTTTCTCCACGTTCGTGCAAACATTTTGATATAATAATATCCATGTATAATATGTAGAACTATTGAGTAAACAGGTAATTTTCAAACCGTAAAACTAACAAGTCGCAAAGAATTGCAATCAACCGTATGCCACGTACATTGTAAAAATCCTATCTCCTAAAAACTCGAAAAAGTACAGTAATTTTTGAAAATCTACTATTTATTGCATATATTACAAGTCTAGAAGCTCTAAGGATTGCATTGGTGTAAGGAAAATTGAAATTGGTTGACAAACGGTCGTGATACGATTGTTTGAACAAAAAAACTCATTTCGTCTGTACTGACTCTCAATTACTGTTTTTACAATTACTTCAGATACACAAATTTGTTTTCCATCATTCTTTGTTCACTGTTTTTATAAAAGATTTACCTATCCAATGGTGAAAAAAGAATTAAAATTGGTGAGCAAACAGCTAAGATATGGCAAGTCAAAGAAGCGTTCCCATTTTTTTTATCACTGACTTTGTTATACTCTTTTTACTGTAACTTACGGTAGACAATTCTATTCTTCTATTTTTTAATTCGACGTGTTCACAACAGACATACCTTTATATTGGTGAAGACAGATTTAAAATCGATTGTGTAACGGCTGAGATATGACCGGTCAAAGTAAGCGTTCCCATTTTTTTTACCCCCTTGGTATTCCGAGTGCTTTCTGTACATGTGACTTTGTCACAAAAAGCCACTTTGCATACTTTGATTTTCCAAAAATGATCTAGACTGCCAGTTGAAGAGGGTCAAACTTTTTTTACCATTTTTTTTTAAATGGCTATAGTCTAAAAATGACAAATTCCACAAAAAATGTTGTAGGAGTGATTTTCAAAAAATTAGTCAAATTTTTAAATGAAAATATTGAAAAAAATCTTCATCGACTCCTACAATGAAAAAATCAATTTTAAAAATTTAAAGTCGATTTATAAAAAAAATCATCTTTGATTTGGATAAAATTTTGTTCCAAGATAGGTAATTATGTTCCCTACCTACCATCAAAAATTCAAGTTGAGCACTTTCAAAGAAAAAAACCTATTTTAATCCACCTAGCGGTGCAATTGTGCCTTTCTCAATCATGAATCACGAGAATGTGTGCGTTGTTTATATTCAATAAAAGCTTTTAAATGCATATATTACATTTTATTATTGTACATCACATGACAACTATATACAGGAAAATAAATCATTATTCGAGTTCTAAAATTTTGAAGAAGAAAAAACAGCCACGGTAATATTGAACTGAAAAACCTGTTTTAATCCACCTATAGGTGCAATTGTGCCTTTCTCATTTCTCCAAACTATGATATAATAACTGGTTCGAACAATATAACATTATGGAAATGTCTTTCATTCTTATTACACTTGGTAAGTATATATAAGAGCACCTTTTTGCATTCATCGAGGTATCGGTTTGAATCGGAGTTTTCTATGTGATCGCACTCCACAACCCGTAACTCCGGAGCTGGAAGTCGGATGGAGATGGAATTTAATATCAGTTTCCGGGGACGCAACACCTTTCATTTGAGACTAAGTTGATCAAATCGTTCTAGCCATTTTCGAAAAACCAATATAACCGTTATTCTGAATTTGGATGCTTCCGGATCCGTCGATGGTGGCCAGTGTGGCCAAAGAGACTTTGAATGACTGTTGGTGACCTAGATCTACAAATTCAACAGTTGTGTTTATATTTTGGAAAAAAATCACCTCACCAATTCATCGCAGAATTCGTTAGAATCGGGATTTGCTGCGTGATCGTACGTATCACCCTGTAATTCATGAACCAGAGCTCGGATCCACACAAAATTCAACAGCAGCTGATGGACCTTTAATTTAAAATCAAGTTTGTCAAAATCGGTTCAGAAAATTCCGAGAAACCGATGTGGACAAATCAACAAATTTTGTTTTGTAACCATACTCTTCAACTCGTAATCCGGAACAAGATGTCGGTTGAAAATGAAATTCAATAGCAACCTATGGGAATATTATACCTTTCATTTGAATCTTAGTTTGTAAAAATCGGTTCAGCCATCTCCAAGAAACCGATGTGGACATTTTGTTAACAAATCCGCACATACATACATACATACATACATACATACATACATACATACATACATACATACATACATACATACATACATACATACATACATACATACATACATACATACATACATACATACATACATACATACATACATACATACATACATACATACATACATACATACATACATACATACATACATACATACATACATACATACATACATATATACATACAAACATACATACATACATACATACACACATACATACATACATACAAACATACATACATACATACATACATACATACATACACATATGCATACACACATACATACACACAGATATTTTGCGATCTCGGCGAACTGAGTCGAATGTTATATGAGACTCGGCCCTCCGGGCCTCGGTTAGAAAATCGGTTTTTGAAGCAATTGCATAACCTTTCTATATGAGAAAGGCAAAAGAATAATATTTAATTAGCTTAATAAGCATGAGTTCAATGTTATCTTCATGTGATTATAATTTGGAAAGGTTGGTGGAATGGGTTTGAACGTGTAGGGAATGGGGGGTTAGTAGAGTGGGAGTGGAGGATGCGTCAGAAATCCTTCATCTTATTTCGGTATACGGGATGGATGAAGGAAATGCGGGCGTGAGGGTGGTCCAAGGGGAGGGGAGTGATGAAGGAGGGAGGTGTAAGGGCAAGACGGGGGGGGGGGGGGCGGCGACGCAATACTCAACTGCATATTTTGCCTTCCATTTGAGACTTGGTTTGAGAAAATCGGTTCAGTCATCACCGAAGAACCGATTTGACTTTAATTGTGGACTATGTCCGGAATTCCGGACTTCCGGAATCGTCGATAGTGGACAATATATTCAAAGAATGTTTGATTGGCAATCAGTGATCTAGATCTGCGATTAGAAGTTATTTGGTGACCATTTCAATAGTTTTTAGCCTCTGAGGTATTACGATTGTACCGATTTATATGGAAAATTCCAGTGTATCCTTACTAACACCCCTGTAACTCCGGAAGCAAGAGTCAGAACCGAATGAAATTCAGCAGCAGTCAATGGCATTACTGTATCTTTCATTTGAAGTTAAGTTTGTAAAAATCGGTAGAGAATTCGTTGGGGAATGGGTGTGATATTAGCTTAGGAACTTGGCGGGTTCCCCGGGGGCGTCATGAACCGTCATAGGTGGCCAATGTGGTCAAAGCTACTTTGATTGATCATTAGTGATCCAGACCCGCAAACTAGAGTAATGTTACATCAATTTTAATATGTTTTACATCATTTGAACATCATGGTGGTACCAGTTTATATAGGAATTTGCTGTGTGACCGCACTCTTCAACCCGTAACTCCGGAACCGGAAGTCGGATCAACTAAAAATTCAATAGCAGCTTATGGGAGCATTATACCTTTCAGATGAAACTAAGTTTGCGAAAATCGGCTCAGCCATCTCTGAGAAAATTGTGTGAGTTTAAATGACACACACACATACAAACACACATACACACACACACATACACACACAGACATTTGCCGATCTCGACGAACTGAATCGAATGGTGAATGACACTCGGCCCTCCGGGCCTCGGTTAAAAAGTCGATTTTTACAGTGATTGCATAGCCTTTCTTTATATGAGAAAGGCAAAAAAATTTCGAGATAACATAAAATCTCGACGTTTCATGCATTTTAAAGATGTTTGGCATCAAAAACGAATTTGATTTCTGAAATTTCATGGGGTCCCCCCTTTGAAAAAAAATTTAGTTCCGGCTTATATGGGAATTTCATATGTGACCGGATGGATTAGTCTATATTTCCGGACGCATTCAAGCGATCCGTACGAAATTTAATAGACATCTGTGGGGATACTATAGCTATCATTTGGAACAGTGTTTGTGAAAATCGGCCCAACCATTTCCGGGAAACTGATGTGAGTACGTCAATTTTGAAAGATGGCCGCTTTTCCCGGGCACTTCCGGAACCGTCTATGGTGGTCAATGTAGTCAACGAAAGTTTGGTTGGCCGTCGGTGACCTAGAACAGCAAATTTAAGTTGTTTGAGAGACATTTTAGCGAAATTTTTACCTTTTTTGCTTTCATCGGAGTATCGGTTTGAATCGCAATTTGCTATGTGATCGCACGCCATAACCTGTAACTCCGGAACCGGAAGTCAGATCGGGATGAAATTGAATAACCATTTACGAAGGCGCAACACCTTTCATTTGAGACTAAGTTTGGTTGAATCGGTCTAGCCATCTCCGAGAAACCGATGTGACTGTTATTCTGAATTTGGATACTTCCGCCGGGGCTTCCAGAACCGATGATGGTGGCCAATGTGGCCAAAAAGACTTTGAATGGATGTTAGTGACCTAATACTACAAATCGAAGCAGTTGTGGTCATATTTTGGTAAAATTTTCACTTTTATACATTCATTGCAGAATTTATTAAAATCGACATTTTCAGCGTGATCGTGCTCACCACCCTGTAATTCCGGAACCGGAAGTCGGATCCATCAGAAATTCAATCAGCCTATGGGAACGTTGTATCTTTCATTTGAGACTAAGTTTGTCAAAATCGGTTCAGCCAGCTCTGAGAAAAATGAGTGACATTTTTGGTCACATACACACACACAGACGCACATACACACACATACATACATACACACATACATACACACGCTTAGACATTTGCCGAACTCGACGAACTGAATCGATTGGTATATGCCACTCGACCCTCCGGGCCTCCGTTAAAAAGTCGGTTTTCAGAGCAATTGCAATACCTTTCTATTGAGAAAGGCAAAAATTTTACCTTTTTACATTCATCGCAGAATTCGTTAGAATCGAGATTTGCTGCGTGATCGTACGTATCACCCTGTAATTCAGGAACCAGGACTCGGATCCACACAAAATTCAACAGCAGCTGATGGACCTTCCATTTAAAATCAAGTTTGTCAAAATCGGTTCAGAAAATTCCGAGAAACCGATGTGGACAAATCAACAAATTTTGTTTTGTAACCATACTCTTCAACTCGTAATCCGGAACAAGATGTCGGTTGAAAATGAAATTCAATAGCAACCTATGAGAATAGTATACCTTTCATTTGAATCTTAGTTTCTAAAAATCGGTTCAACCATCTCCGAGAAACCGATGTGGACATTTTGTTAACAAATCCGAACATACACACACACATACATACATACATACATACATACATACATACATACATACATACATACATACATACATACATGCACACATACATACGCACATACAAACACACTTACATACACACAGATATTTTGCGATCTCGGCGAACTGAGTCGAATGTTATATGAGACTCGGCCCTCCGGGCTTCGGTTAGGAAGTCGGTTTTTGGAGCAATTGCATAACCTTTCTATATGAGAAAGGCAAAAGAATAGTATTTAATTACCTTAATCAGCATGAGTTCAATGTTATCTTCATGTAATTATATTTTGAAATGTTGGTGGAATGGGTTTGAAAGTGGAGGGAATGGGGGGTTAGTAGAGTGAGAGTGGAGGATACGTCAGAAATCCTTCATCTTATTTCGGTATACGGGGTGGATGAAGGAAATGCGGGCGTGAGGGTGGTCCAAGGGGAGGGGAGTGATGAAGGAGGGAGGTGTAAGGGCAAGGCGGGGGGAGGAGGGGCGGCGACGTAATACTCAACTGCATATTTTGCCTTCCATTTGAGACTTGGTTTGAGAAAATCGGTTCAGTCATCACCGAAGAACCGATGTGACTTTAATTGTGGAATATGCTCGGAATTCCGGACTTCCGGAATCGTCGATAGTGGACAATATATTCAAAGAATGTTTGATTGGCAATCAGTGATCTAGATCTGCGATTAGAAGTAATTTGGTGACCATTTCAATAGTTTTTAGCCTCTGAGGTATTACGATTGTACCGATTTATATGGGAAATTCCAGTGTATCCTTACTAACACCCCTGTAACTCCGGAAGCAAGAGTCAGAACCGAATGAAATTCAGCAGCAGTCAATGGCATTACTGTATCTTTCATTTGAAATCAAGTTTGTAAAAATCGGTAGAGAATTCGTTGGGGAATGGGTGTGATATTAGCTTAGGAACTTGGCGGGTTCCCCGGGGGCGTCATGAACCGTCATAGGTGGCCAATGTGGTCAAAGCTGTTTTGATTGATCATTAGTGATCCAGACCCGCAAACTAGAGTAATGTTACATCAATTTTAATATGTTTTACATCATTTGAACATCATGGTGGTACCAGTTTATATGGGAATTTGCTGTGTGACCGCACTCTTCAACCCGTAACTCCGGAACCGGAAGTCGGATCAACTAAAAATTCAATAGCAGCTTATGGGAGCGTTATACCTTTCAGATGAAACTAAGTTTGCGAAAATCGGCTCAGCCATCTCTAAGAAAATTGTGTGAGTTTAAATGACACACACACATACACACACACACATACATACACACACACAGACATTTGCCGATCTCGACGAACTGAATCGAATGGTGTATGACACTCGGCCCTCCGGGCCTCGGTTAAAAAGTCGATTTTTACAGTGATTGCATAGCCTTTCTTCATATGAGAAAGGCAAAAAGGTGCGAAATCGGCAAAGTCCCAAAAAGTCGATTTTTACAAAAAAAAAATTTTTCGAGATAACATAAAATCTCGACGTTTTATGCATTTTAAAGATGATTGGCATCAAAAATACGAATTCGATTTCTGAAATTTCATGGGGTCCCCCTTTGAAAAAAAAAAAATTTGAGTTCCGGCTTATATGGGAATTTCATATGTGACCGGACGATTTAGTCTATATTTCCGGCCCCATATAAGCGATCCGTACGAAATTTTATAAACATCTGTGGGGATATTATAGCTATCATTTGGGACTAAGTTTGTGAAAATCGGCCCAACCATATCCGGGAAACTGATGTGAGTTTGTAAATTTTGAATGATGGCCGCTTTTCCCGGGTACTTCCGGAACCGTCTATGGTGGTCAATGTAGTCAACGAAAGTTTGGTTGGCCGTCGGTGACCTAGAACAGCAAAGTTAAGTTGTTTGAGAGACATTTTAGCGAAATTTTTACCTTTTTTGCTTTCATCGGAGTATCGGCTTGAATCACAATTTGCTATGTGATCGCACGCCACAACCTGTAACTCCGGAACCGGAAGTCGGATCGGGATGAAATTAAATAGCCATTTACGGGGACGCAATACTTTTCATTTGAGGCCAAGTTTAGTCGAATCGGTCTAGTCATCTCCGAGAAACCGTTGTGACTGTTATTCTGAATTTAGATACTTCCACCGGGGCTTCCGGAACCGATGATGGTGGCCAATGTGGCCAAATAGACTTTGAATGGATGTTAGTGACCTAATACTACAAATCGAAGCAGTTGTGGTCATATTTTCGAAAAAATTTCACCTTTATGCATTCATTGCACAATTTATTAAAATCGACATTTTCTGTGTGTTCGTACTCATCACCCTGTAATTCCGGAACCGGAAGTCGGATCCATTAGAAATTCAATAGCAGCCTATGGGAACGTTGCAACTTTCATTTGAGACAAAGTTTGTCAAAATCGGTTCAGCCATCTCTGAGAAAAATGAGTGACATTTTTGGTAACATACACACACAGATACGCACATACACACACATACATACATACACACACACAGACATTTGCCGAACTCGACGAACTGAATCGAATGGTATATGTCACTCGGCCCTCCGGGCATCCGTTAAAAAGTCAGTTTTCAGAGCAATTGCAATACCTTTCTATTGAGAAAGGCAAAAATTTCACCTTTTTACATTCATCGCAGAATTCGTTAGAATTGAGATTTGCTGCGTGATCGTACGTATCACCCTGTAATTCAGGAACCAGAACTCGGATCCACACAAAATTCAACAGCAGCTGACCTTCCATTTAAAATCAAGTTTGTCAAAATCGGTTCAGAAAATTCCGAGAAACCGATGTGGACAAATCAACAAATTTTGTTTTGTAATCATACACTTCAACTCGTAATCCGGGACAAGATGTTGGTTGAAAATCAAATTCAATAGCAACATATGGGAATAGTATACCTTTCATTTGAATCTTAGTTTGTAAAAATCGGTTCAGCCATCTCCAAAAAACCGATGTGGACATTTTGTTAACAAATCCGCACATACACACACACATACATACATACATACATACATACATACATACATACATACATACATACATACATGCACACATACACACATACACACATACATACACACAGATATTTGGCGATCTCGGCGAACTGAGTTGAATGTTATATGAGACTCGGCCCTCCGGGCCTCGGTTAGAAAGTCGGTTTTTGGAGCAATTGCGTAACCTTTCTATATGAGAAAGGCAAAAGAATAGTATTTAATTAGCTTAATGAGCATGAGTTCAATGTTATCTTCATGTGATTATATTTTGAAATGTTGGTGGAATGGGTTTAAAAATGGAGGGAAAGGGGGGTTAGTAGAGTGGGAGTGGAGGATGCGTCAGAAATCCTTCATCTTATTTTGGTATACGGGGTGGATGAAGGAAATGCGGGCGTGAGGGTGGTCCAAGGGGAGGGTAGTGATGAAGGAGGGATATGTAAGGACAAGGCGGGGGGACGGAGGGGCTCTGATGCAATACTCAGCTGCATATTTTGCCTTCCATTTGAGACTTGGTTTGAGAAAATCGGTTCAGTCATCACCGAAGAACCGATGTGACTTTATTTGTGGAATATGCCCGGAATTCCGGACTTCCGGAATCGTCGATAGTGGACAATATATTCAAAGAATGTTTGATTGGCAATCAGTGATCTAGATCTGCGATTAGAAGTTATTTGGTGACCATTTCAATAGTTTTTAGCCTCTGAGGTATTACGATTGTACCGATTTACATGGAAAATTCCAGTGTATCCTTAATAACACCCCTGTAACTCCGGAAGCAAGAGTCAGAACAGAATGAAATTCAGCAGCAGTCAATGGTATTACTGTATCTTTCATTTGAAATCAAGTTTGAAAAGATCTGTAGAGAATTCATTGGGGAATGGGTGTGATATTAGCTTAGGAACTTGGCGGGTTCCCCGGGGGCGTCATGAACTGTCATAGGTGGCCAATGTGGTCAAAGCTGCTTTGATTGATCATTAGTGATCCAGACCCGCAAACTAGAGTAATGTTACATCAATTTTAATATGTTTTACATCATTTGAACATCATGGTGGTACCAGTTTATATGGGAATTTGCTGTGTGACCGCACTCTTCAACCCGTAACTCCGGAACCGGAAGTCGGATCAACAAAAAATTCAATAGCAGCTTATGGGAGCGTTATACCTTTCATATGAAACTAAGTTTGCGAAAATCGGCTCAGCCATTCTGAGAAAATTGTGTGAGTTTAAATGACACACACACATACACACACACACATACATACACACACAGACATTTGCCGATCTCGACGAACTGAATCGAATGGTGAATGACACTCGGCCCTCCGGGCCTCGGTAAAAAAGTCGATTTTTACAGTGATTGCATAGCCTTTCTTTATATAAGAAAGGCAAAAGGTATTTGAAAAACCTATTATAATCATCCTATAGGTACAATTGTGCCTTTCTCATTTCTCCAAACTATGATATAATAACTGGTTCGTACAATATAACATTATGGAAATGTCTTTCATTCTTATTACACTTGCTAAGTATATCTAAGAGCACCTTTTTGCATTCATCGAGGTATCGGTTTGAATCGGAGTTTTCTATGTGATCGCACTCCACAACCCGTAACTCCGGAGCTGGAAGTCGGATGGAGATGGAATTTAATATCAGTTTCCGGGGACGCAACACCTTTCATTTGAGACTAAGTTGATCAAATCGTTCTAGCCATTTTCGAAAACCAATATAACCGTTATTCTGAATTTGGATGCTTCCGGATCCGTCGATGGTGGCCAGTGTGGCCAAAGAGACTTTGAATGACTGTTGGTGACCTAGATCTACAAATTCAACAGTTGTGTTTATATTTTGGAAAAAAATCACCTCACCAATTCATCGCAGAATTCGTTAGAATCGGGATTTGCTGCGTGATCGTACGTATCACCCTGTAATTCATGAACCAGAGCTCGGATCCACACAAAATTCAACAGCAGCTGATGGACCTTTAATTTAAAATCAAGTTTGTCAAAATCGGTTCAGAAAATTCCGAGAAACCGATGTGGACAAATCAACAAATTTTGTTTTGTAACCATACTCTTCAACTCGTAATCCGGAACAAGATGTCGGTTGAAAATGAAATTCAATAGCAACCTATGGGAATATTATACCTTTCATTTGAATCTTAGTTTGTAAAAATCGGTTCAGCCATCTCCAAGAAACCGATGTGGACATTTTGTTAACAAATCCGCACATACATACATACATACATACATACATACATACATACATACATACAATGGAGATGACCCAGATAAACCTGAATCACTGTGATACCGCACAGCAACTGTTGTGGCAGTCTACGACAGAAACTATGTGCGATGTCGCTTTGATCGCAGAGCCTTATCAAGTCCCCCCTAATAACGGTAACTGGGTGGCGGATAGATCAGGAACCGCTGCGATACAAGTAATGGGAAGATTCCCTATCCAAGAAGTGGTAGAACGTTCCTATGAGGGTTTCGTGATAGCCAAAATCAACGGCATCTTCGTATGTAGCTGTTACGCTCCCCAAGGTGGACAGTAGAGCAGTTCAGCCTAATGCTGGAGCAGTTAACCGAGCAGTTGATCGATCGGAAGCCGGTAGTCATTGGTGGTGACTTCAATGCCTGGGCTGTGGAATGGGGCAGTAGAGTAACCAACACAAGAGGGTGTATCCTGCAGGAAGCTCTAGCGAAGTTAGACGTACGATTGTGCAATGAAGGCTCTGTTAGTACATTTCGGAGAGACGGGAGGGAGTCCATCATAGACGTCACATTCTGTAGTCCCTCATTGACGGCGAACATGGATTGGAGAGTATGCGAAACGTATACGCATAGTGACCACCAGGAGATTCGCTACCGTATCGGCCAACGGAACCCCGCGGCAGTACAGAGAAGGGTGACCGGCGAACGAAAGTGGAAGACGAAAGCCTTCAACAAAGACCTCTTTGTTGAGGCACTTCGGCCGAACGGCGGGACCGAGAACGTGGATGCGGCTGACCTAACAAGAAGGATTGTGGCGGCTTGTGACGCCACAATGCCGCGAAAACTGGAACCACGCAACAAACGGCGTCCAGCTTACTGGTGGAACGAGACGCTTAGTACGTTACGCGCTGCTTGTCTCAGAGCCAGAAGGCGGGCCCAAAGACCAAGGTCGGAACCAGATAGAGAAGAGCATAAGGCATCGTTTCGGGAAGCTAGGGCCGCTGTAAAACGGGAGATCAGACTTAGCAAGTCAGAGTGCCACAAGGAGCTATGCCGAGAAGTAGACGCCAATCCCTGGAGTGACGCATACCGAGTCGTGATGGCGAAAATGAAGGGTCCGACGACGCCAGCCGAAATGTGTCCGAAGATAATCGTCGAGGGTCTTTTCCCGAAGCACGATCCAACTATATGGCCACCGTCACCGCACGGCGAGGAAGAAGGAACAAACATGGATCGGCAAGTGACTAACGACGAGCTAGTAGAAGCATCGAAGCGCTTAAAACCAAAGAAAGCCCCTGGTCCGGATGGAATACCAAACGTGGTACTGAAAGCTGCGATCCTGGCATATCCGGACATGTTCAGGATAGTGATGCAGAAGTGCCTAAATGAAGGCAACTTCCCCGAAATGTGGAAGGTCCAGAAGCTGGTGTTGCTGCCGAAGCCAGGGAAGCCACCTGGCGACCCGACCTCGTACAGACCCATATGCCTGCTGGATACACTCGGAAAACTCCTGGAAAGGATCATTCTTAACAGGTTGACGAAATTCACGGAAGGTGAGCGCGGACTGTCCAAGATGCAGTTTGGTTTCCGCAAAGGAGCATCGACAGTGGATGCAATTTGGATAGTGCTCGAGAGTGCCGAGAAGTCATCTAAACAGAAGCGAAGAGGAGATCGATACTGCGCTGTGGTCACGATAGATGTGAACAGTGCCAGCTGGGAAGCCATCGCTGCAGCGCTGCATAGAATGAGGGTTCCCGACTATCTGTGCCAGATCCTGAAGAGCTACTTTCAGAGCAGAGTGCTACTGTACGAGACGAGCGAAGGACAGAAGTCATTGCGTGTCACAGCGGGCGTTCCTCAGGGCTCCATTCTCGGTCCAACCCTTTGGAACGGGATGTACGATGGGGTCTTAACGCTGCAGCTGCCTAGGAAAGTGAAAATCGTAGGTTTCGCGGACGACGTGTCACTAACGGTGATGGGTGAGACACTTGAAGAAGTGGAGGTGTCGGTGACGGAGACAATAGGCGCCATCGAGAGCTGGATGAACGGGGTTAAGCTGCAAATAGCTCACCACAAGACGGAGGTGTTGTTGGTCAGTAACTGCAGATCGGTCCAACGGATGCAGATCGACGTCGGAGGGCACGTGATTGCATCGAAACGTGCATTGAAGCAATTGGGAGTTATAATCGACGACCGGTTGAGCTTCAACAACCACGTTGATTACGCCTGTGAAAAGTCGGTGAAGGCAACGAACGCAATAGCGAGAATCATGCCAAACGTCGGCGGTCCGAGAAGCAGCACGAGACGTCTGCTATCTACTGTTTCGTCATCGATACTCCGATATGGGGTTCCTGCCTGGAGTGCTGCGCTGAAAACCAAGCGGAACCGTGAAAAGCTAAACAGGACATTCCGACTGATGGCCGTACGAGTCGCGAGTGCCTACAGAACAATATCGTCGGAGGCAGTATGCGTTATCGCCGGGATGATCCCCATCTGCATTACCCTGGCGGAGGACGTGGAATGCTATCAGCGGAGAAATGCACGTAACGCTAGGAGACAGGTTCGAGCGGACTCGTTGGCTAAATGGCAACAGGAGTGGGACAACGCGGAGAAAGGAAGGTGGACCCACCGACTCATCCCAAATGTATCGGCCTGGGTACATAGGAAGCATGGAGAGGTGAACTTCCATTTGACGCAGTTTTTGTCCGGGCACGGATGCTTCCGGAAGTACTTGCATCGGTTTGGACATGCTTCGTCACCCCTTTGCCCGGGTTGTGCGACCGTGCAGGAGACACCGGAACACGTGGTCTTCGAATGCCCTAGATTCGAAGAAGTTCGTAGGGGTATACCTGGTATGACAGCGGACAATATCGTCGAAGAGATGTGCCGTGACGAACATACCTGGGACGCTGTCAACAGAGTGGTCTCGAGCATACTCTCCGAGTTGCAGAGGAAGTGGCGTAGAGACCAACAAGAAACCGCAAATCGGGTTTCGAGAGAAATTCCGCCGCCGGGGAACTCTCCAACTGTGTAGACTAGGTCCACCGCCGGGGACCAGTTGAGTAGTGCGTGATGTAGCACCGAGTTGGGTCGTCGGGGCGCCTGGGAACCGGACGTCAAGCTTCACCGGAATCGCTGAACCGACCTCGACATCCTTCCGGGTAGCTCGTGAGTAGGCTATATCCACCGCCGGGGATTGGACCGAGTAGACCGCGTCGCAGAGCTAGCAGTGGGTCGTTGGGGCGCCGGTGAACCGGAAGTTACGCTCCAACCGGAATCGCCGGATAGACCTCAGCACCTACTGTATGGCCCGTTGAGTAGGCTAGATCCACCGCCGGGGACTAGATCGAGTAGATCGGGCGAAACGGAACGAGAGGAAGCCAAAGAGCTCATGAAATTGTGGTGCTAAAACAAAAGAAGAATCGGTACCGGGGGAGCCTCCTTCGCCGGGGAACTCTCCGTCGGCGTAAGCTAGATCCACCGCCGGGGACTAGACTGAGTAGACCGCGACGAAATACCACCAGTCGCAGATCGTCGGGGCATCAGCGAACCGGACGCTCTGCTCCACCGGAATCTCCGAACTGACCTCGACATCTGGTTGGTTGGCTCGGTTTCGGGAGAACTTCTCTCGCCGGGGAATTCTCCGTCGGAGTAGGCTAGGTCCATCGTCGGGGACTAGACCGAGTAGTTCGCGAACAAGTCTGGTGCTCAAAGAGTAAACGGCGTTGAATGGTGCGAGAAGGGAGTTGCGGTGCTAACCGGCACAAGCGAGCCGCAGGGCTCGGTGAATTAGACAGTCAGAAGTTTGCCGCTCAGACTGTACTCGTAGGGGAGGAGTACTAAGCCTCGACTCACAGCCAGTTTTCCGACTGCCATGCAGAGCTTGCCAGTCTGTGTGGATGGTAGAGAATTGGTGGTGTGTAGAGGTGTGGGGCTGTCACCCTACGGAAGAAACGAACTAGTAAGTAGTTGAATTAGAGTGCGTGCTATGCACATAAAAACCCCTCCCCGAAGTAATGCCGTAAGGTAGTGCCGGGGAGGAATCAGGTTCTGGGCAAGAGCAGTGGTTTTTAGCGGGTCGGGTGATGGCAGCCCAAACCCGTTCCCTGACAATGGGGTTTTTGTACATTTTTCCTCACTCAGGGTTTTTCTGAAAATTTTTTTACTGCTCTCAAAAAAAAAAAAACATACATACATACATACATACATACATACATACATACATACATACATACATACATACATACATACATACATACATACATACATACATACATACATACATACATACATACATACATACATACATACATACATACATACGTACATACATATATACATACATACATACATACACACATACATACATACATACATACAAACTCCGCTAGCGAATGACGGATCCCAATAGTAGTATGTCTGTAATAACATACGTACATGGAACTATTGAGAACCAGAGCTACAGGTCCAAAGCCCTGGTAAGGGAGGATGGTTGTGATGATCCGGGCCGAGATCACCACGTAAAGCAAGGTAGGGCATAACCCCAATTCCAAGGCGTGAAGCGACCCGTGCCGAGGGATGAGTGGTCGAGGGGGTGAAAAAGATGCTCGATCGTTAACGGAGCCTGTGGGGTACCTGGGCAACCCCCACAGTAAGCGTCCCTTACCACGCTAATGCGGAGCTCTGGCGTGGCGGACATATATTTCTCGCGCTACTCGTGGGACTATACATGGAGGCAAATAAAAATAAAAACAAACAGACGGAGGTGCCAAACCCCTTCGCAAGAGGTGGTTTGGCGAGGTCTCCCCCCCGTGGGGAGAGTAGTGGAGCGATGAGTGCTGCACCCGAAAGCACCAGTGACCCCCCAGCAGCGGTAGGCAATACCCCTACCAATGCATCGGAGGGGCCAATAGCTGCGATGCGCAAAGTAGCGAAGCAACTCGATTCTATAATCGACTTCGCTAGCGCAAAGCAGAACATAGCCAAGGAGTTGAAGTTGAGCCTTCTGGAGCTCCGGAAAGCTGTTCGTGTCGCAAGACAGGAACAGCAGGCATATGTTGAGAGGGTGGAATGTCGGGAGAGGCCCGACAGAGAAACCCAGACAGTGGCCTCCAATAGGGAGGAAAGAGAGAAGGTCAATAGAGGTTCACAGACAGTGGCCTTTACCTTCTACGGAGCAGCCACGTCGATCGGAGCGGCGACCGAGTTCCCCTCGAAGGGAAAAGGAAAGGGCAACCGCAAGACGGCATCGAATGCGAAGCGCCCTAGGAAGTCGCCAGGCGAGGGTGCCAAAACCGACACCACTCGGCGTGCAACCGTCAAGGTCAAACGCCGCCTGGGTGAGGTAAGCGAGGGCGAGAGTGACCTCGCTGTGGAGAGCGATGGTACCAGCAACTTGACACGACCGGGGCAGGGGGGCTCAAACCCCTGGACACTGGTTACCAAGAAAAAGCCGGCACCGAAACCGGAGGTACCGCGGCCTGCGAGGAAGGCCAAGGACAGAGGCGAAGCCTTGTGGTTAAAAACCGACAAGGACAAATACGCCGATGTCCTTAAATCGATGAAGGCGGCCGAAAGTCTCTCGGCCCTTGGGCAGGATGTGCGTAGCGTAAGACGCACCAATACGGGAGAGATGCTCCTGGTGCTGAAGCGAGGCGCACAATCAAGTGCAGTATATAAGGCCTTGGCCCAAGAGGTCCTTGGTGAGGGCGCCCAAATCAGGTCGCTAGGTGCGGAAACAACTCTCCAGTGCAAGCACTTGGACGAGTTCGCGACCGCAGAAGACGTCGTCGCAGCCGTCAAGGAGCAATGCGGCGTCACAATCGAGCGGGCCTCTGTGCGATTGAGGGACGGACCCTCTGGCACCCAAGTAGCCTACCTCAGGCTACTGAATGCGGATGCCAAAAAGGTAACCGAGAAAGGGAAGCTGAAGATCGGCTGGTCGGTATGCCCTATTAGTATACCCCAGCCGCCTTCAGTGGACAGGTGCTATCGGTGCCTAGAATCCGGCCATAAAGCTTACGAATGCAAAGGCATAGACAGGAGCAAGCTATGTCGTCGCTGCGGCGAGGAGGGGCATAAAGAGCGGGGGTGCACTAAGGCATATAAGTGCCTTATCTGCACGGCTAAGAAGCAAGCCCATAAACATGCTATGGGCGGACCTTCGTGTCCCTTCGGCGAGTTAAATAAGAAGAAGCCGTGAGAGTCACACAGCTAAATCTTAACCATTGTGCAGCAGCCCAACAGCTGCTGTGGCAGTCGGTCTCGGAGTCGAGGACAGATGTCGCCCTCTTATCAGACCCGTACAGCATCCCTGCCGGCAACGGCAATTGGGTGTCGGACGGGTCTGGAATGGTGGCAATCTGTACAACGGGAAGGTTCCCTGTTCAAGAGGTAATACACCCCTCCGCCGAGGGTGTGGCGATTGCCAAGATCAATGGTGTGTTCTATTGCAGCTGCTACGCCCCACCAAGGTGGCCAATAGAACAGTTCTACCAGATGATCGACAGGCTCTCGTCGGACCTCGTGGGCCGGAAACCGGTAGTAATAGCGGGAGACTTCAACGCTTGGGCAGTGGAGTGGGGCAGCCGCTGTACAAATAGCAGGGGTCAAGCGCTAATGGAAGCGTTTGCGAAACTCGATACTGTGCTAGCTAATGATGGCTCCGCTAGTACATTCCGTAGAAACGGAGTGGAGGCGTGGATTGATTTGACCTTTGCCAGCCCGAGTCTGGCTCCAGGCATGGAATGGAGGGTAGACGAAGGCTACACCCATAGCGATCATTTAGAAATCCGCTTTAAGATCAACTATGGTGTGCAGCATCCGAGGGCGGGAGATCCCTGTCAGGTACGCGGGTGGAAGTCCAATCACTTCGACAGCGAAGCTTTCACCGCGGCCCTGGGACTGGAGGCCAACACCGACAGTCTAAGCGGGGATGCGCTGGTAGCTGTTCTATCACGCGCGTGCGACGCCACTATGCCGAGAAAAACACTGCCAAGAAACGGTAGATGCCCGGTATACTGGTGGAGTGCCGAGATTGCAGCTCTACGGTCAGCCTGTCTCAGAGCTAGACGTAGGATGCAAAGAGCTCGCACCGAGGATGCAAGAGAGAACCGCCGTGAAGTGTTTCGAGCTGCGAAATTAGCCCTTAACAAGGCTATTAAAAGCAGCAAGAGAGCGTGTTTCGACAACCTGTGTGAGAGTGCCAACGCGAATCCGTGGGGTGACGCCTACCGGATTGTGATGGCCAAGACCAAAGGGGGCTCCTCACCCCCAGAACGGTCTCCGGACCGGTTGGCAACGATTATCGAAGTACTCTTCCCGTCTCGAGCCACAAGCCCCTGGCCACCTGCACTACGAGACAGTGCGGGCACGGTCGAAATGGTGGCTCCAGTGACGAATGAAGAACTACTCGCAGTGGCTAAATCCCTAGCAATGAACAAAGCTCCAGGGCCGGATGGAGTTCCAAACAACGCTCTCAAGGCAGCGATCATAGCGAACCCGAACATGTTCAGGCTAGCTATGCAGAGATACCTTGACGAGTGCCGTTTCCCCGATAGATGGAAAAGGCAGAAACTGGTGCTGTTGCCGAAGCCCGGGAAGCCGCCAGGCGACCCATCGGCGTACAGACCAATCTGTCTGATAGACACGACTGGCAAACTGCTTGAGAGGATCATCCTCAACAGGCTCACCCCGTACGCGGAAGGTACGGACGGTCTGTCAAGCAACCAGTTTGGCTTTCGAAAGGGTAAGTCCACAGTGGACGCTCTCAACTCAGTGATAAATACTGCCGAGATAGCGATCCAACGAAAAAGGCGAGGTATTCGATACTGTGCGTTAGTGACACTTGACGTGAAGAACGCATTCAACAGCGCAAGCTGGGATGCCATCGCGCTCTCGTTACACCGGCTTAGCCTACCGGTGGGTCTGTACCGGATCCTGGAAAGTTACTTCCAAAACCGCGTACTGATATACGAGACCGATGCCGGTCAGAAAAGGGTTCCGATTACCGCCGGAGTCCCGCAGGGCTCGATCCTAGGCCCGGTGCTATGGAACCTCATGTATGACGGGGTTCTGAGACTGAAGTTCCCTCCTGGGGTCAAGATCGTCGGCTTTACCGACGACGTAACCTTGGAGGTCTACGGGGAGTCAATTCCTGAGGTAGAACTAACCGCAGAACACGCGATTAGCACGGTGGAGGAATGGATGAGCGCGAGAGGCCTGGAGCTCGCTCATCATAAGACGGAGGTAGTTATCGTCAACAACCGCAAGTCGGCACAACATGCAGTTATCCATGTGGGAGAAGTCGCGATCACTTCACAGCGAAGTCTGAAGTCTCTCGGAGTCATTATAGACGACAAGCTGACCTTCGGCAGCCATGTCGACTATACGTGCAAGAGAGCGTCGACTGCTGTTGCGGCACTATCGAGAATGATGTCCAACAGCTCAAAGGTGTGCGCCAGTAGACGTAGGTTACTGGCAGGCGTTGCCGTATCTATCCTCAGGTACGGCGGCCCGTCATGGTCAAGAGCACTGAGGGTAACCAGTTACCTACAGAAACTGGAGAGCACCTACCGCGTGATGTGCCTCAGAGTGATATCTGCCTACCGCACGGTATCACACGATGCATCCTGCGTGATAGCGAGCATGATGCCAGTCGGGCTGGTCATTCGGGAAGATGAGGAGTGCTTTGAGCTACGTGGAAATAGGGGAGCCCGCGAGCGCACCAGGGTGACCTCGGTCGCCAGATGGCAGCGTGAGTGGGACAACTCCTCGAAAGGTAGGTGGACCCACCGGCTGATACCTAGCTTATCGAGCTGGGTGGGAAGACCCCATGGGGAAGTTCACTTCCACCTGACACAATTCCTGTCAGGCCATGGCTGTTTCCGTCAGTACCTCCACAGGTTCGGACACGCGGAGGTCCCAGTCTGCCCGGACTGCCCAGGTGTAGATGAAACTGCCGAACACATACTGTTCGTATGTCATCGGTTCGACGTCGAAAGAAGAGCAATGCTTGACGTCTGTGGCTGGGACACAACCCCGGATACCCTTATTCAGCGGATGTGTCAAACGGTGGAGAAGTGGAACGCAGTCTCGGCTGCTACCATCGGGATTGCCAGTAGGCTACAGGTAATCTGGCGAACCGAGCAACAGACGGCGGCCACGGCTAACTAGTGATTGGTTAGTTGGAGCGAAAAAGGCCAAGCGTAAAATAAGAGAGTGAATGGTCTGTTCATGCCGAGGTAGGTTGGCGCAGCGAATGGCAACCGCGTAAGGGGTAAACCCAGCCACCCCGAAGCAAGACAGAAGAGTGAGTGTATAGGCGTATAAGTGGACTGCCTCATGCCAAGACGGGAGGGTCGTAGCGTAGTATGTTGGAACTAAGCTATCGATGCCTCATGGCGTGGCAGAGGAGTGAAAGGGTGAGCATTCAAGTCAGTCTCACATTGCATGTTAAGGGTGAGCATAAAAGTCAGCCTCACAGGTTGGTAGAGGCAAGCACAAAAGTCAGCCTAGCAAGGAATGAAAAAGGTGAGCACAAAAGTCAGCCTCGCATGGTATGTAAGAAGTGGGGCCTAAGGAAAATGTCCCACATGGGATGCCAGAGGGAGTGACAAAGGTACAATAGAGTGGCACGAGTGAGAGTGAACCAGGTGATAGGGTGAGCACCCAAGTCAGCCTCACATGGATGGGTAGGGCGAGCACAAAAGTAAGCCTAGCAAGGAATGAGTAAGGTGAGCACACAAGTCAGCCTCGCATGGAACGTAAAAGGTGAGCACAAAAGTCAGCCTCATGTGGGAGTGTTTGAGAGTGAATCAAAGTGTGATTGAGAGAGCACCCAAGTAAGCCTCATACAGGATGTATGATCGCGTGAGTGAGAGTGAATGAGTACATTCAGTACAGCCATCCCCCCAGAAGTAATACCGAGAGGTAGTTCCTGGGAGGAATGATGGCGGAGCCCAATGGAGTTTAGTCGGTATTAATGGCTGGTCACCATTCGAGTCCGACACGCCCCCAGTGCACCCCGTGTGGTAGATTGGACCCTACCGTTAGCACGTGTACTGGGCTAGGACATAAAGGTCTTCTCCATTGTAAAAAAAAAAACATACATACATACATACATACATACATACATACATACATACATACATACATACATACATACATACATACATACATACATACATACATACATACATACATACATACACACATACATACATACATACATACATACATACATACATACATACATACATACATACATACATACATACATACATACATACATACATACATACATACATACAAACATACATATATACATACATACATACATACATACATACATACACATATACATACACACATACATACACACAGATATTTTGCGATCTCGGCGAACTGAGTCGAATGTTATATGAGACTCGGCCCTCCTGGCCTCGGTTAGAAAATCGGTTTTTGAAGCAATTGCATAACCTTTCTATATGAGAAAGGCAAAAGAATAATATTTAATTAGCTTAATAAGCATGAGTTCAATGTTATCTTCATGTGATTATAATTTGGAAAGGTTGGTGGAATGGGTTTGTACGTGTAGGGAATGGGGGTTAGTAGAGTGGGAGTGGAGGATGCGTCAGAAATCCTTCATCTTATTTCGGTATACGGGATGGATGAAGGAAATGCGGGCGTGAGGGTGGTCCAAGGGGAGGGGAGTGATGAAGGAGGGAGGTGTAAGGGCAAGACGGGGGGGGGGGGGGGCGGCGACGCAATACTCAACTGCATATTTTGCCTTCCATTTGAGACTTGGTTTGAGAAAATCGGTTCAGTCATCACCGAAGAACCGATTTGACTTTAATTGTGGAATATGTCCGGAATTCCGGACTTCCGGAATCGTCGATAGTGGACAATATATTCAAAGAATGTTTGATTGGCAATCAGTGGTCTAGATCTGCGATTAGAAGTTATTTGGTGACCATTTCAATAGTTTTTAGCCTCTGAGGTATTACGATTGCACCGATTTATATGGAAAATTCCAGTGTATCCTTACTAACACCCCTGTAACTCCGGAAGCAAGAGTCAGAACCGAATGAAATTCAGCAGCAGTCAATGGCATTACTGTATCTTTCATTTGAAGTCAAGTTTGTAAAAATCGGTAGAGAATTCGTTGGGGAATGGGTGTGATATTAGCTTAGGAACTTGGCGGGTTCCCCGGGGGCGTCATGAACCGTCATAGGTGGCCAATGTGGTCAAAGCTACTTTGATTGATCATTAGTGATCCAGACCCGCAAACTAGAGTAATGTTACATCAATTTTAATATGTTTTACATCATTTGAACATCATGGTGGTACCAGTTTACATAGGAATTTGCTGTGTGACCGCACTCTTCAACCCGTAACTCCGGAACCGGAAGTCGGATCAACTAAAAATTCAATAGCAGCTTATGGGAGCGTTATACCTTTCAGATGAAACTAAGTTTGCGAAAATCGGCTCAGCCATCTCTGAGAAAATTGTGTGAGTTTAAATGACACACACACATACAAACACACATACACACACACATACATGAAGAAGCCGTGAGAGTCACACAGCTAAATCTTAACCATTGTGCAGCAGCCCAACAGCTGCTGTGGCAGTCGGTCTCGGAGTCGAGGACAGATGTCGCCCTCTTATCAGACCCGTACAGCATCCCTGCCGGCAACGGCAATTGGGTGTCGGACGGGTCTGGAATGGTGGCAATCTGTACAACGGGAAGGTTCCCGGTTCAAGAGGTAATACACCCCTCCGCCGAGGGTGTGGCGATTGCCAAGATCAATGGTGTGTTCTATTGCAGCTGCTACGCCCCACCAAGGTGGCCAATAGAACAGTTCTACCAGATGATCGACAGGCTCTCGTCGGACCTCGTGGGCCGGAAACCGGTAGTAATAGCGGGAGACTTCAACGCTTGGGCAGTGGAGTGGGGCAGCCGCTGTACAAATAGCAGGGGTCAAGCGCTAATGGAAGCGTTTGCGAAACTCGATACTGTGCTAGCTAATGATGGCTCCGCTAGTACATTCCGTAGAAACGGAGTGGAGGCGTGGATTGATTTGACCTTTGCCAGCCCGAGTCTGGCTCCAGGCATGGAATGGAGGGTAGACGAAGGCTACACCCATAGCGATCATTTAGCAATCCGCTTTAAGATCAACTATGGTGTGCAGCATCCGAGGGCGGGAGATCCCTGTCAGGTACTCGGGTGGAAGTCCAATCACTTCGACAGCGAAGCTTTCACCGCGGCCCTAGGACTGGAGGCCAACACCGACAGTCTAAGCGGGGATGCGCTGGTAGCTGTTCTATCACGCGCGTGCGACGCCACTATGCCGAGAAAAACACTGCCAAGAAACGGTAGATGCCCGGTATACTGGTGGAGTGCCGAGATTGCAGCTCTACGGTCAGCCTGCCTCAGAGCTAGACGTAGGATGCAAAGAGCTCGCACCGAGGATGCAAGAGAGAACCGCCGTGAAGCGTTTCGAGCTGCGAAATTAGCCCTTAACAAGGCTATTAAAAGCAGCAAGAGAGCGTGTTTCGACAACCTGTGTGAGAGTGCCAACGCGAATCCGTGGGGTGACGCCTACCGGATTGTGATGGCCAAGACCAAAGGGGGCTCCTCACCCCCAGAACGGTCTCCGGACCGGTTGGCAACGATTATCGAAGTACTCTTCCCGTCTCGAGCCACAAGCCCCTGGCCACCTGCACTACGAGACAGTGCGGGCACGGTCGAAATGGTGGCTCCAGTGACGAATGAAGAACTACTCGCAGTGGCTAAATCCCTAGCAATGAACAAAGCTCCAGGGCCGGATGGAGTTCCAAACAACGCTCTCAAGGCAGCGATCATAGCGAACCCGAACATGTTCAGGCTAGCTATGCAGAGATGCCTTGACGAGTGCCGTTTCCCCGATAGATGGAAAAGGCAGAAACTGGTGCTGTTGCCGAAGCCCGGGAAGCCGCCAGGCGACCCATCGGCGTACAGACCAATCTGTCTGATAGACACGACTGGCAAACTGCTTGAGAGGATCATCCTCAACAGGCTCACCCCGTACGCGGAAGGTACGGACGGTCTGTCAAGCAACCAGTTTGGCTTTCGGAAGGGTAAGTCCACAGTGGACGCTCTCAACTCAGTGATAAATACTGCCGAGATAGCGATCCAACGAAAAAGGCGAGGTATTCGATACTGTGCGTTAGTGACACTTGACGTGAAGAACGCATTTAACAGCGCAAGCTGGGATGCCATCGCGCTCTCGTTACACCGGCTTAGCCTACCGGTGGGTCTGTACCGGATCCTGGAAAGTTACTTCCAAAACCGCGTACTGATATATGAGACCGATGCCGGTCAGAAAAGGGTTCCGATTACCGCCGGAGTCCCGCAGGGCTCGATCCTAGGCCCGGTGCTATGGAACCTCATGTATGACGGGGTTCTGAGACTGAAGTTCTCTCCTGGGGTCAAGATCGTCGGCTTTACCGACGACGTAACCCTGGAGGTCTACGGGGAGTCAATTCCTGAGGTAGAACTAACCGCAGAACACGCGATTAGCACGGTGGAGGAATGGATGAGCGCGAGAGGCCTGGAGCTCGCTCATCATAAGACGGAGGTAGTTATCGTCAACAACCGCAAGTCGGCACAACATGCAGTTATCCATGTGGGAGAAGTCGCGATCACTTCACAGCGAAGTCTGAAGTCTCTCGGAGTCATTATAGACGACAAGCTGACCTTCGGCAGCCATGTCGACTATACATGCAAGAGAGCGTCGACTGCTGTTGCGGCACTATCGAGAATGATGTCCAACAGCTCAAAGGTGTGCGCCAGTAGACGTAGGTTACTGGCAGGCGTTGCCGTTTCTATCCTCAGGTACGGCGGCCCGTCATGGTCTAGAGCACTGAGGGTAACCAGTTACCTACAGAAACTGGAGAGCACCTACCGCGTGATGTGCCTCAGAGTGATATCTGCCTACCGCACGGTATCACACGATGCATCCTGCGTGATAGCGAGCATGATGCCAGTCGGGATGGTCATTCGGGAAGATGAGGAGTGCTTTGAGCTACGTGGAAATAGGGGAGCCCGCGAGCGCACCAGGGCGACCTCGGTCGGCAGATGGCAGCGTGAGTGGGACAACTCCTCGAAAGGTAGGTGGACCCACCGGCTGATACCTAGCATATCGAGCTGGGTGGGAAGACCCCATGGGGAAGTTCACTTCCACCTGACACAATTCCTGTCAGGCCATGGCTGTTTCCGTCAGTACCTCCACAGGTTCGGGCACGCGGAGGTCCCAGTCTGCCCGGACTGCCCAGGTGTAGATGAAACTGCCGAACACATACTGTTCGTATGTCATCGGTTCGACGTCGAAAGAAGAGCAATGCTTGACGTCTGTGGCTGGGACACAACCCCGGATACCCTTATTCAGCGGATGTGTCAAACGGTGGAGAAGTGGAACGCAGTCTCGGCTGCTACCATCCAGATTGCCAGTAGGCTACAGGTAATCTGGCGAACCGAGCAACAGACGGCGGGCACGGCTAACTTGTGATTGGTTAGCTGGAGCGAAAAAGGCCAAGCGCAAAATAAGAGAGTGAATGGTCTGTTCATGCCGAGGCAGGTTGGCGCAGCGAATGGCAACCGCGTAAGGGGTAAACCCAGCCACCCCGAAGCAAGACAGAAGAGTGAGTGTATAGGCGTATAAGTGGACTGCCTCATGCCAAGACGGGAGGGTCGTAGCGTAGTATGTTGGAACTAAGCTATCGATGCCTCATGGCGTGGCAGAGGAGTGAAAGGGTGAGCATCCAAGTCAGTCTCACATTGCATGTTAAGGGTGAGCATAAAAGTCAGCCTCACAGGTTGGTAGAGGCTAGCACAAAAGTCAGCCTAGCAAGGAATGAAAAAGGTGAGCACAAAAGTCAGCCTCGCATGGTATGTCAGAAGTAGGGCCTAAGAAAAATGTTCCACATGGGATGCCAGAGGGAGTGACAAAGGTACAATAGAGTGGCACGATTGAGAGTGAACCAGGTGATAGGGTGAGCACCCAAGTCAGCCTCACATGGATGGGTAGGGCGAGCACAAAAGTAAGCCTAGCAAGGAATGAGTAAGGTGAGCACACAAGTCAGCCTCGCATGGAACGTAAAAGGTGAGCACAAAAGTCAGCCTCATGTGGGAGTGTTTGAGAGTGAATCAAAGTGTGATTGAGAGAGCACCCAAGTAAGCCTCATACAGGATGTATGATCGCGTGAGTGAGAGTGAATGAGTACATTGAGTACAGCCATCCCCCCAGAAGTAATACCGAGAGGTAGTTCCTGGGAGGAATGATGGCGGAGCCCAATGGAGTTTAGTCGGTATTAATGGCTGGTCACCATTCGAGTCCGACACGCCCCCAGTGCACCCCTTGTGGTAGATTGGACCCTACCGTTAGCACGTGTACTGGGCTAGGACATAAAGGTCTTCTCCATTGTAAAAAAAAAAAAAAAAAAAAACACACACATACATACACACAGACATTTGCCGATCTCGACGAACTGAATCCAATGGTGAATGACACTCGGCTCTCCGGGCCTCGGTTAAAAAGTCGATTTTTACAGTGATTGCATAGCCTTTCTTTATATGAGAAAGGCAAAAACCTGTTATAATCCACCTAGAGGTGCAATTGTGCCTTTCTCATTTCTCCAAACTATGATATAATAGCTGGTTCGTACAATATAACATTATGGAAATGTCTTTCATTCTTATTACTCTTGGTAAGTATATATAAGAGCACGTTTTTGCATTCATCGCGGTATCGGTTTGAATCGGAGTTTTCTATGTGATCGCACTCCACAACCCGTAACTCCGGAGCCGGAAGTCGGATGGAGATGGAATTTAATATCAGTTTCTGGGGACGCAACACCTTTAATTTGAGACTAAGTTGATCAAATCGGTCTAGCCATTTTCGAGAAACCAATATAACCGTTATTCTGAATTTGGATACTTCAGGATCCGTCGATGGTGGCCAGTGTGGCCAAAGAGACTTTGAATGACTGTTGGGGACCTAGATCTACAAATTCAACAGTTGTGTTTACATTTTGGAAAAAAATCACCTTTTTACATTCATCGCAGGATTCGTTAGAATCGGGATTTGCTGCGTGATCGTACGTATCACCCTGTAATTCAGGAACCAGAACTTCTGATCCACACAAAATTCAACAGCAGCTGATGGACATTTCATTTAAAATTAAGTTTGTCAAAATCGGTTCAGAAAATTCCGAGAAACCGATGTGGACAAATCAACAAATTTTGTTTCGTAACCATACTCTTCAACTAGTAATCCGGAACAAGATGTCGGTTGAAAATGAAATTCAATAAAAACACACATACATACATACATACATACATACATACATACATACATACATACATACATACATACATACATACATACATATATACATACATACATACATACATACATACGTACATACATACATACATACATACATACATACATACATACATACATACATACATACATACATACATACATACATACATACATACATACATACATACATACATACATACATACATACATACATACATACATACATACATACATACATACATACATACATACATACATACATACATACATACATACATACATACATACATACATACATACATACATACATACATACATACATACATACATACATACATACATACATACATACATACATACATACATACATACATACATACATACATACATACATACATACATACATACATACATACATACATACATACATACATACATACATACATACATACATACATACATACATACATACATACATACATACACACATACATACACACAGATATTTTGCGATCTCGGCGAATTGAGTCGAATGTTATATGAGACTCGGCCCTCCGGGCCTCGGTTAGAAAGTCGGTTTTTGGAGCAATTGCTTAATTTTTATATATAAGAAAGGCAAAAGAATAATATTTAATTAGCTTAATAAGCATGAGTTCAATGTTATCTTCATGTGATTTTAATTTGGAAAGGTTGGTGGAATGTGTTTGAACAGTGGAGGATGCGTCAGAAATCCTTCATCTTATTTCGGTATACGGGGTGGATGAAGGAAATGCGGGCGTGAGGGTGGTCCAAGAGGAGGGGAGTGATGAAGGAGGGAGGTTTAAGGGCAAGGCGGGGGGGAGGGGCGGCGACGCAATACTCAACTGCATATTTTGCCTTCCATTTGAGACTTGGTTTGAGAAAATCGGTTCAGTCATCACCGAAGAACCGATGCGACTTTAATTGTGGAATATGCCCGGAATTCCGGACTTTCGGAATCGTCGATAGTGGACAATATATTCAAAGAATGTTTGATTGGCAATCAGTGATCTAGATCTGCGATTAGAAGTAATTTGGTGACCATTTCAATAGTTTTTAGCCTCTGAGGTATTACGATTGTACCGATTTATATGGGAAATTCCAGTGTATCCTTACTAACACCCCTGTAACTCCGGAAGCAAGAGTCAGAACCGAATGAAATTCAGCAGCAGTCAATGGCATTACTGTATCTTTCATTTGAAATCAAGTTTGTAAAAATTGGTAGAGAATTCGTTGGGGAATGGGTGTGATATTAGCTTAGGAACTTGGCGGGTTCCCCGGGGGCGTCATGAACCGTCATAGGTGGCCAATGTGGTCAAAGCTGCTTTGATTGATCATTAGTGATCCAGACCCGCAAACTAGAGTAATGTTACATCAATTTTAATATGTTTTACATCATTTGAACATCATGGTGGTACCAGTTTATATGGGAATTTGCTGTGTGACCGCACTCTTCAACCCGTAACTCCGGAACCGGAAGTCGGATCAACTAAAAATTCAAGAGCAGCTTATGGGAGCGTTATACCTTTCAGATGAAACTAAGTTTGCGAAAATCGGTTCAGCCATCTCTGAGAAAATTGTGTGAGTTTAAATGACACACACACACATACACACATACATACATACACACACACACAGACATTTGCCGATCTCGACGAACTGAATCGAATGGTGTATGACACTCAGCCCTCCGGGCCTCGGTAAAAAAGTCGATTTTTACAGTGATTGCATAGCCTTTCTTTATATGAGAAAGGCAAAAACTTTTCCTTGTCCAAACTGAATGTTTTTGCCTTTCTCATATAAAGAAAGGCTATGCAATCACTGTAAAAATCGAACTTTTTACCCGGGGCCCGGAGGGCCCAGTGTCATACACCATTCGATTCAGTTCGTCGAGATCGGCAAATGTCTGTGTGTGTATGTATGTGTGTGTGTATGTGTGTGTGTGTCATTTAAACTCACACAATTTTCTCAGAGATGGCTGAACCGATTTTCGCAAACTTAGTTTCATCTGAAAGGTATAACGCTCCCATAAGCTGCTATTGAATTTTTCGTTAATCCGACTTCCGGTTCCGGAGTTACGGGTTGAAGAGTGCGGTCACACAGCAAATTCCCATATAAACTGGTACCACCATGATGTTCAAATGATGTAAAACATATTAAAATTGATGTAACATTACTCTAGTTTGCGGGTCTGGATCACTAATGATCAATCAAAGCAGCTTTGACCACATTGGCCACCTATGACGGTTCATGACGCCCCCGGGAACCCGCCAAGTTCCTAAGCTAATATCACACCCATTCCCCAACGAATTCTCTACCAATTTTTACAAACTTGATTTCAAATGAAAGATACAGTAATGCCATTGACTGCTGCTGAATTTCATTCGGTTCTGACTCTTGCTTCCGGAGTTACAGGGGTTTTAGTAAGGATACACTGGAATTTCCCATATAAATCGGTACAATCGTAATACCTCAGAGGCTAAAAACTATTGAAATGGTCACCAAATTACTTCTAATCGCAGATCTAGATCACTGATTGCCAATCAAACATTCTTTGAATATATTGTCCACTATCGACGATTCCGGAAGTCCGGAATTCCGGGCATATTCCACAATTAAAGTCGCATCGGTTCTTCGGTGATGACTGAACCGATTTTCTCAAACCAAGTCTCAAATGGAAGGCAAAATATGCAGTTGAGTATTGCGTCGCCGCCCCTCCCCCCCGCCTTGCCCTAAAAACCTCCCTCCTTCATCACTCCCCTCCTCTTGGACCACCCTCACGCCCGCATTTCCTTCATCCACCCCGTATACCGAAATAAGATGAAGGATTTCTGACGCATCCTCCACTGTTCAAACTCATTCCACCAACCTTTCCAAATTAAAATCACATGAAGATAACATTGAACTCATGCTTATTAAGCTAATTAAATATAATTCTTTCGCCTTTCTTATATAGAAAGGTTAAGCAATTGCTCCAAAAACCGACTTTCTAACCGAGGCCCGGAGGGCCGAGTCTCATATAACATTCGACTCAATTCGCCGAGATCGCAAAATATCTGTGTGTATGTATGTATGTATGTATGTATGTATGTATGTAGAGTAAAGCCATGTCAAGTGATCCTCGAATTTTTCGCAAAATCACCGATCTTCATGAGGTATATTTTATTGTATAGGGATTATGGTGATTAGCTTTTGGTATAAATATTTCGTTACAATTCCTTTTTCTCTTCAAGATATTAACCCTTAAACTTTATTTCAAGATAAAATTGAAAATTTTATATCTCAAAAACTACTGAAGATAATTCAATGAATTTTTGCACACTCATGCAATGATATTTGCACTATCTTATAAAAATGTTTTTGCTTTATAATTGTGTGAATAACGGTACTTTGCATCTATTTAAAATTTTCAATTGTATTTTTTCTTGTGTTCTTCACGCTAAAATTTTTTAAAACGTATGTCAAATTATGCGGAAATCTTTCACCTTCAATAATCTGTATTGATATTTTTTCATTTTTGTTCCTATCGAGAGTTATGGAGGATTTTGTAACAATGCGCTCTTTCAACGCACGGCCCACTTTGATGCAACCCGCGAGAACGTTCATATTGGCAACGTCGCAACGTCCTAATGCGCATCGCTTTGAAGGAGCGTATCTCATGTTCAAAAATGGCATCTCTGAAGTTAAAGCAAAAAGACAAGCTTTTCTTTATGGATAATTGAAAGTGATGTTTTCTGTATAATTTGCTTGCTCTTTAGCGTTATTATATTGTTCAGGAGTTATTTAATTTTCTGTCACTCAATACCTCGGACAACCGCACTCGGATGTTGCCAGCCGATGAGCAAAGTTGAGCAGAGGGTATGTTTTAAGCTGCGTTGACATATTTTTTGCAAATTGACATACTTCACCACGTTTTATTTCCAGTTGGTTCTGTCTGAGAGGTAGCACGGTATATTGCGAATCTTTTCTTAAATCCACATAGCGACTTTTCAGCCATGCGCCATCGGGTCGTGCGTTAAATTACGCGCTCATTTTGTTTTTGTTTTTATTTCGATCGCACTTGGGTGTTTCCCATATAGAGACAACTCGCGAAATGCTATATTATCCCCAAATAGACAATATTTGCTCAAAAAAACATTCGATTGTTTTATGTTATAAATATGGGTCGATCACACGAATGATGTATTCCGTAAAAAAAAATTCATAAATATGTTCGTCGTATCTTATTTTTGTGGCATCCATGTGGAGTGATAAATTTAAAAATTATATTGGTCAACACAAATGTAGCATACGTCGTAATGGGCGCAAAAAATACAACGAAAATATATGTGGGCATGAATAAAACACAATTTTCGTTAAATTTTCAATTTTACATCCCATGTTTATAGTAAATGGTTAACGCGTTTAAAATATAGAAAAATTTAACGTTTAATTTTTCTTCTTATGGTGTTTGCCAAAGTAATGGAACTGGAATATTCGATGACTGAACAGGTACATGCGGAAAACTATAACGATGATTTTAAAATAAAGATCGTTGATGATTAAATGAAATTCGACCAAAATAAATAATATCTTACCAGAACTTGGAGAACCACCAATTAACAGAATTAACAGAAGCAATAGTGATAAAAAACCCCAACATCGATGCGATTGAACAACAGATTTTATGTAAACTTTTTTCAAAAGACACATCGTTGTTTAAAAGTAATATCACTCGCGAAAATAAAAACGTGAAATAAAATGCTGTTGGCATAAGATTTTCAATTTTCATATATTAATGTTGCAGACTAAAAATGAATTTGGATATAACGTAGATGTATTTTGACCAACAGAAGTGTTTTTAAAGATGTTAATTGTTAGTAACATTAAATTATAATAATAATAAATATATTAATCAACTATAATTTTTGTTGCGCACTTCGGTCAAAAAAATTTAACGCATCTCAAAATAAACGGAAAAAATGACCTTCGATAATCCGTATTGAAAAGTTTGCCTTTTTGCGCTAACCGAGAGATGTGGTTTCTTATAGTCATGCGATGCGCACTTCCCATGCGATGCGCATTCTGTGGTTGCGACGTGCGACGTTGCCAATATGAACGTTCTCGCGGGTTGCATCAAAGTGGGCCGTGCGTTGAAAGAGCGCACTGTTACAAAATCCTCCATAACTGTCGATAGGAACAAAAATGACAAATTATCAATACAGATTATTGAAGGTGAAAGATTGCCGCATAATTTGACATACGTTTTGGAAATTTTTAGCGTGAAGAACACAAGAAAAAATACAATTGAAAATTTAAAATAGATTCAAAGTACCGTTATTCACACAATTATAGAGTAAAAACATTTTTACAAGATATTGCAAATATCATTTCATAAGTGTACAAAAATTCATTGAATTATCTTCAGTAGTTTTTGAGATATAAAATTAACAATTTTATCATGCACTAAAGTTTAAGGGTTAATATCTTAAAGAAAAAAAGGAATTTTAACGAAATATTTATACCAAAAGCTATTCACCATAATCCCTATACAATAAAATATACCTCATGAAGATCGGTGATTTTGCGAAAAATTCGAGGAACACTTGACATGGCTTTACTCTGTATGTATGTATGTATGTATGTATGTATGTATGTATGTATGTATGTATGTATGTATGTATGTATGTATGTATGTATGTATGTATGTATGTATGTATGTATGTATGTATGTATGTATGTATGTATGTATGTATGTATGTATGTATGTATGTATGTATGTATGTATGTATGTATGTATGTATGTATGTATGTATGTATGTATGTATGTATGTATGTATGTATGTATGTATGTATGTATGTATGTATGTATGTATGTATGTATGTATGTATGTATGTATGTATGTATGTATGTATGTATGTATGTATGTATGTATGTATGTATGTATGTATGTATGTATGTATGTATGTATGTATGTATGTATGTATGTATGTATGTATGTATGTATGTATGTATGTATGTATGTATGTATGTATGTATGTATGTATGTATGTATGTATGTATGTGCGGATTTTTTAACAAAATGTCCACATCGGTTTCTTGGAGATGGCTGAATCGATTTTTACAAACTAAGATTCAAATGAAAGGTATAATATTCCCATAGGTTGCTATTGAATTTCATTTTCAACCGACATCTTGTTCCGGATTACGAGTTGAAGAGTATGGTTACAAAACAAAATTTGTTGATTTGTCCACATCGGTTTCTCGGAATTTTCTGAACCGATTTTGACAAACTTGATTTTAAATGAAATGTCCATCAGCTGCTGTTGAATTTTGTGTGGATCAGAAGTTCTGGTTCCTGAATTACAGGGTGATACGTACGATCACGCAGCAAATCCCGATTCTAACGAATCCTTCGATGAATGTAAAAAGGTGATTTTTTTTCCAAAATGTAAACACAACTGTTGAATTTGTAGATCTAGGTCACCAACAGTCATTCAAAGTCTCTTTGGCCACACTGGCCACCATCGACGGATCCTGAAGTATCCAAACTCAGAATAACGGTTATATTGGTTTCTCGAAAATGGCTAGACCGATTTGATCAACTTAGTCTCAAATGAAAGGTGTTGCGTCCCCAGAAATTGATATTAAATTCCATCTCCATCCGACTTCCGGCTCCGGAGTTACGGGTTGTGGAGTGCGATCACATAGAAAACTCCGATTCAAACCGATACCGCGATGAATGCAAAAAGGTGCTCTTATATATACTTACCAAGTGTAATAAAAATGAAAGACATTTCCATAATGTTATATTGTACGAACCAGCTATTATATCATAGTTTGGAGAAATGAGAAAGGCACAATTGCACCTCTAGGTGGATTAAAACAGGTTTTTGCCTTTCTCATATAAAGAAAGGCTATGCAATCACTGTAAAAATCGACTTTTTAACCGAGGCCCGGAGGGCCGAGTGTCATACACCATTCGATTCAGTTCGTCGAGATCGGCAAATGTCTGTGTGTGTATGTATGTGTGTGTGTATGTGTGTGTATGTGTGTGTGTGTCATTTAAACTCACATAATTTTCTCAGAGATGGCTAAACCGATTTTCGCAAACTTAGTTTCATCTGAAAGGTATAACGCTCCCATAAGCTGCTATTGAATTTTTAGTTGATCCGACTTCCGGTTCCGGAGTTACGGGTTGAAGAGTGCGGTCACACAGCAAATTCCCATATAAACTGGTACCACCATGATGTTCAAATGATGTAAAACATATTAAAATTGATGTAACATTACTTTAGTTTGCGGGTCTGGATCACTAATGATCAATCAAAGCAGCTTTGACCACATTGGCCACCTATGACGGTTCATGACGCCCCCGGGGAACCCGCCAAGTTCCTAAGCTAATATCACACCCATTCCCCAACGAATTCTCTACCGATTTTTACAAACTTGATTTCAAATGAAAGATACAGTAATGCCATTGACTGCTGCTGAATTTCATTCTGTTCTAACTCTTGCTTCCGGAGTTACAGGGGTGTTAGTAAGGATACACTGGAATTTCCCATATAAATCGGTACAATCGTAATACCTCAGAGGCTAGAAACTATTGAAATGGTCACCAAATTACTTCTAATCGCAGATCTAGATCACTGATTGCCAATCAAACATTCTTTGAATATATTGTCCACTATCGACGATTCCGGAAGTCCGGAATTCCGGGCATATTCCACAATTAAAGTCACATCGGTTCTTCGGTGATGACTGAACCGATTTTCTCAAACCAAGTCTCAAATGGAAGGCAAAATATGCAGTTGAGTATTACGTCGCCGCCCCTCCTACCCCCGCCTTGCCCTTACACCTCCCTCCTTCATCACTCCCCTCCCCTTGGACCACCCTCACGCCCGCATTTCCTTCATCCACCCCGTATACCGAAATTAAATGAAGGATTTCTGACGCATCCTCCACTCTCACTCTACTAACCCCCCATTCCCTCCACTTTCAAACCCATTCCACCAACATTTCAAAATATAATTACATGAAGATAACATTGAACTCATGCTGATTAAGGTAATTAAATACTATTCTTTTGCCTTTCTCATATAGAAAGGTTATGCAATTGCTCCAAAAACCGACTTCCCAACCGAAGCCCGGAGGGCCGAGTCTCATATAACATTCGACTCAGTTCGCCGAGATCGCAAAATATCTGTGTGTATGTATGTGTGTTTGTATGTGCGTATGTATGTGTGCATGTATGTATGTATGTATGTATGTATGTATGTATGTATGTATGTATGTATGTATGTATGTATGTATGTATGTGTGTGTATGTGCGGATTTGTTAACAAAATGTCCACATCGGTTTCTCGGAGATGGTTGAACCGATTTTTAGAAACTAAGATTCAAATGAAAGGTATACTATTCTCATAGGTTGCTATTGAATTTCATTTTCAACCGACATCTTGTTCCGGATTACGAGTTGAAGAGTATGGTTACAAAACAAAATTTGTTGATTTGTCCACATCGGTTTCTCGGAATTTTCTGAACCGATTTTGACAAACTTGATTTTAAATGGAAGGTCCATCAGCTGCTGTTGAATTTTGTGTGGATCCGAGTTCTGGTTCCTGAATTACAGGGTGATACGTACGATCACGCAGCAAATCTCGATTCTAACGAATTCTACGATGAATGTAAAAAGGTAAAATTTTTGCCTTTCTCAATAGAAAGGTATTGCAATTGCTCTGAAAACCGACTTTTTAACGGAGGCCCGGAGGGCCGAGTGGCATATACCATTCGATTCAGTTCGTCGAGTTCGGCAAATGTCTGAGCGTGTGTATGTATGTGTGTATGTATGTATGTGTGTGTATGTGCGTCTGTGTGTGTGTATGTGACCAAAAATGTCACTGATTTTACTCAGAGCTGGCTGAACCGATTTTGACAAACTTAGTCTCAAATGAAAGATGCAACGTTCCCATAGGCTGCTATTGAATTTCTGATGGATCCGACTTCCGGTTCCGGAATTACAGGGTGGTGAGCACGATCACGCAGAAAATGTCGATTTTAATAAATTCTGCAATGAATGTATAAAGGTGAAAATTTTTCCAAAATATGACCACAACTGCTTCGATTTGTAGTATTAGGTCACTAACATCCATTCAAAGTCTTTTTGGCCCCATTGGCCATCATCATCGGTTCTGGAAGCCCCGGCGGAAGTATCCAAATTCAGAATAACAGTCACATCGGTTTCCCGGAGATGACTAGACCGATTCAACCAAACTTAGTCTCAAATGAAAGGTGTTGCGCCTTCGTAAATGGTTATTTAATTTCATCCCGATCTGACTTCCGGTTCCGGAGTTACAGGTTGTGGCGTGCGATCACATAGCAAATTGTGATTCAAACCGATACTCCGATGAAAGCAAAAAAGGTAAAAATTTCGCTAAAATGTCTCTCAAACAACTTAAATTTGCTGTTCTAGGTCATCGACGGCCAACCAAACTTTCGTTGACTACATTGACCACCATAGACGGTTCCAGAAGTGCCCGGTAAAAGCGGCCATCTTTCAAAATTGACGTACTCACATCAGTTTCCCGGAAATGGTTGGGCAGACTTTCACAAACACTGTCCCAAATGATAGCTATAGTATCCCCACAGATGTCTATTAAATTTCGTACGGATCGCTTGAATGCGTCCGGAAATATAGACTAATCCATCCGGTCACATATGAAATTCCCATATAAGCCGGAACTAATTTTTTTTTCAAAGGGGGGACCCCATGAAATTTCAGAAATCAAATTCGTTTTTGATGCCAAACATCTTTAAAATGCATGAAACGTCGAGATTTTATGTTATCTCGAAATTTTTTTTTTATTAAAATCGACTTTTTGGGACTGCCGATTTCGCACCTTTTTGCCTTTCTCATATAAAGAAAGGCTATGCAATCACTGTAAAAATCGACTTTTTAACCGAGGCCCGGAGGGCCGAGTGTCATACACCATTCGATTCAGTTCGTCGAGATCGGCAAATGTCTGTGTGTGTGTATGTATGTGTGTCTGTGTATGTGTGTGTGTGTATGTGTGTGTGTGTGTGTCATTTAAACTCACACAATTTTCTCAGAGATGGCTGAACCGATTTTCGCAAACTTAGTTTCATCTGAAAGGTATAACGCTCCCATAAGCTGTTATTGAATTTTTAGTTGATCCGACTTCTGGTTCCGGAGTTACGGGTTGAAGAGTGCGGTCACACAGCAAATTCCCATATAAACTGGTACCACCATGATGTTCAAATGATGTAAAACATATTAAAATTGATGTAACATTACTCTAGTTTGCGGGTCTGGATCACTAATGATCAATCAAAGTAGCTTTGACCACATTGGCCACCTATGACGGTTCATGACGCCCCCGGGGAACCCGCCAAGTTCCTAAGCTAATATCACACCCATTCCCCAACGAATTCTCTACCGATTTTTACAAACTTGATTTCAAATGAAAGATACAGTAATGCCATTGACTGCTGCTGAATTTCATTGGGTTCTGACTCTTGCTTCCGGAGTTACAGGGGTGTTAGTAAGGATACACTGGAATTTCCCATATAAATCGGTACAATCGTAATACCTCAGAGGCTAAAAACTATTGAAATGGTCACCAAATAACTTCTAATCGCAGATCTAGATCACTGATTGCCAATCAAACATTCTTTGAATATATTGTCCACTATCGACGATTCCGGAAGTCCGGAATTCCGGGCATATTCCACAATTAAAGTCAAATCGGTTCTTCGGTGATGACTGAACCGATTTTCTCAAACCAAGTCTCAAATGGAAGGCAAAATATGCAGTTGAGTATTGCGTCGCTGCCCCCCCCCCGTCTTGCCCTTACACCTCCCTCCTTCATCACTCCCCTCCTCTTTGACCACCCTCACGTCCGCATTTCCTTCATCCATCCCGTATACCGAAATAAGATGAAGGATTTCTGACGCATCCTCCACTCCCACTCTACTAACCCCCCATTCCCTACACGTTCAAACCCATTCCACCAACCTTTCCAAATTATAATCACATGAAGATAACATTGAACTCATGCTTATTAAGCTAATTAAATATTATTCTTTTGCCTTTCTCATATAGAAAGGTTATGCAATTGCTTCAAAAACCGATTTTCTAACCGACGGAGTCTCATATAACATAAGTCGAGTTTGCCGAGATCGCAAAATATCTGTGTGTATGTATGTGTGTATGTATGTATGTATGTATGTATGTATGTATGTGTGTGTATGTGCGGATTTGTTAACAAAATGTCCACATCGGTTTCTCGGAGATGGCTGAACCGATTTTTACAAACTAAGATTAAAATAAAAGATATAATATTCCCATAGGTTGCTATTGAATTTCATTTTCAACCGACATCTTGTTCCCGATTACGAGTTGAAGAGTATGGTTACAAAACAAAATTTGTTGATTTGTCCACATCGGTTTCTCGGAATTTTCTGAACCGATTTTGACAAACTTGATTTTAAATGAAAGGTCGATCAGCTGCTGTTGAATTTTATGTGGATCCGAGTTCTGGTTCCTGAATTACAGGGTGATACGTACGATCACGCAGCAAATCCCGATTCTAACGAATTCTGCGATGAATGTAAAAAGGTGAAGTTTTTTCCAAAATGTAAACAGAACTGTTGAATTTGTAGATCTAGGTCACCAACAGTCATTCAACGTCTCTTTGGCCACCCTGTCCACCATCGACGGATCCGGAAGCATCCAAATTCAGAATAACGGTTATATTGGTTTCTCGAAAATAGCTAGACCGATTTGATCAACTTAGTCTCAAATTAAAGGTGTTGCGTCCCCGGAAACTGATATTAAATTCCATCTCCATCCGACTTCCGGCTCCGGAGTTACGGGTTGTGAAGTGCGATCACAGAGAAAACTCCGATTCAAACCGATACCGCGATGAATGCAAAAAGGTGCTCTTATATATACTTACCAAGTGTAATAAGAATGAAAGATATTTCCGTAATGTTATATTGTACGAACCAGCTATTAAATCATAGTTTGGAGAAATGAGAAAGGCACAATTGCACCTCTAGGTGGATTAAAACAGGTTTTTCAATTTAATATTAGTGTAGCTGTTTTTTCTTTTACAAAATTTTAGAACTCGAATAGTGATTTTTTCTTGTATATTTGTCATGTCATGTATAATAATAGAATGTAATATATTCATTTGAAAGCTTTTAATGAATATAAACAACGCAAACATTCACGTGTTCATGATTGAGAAAAGCACAATTGCACCGCTAGGTGGATTAAAATAGGTTTTTCAAATACCTTTTGCCTTTTTCATATAAAGAAAGGCTATGCAATCACTGTAAAAATCGACTTTTTAACCGAGGCCCGGAGGGCCGAGTGTCATACACCATTCGATTCAGTTCGTCGAGATCGGCAAATGTCTGTGTGTGTATGTATGTGTGTGTGTGTATGTGTGTGTGTCATTTAAACTCACACAATTTTCTCAGAGATGGCTGAACCGATTTTCGCAAACTTATTTTCATCTGAAAGGTATAACGCTCCCATAAGCTGCTATTGAATTTTTAGTTGATCCGACTTCCGGTTCCGGAGTTACGGGTTGAAGAGTGCGGTCACACAGCAAATTCCCATATAAACTGGTACCACCATGATGTTCAAATGATGTAAAACATATTAAAATTGATGTAATATTACTCTAGTTTGCGGGTCTGGATCACTAACGATCAATCAAAGCAGCTTTGACCACATTGGCCACCTATGACAGTTCATGACGCCCCCGGGGAACCCGCCAAGTTCCTAAGCTAATATCACACCCATTCCCCAATGAATTCTCTACAGATCTTTACAAACTTGATTTCAAATGAAAGATACAGTAATACCATTGACTGCTGCTGAATTTCATTGGGTTCTGACTCTTGCTTCCGGAGTTACAGGGGTGTTAGTAAGGATACACTGGACTTTCCCATATAAATCGGTACAATCGTAATACCTCAGAGGCTAAAAACTATTGAAATGGTCACCAAATTACTTCTAATCGCAGATCTAGATCACTAATTGCCAATCAAACATTCTTTGAATATATTGTCCACTATCGACGATTCCGGAAGTCCGGAATTCCGGGCATATTCCACAAATAAAGTCACACCGGTTCTTCGGTGATGACTGAACCGATTTTCTCAAACCAAGTCTCAAATGGAAGGCAAAATATGCAGCTGAGTATTGCATCAGAGCCCCTCCGTCCCCCCGCCTTGTCCTTACATATCCCTCCTTCATCACTACCGTCCCCTTGGACCACCCTCACGCCCGCATTTCCTTCATCCACCCCGTATACCAAAATAAGATGAAGGATTTCTAACGCATCCTCCACTCCCACTCTACTAACCCCCCTTTCCCTCTACTTTTAAACCCATTCCACCAACATTTCAAAATATAATCACATGAAGATAACATTGAACTCATGCTCATTAAGCTAATTAAATACTATTCTTTTGCCTTTCTCATATAGAAAGGTTACGCAATTGCTCCAAAAACCGACTTTCTAACCGAGGCCCGGAGGGCCGAGTCTCATATAACATTCGACTCAGTTCGCCGAGATCGCCAAATATGTATGTATGTATGTATGTATGTATGTATGTATGTATGTATGTATGTATGTATGTATGTGTGTATGTGCGGATTTGTTAACAAAATGTCCACATCGGTTTTTTGGAGATGGCTGAACCGATTTTTACAAACTAAGATTCAAATGAAAGGTATACTATTCCCATATGTTGCTATTGAATTTGATTTTCAACCAACATCTTGTCCCGGATTACGAGTTGAAGTGCATGATTACAAAACAAAATTTGTTGATTTGTCCACATCGGTTTCTCGGAATTTTCTGAACCGATTTTGACAAACTTGATTTTAAATGGAAGGTCAGCTGCTGTTGAATTTTGTGTGGATCCGAGTTCTGGTTCCTGAATTACAGGGTGATACGTACGATCACGCAGCAAATCTCAATTCTAACGAATTCTGCGATGAATGTAAAAAGGTAAAATTTTTGCCTTTCTCAATAGAAAGGTATTGTAATTGCTCTGAAAACCGACTTTTTAACGGAGGCCCGGAGGGCCGAGTGACATATACCATTCGATTCAGTTCGTCGAGTTCGGCAAATGTCTGTGTGTGTGTATGTATGTATGTGTGTGTATGTGGGTATCTGTGTGTGTATGTTACCAAAAATGTCACTCATTTTTCTCAGAGATGGCTGAACCGATTTTGACAAACTTAGTCTCAAATGAAAGGTGCAACGTTCCCATAGGCTGCTATTGAATTTCTGATGGATCCGACTTCCGGTTCCGGAATTACAGGGTGATGAGTACGAACACACAGAAAATGTCGATTTTAATAAATTGTGCAATGAATGCATAAAGGTGAAATTTTTTCGAAAATATGACCACAACTGCTTCGATTTGTAGTATTAGGTCACTAACATCCATTCAAAGTCTATTTGGCCACATTGGCCACCATCATCGGTTCCGGAAGCCCCATCGGAAGTATCTAAATTCAGAATAACAGTCACATCGGTTTCTCGGAGATGACTAGACCGATTCGACTAAACTTGGCCTCAAATGAAAAGTATTGCGTCCCCGTAAGTGGCTATTTAATTTCATTCCGATCCGACTTCCGGTTCCGGAGTTATAGGTTGTGGCGTGCGATCACATAGCAAATTGTGATTCAAACCGATACTCCGATGAAAGCAAAAAAGGTAAAAATTTCGCTAATATGTCTCTCAAACAACTTAACTTTGCTGTTCTAGGTCACCGACGGCCAACCAAACTTTCGTTGACTACATTGACCACCATAGACGGTTCCGGAAGTACCCGGGAAAAGCGGCCATCATTCAAAATTTACAAACTCACATCAGTTTCCCGGATATGGTTGGGCCGATTTTCACAAACTTAGTCCCAAATGATAGCTATAATATCCCCACAGATGTTTATAAAATTTCGTACGGATCGCTTTAATGGGGCCGGAAATATAGACTAAATCGTCCGATCACATATGAAATTCCCATATAAGCCGGAACTCAAATTTTTGTTTCAAAGGGGGACCCCATGAAATTTCAGAAATCGAATTCGTATTTTTGATGCCAATCATCTTTAAAATGCATAAAACGTCGAGATTTTATGTTATCTCGAAAAATTTTTTTTTGTAAAAATCGACTTTTTGGGACTTTGCCGATTTCGCAAATTTTTGCCTTTCTCATATGAAGAAAGGCTATGCAATCACTGTAAAAATCGACTTTTTAACCGAGGCCCGGAGGGCCGAGTGTCATACACCATTCGATTCAGTTCGTCGAGATCGGCAAATGTCTGTGTGTGTATGTATGTGTGTGTGTATGTGTGTGTGTCATTTAAACTCACACAATTTTCTCAGAGATGGCTGAGCCGATTTTCGCAAACTTAGTTTCATCTGAAAGGTATAACGCTCCCATAAGCTGCTATTGAATTTTTAGTTGATCCGACTTCCGGTTCCGGAGTTACGGGTTGAAGAGTGCGGTCACACAGCAAATTCCCATATAAACTGGTACCACCATGATGTTCAAATGATGTAAAACATATTAAAATTGATGTAATATTACTCTAGTTTGCGGGTCTGCATCACTAATGATCAATCAAAGCAGCTTTGACCACATTGGCCACCTATGACGGTTCATGACGCCCCCGGGGAACCCGCCAAGTTCCTAAGCTAATATCACACCCATTCCCCAACGAATTCTCTACCGATTTTTACAAACTTGATTTCAAATGAAAGATACAGTAATGCCATTGACTGCTGCTGAATTTCATTGGGTTCTGACTCTTGCTTCCGGAGTTACAGGGGTGTTAGTAAGGATACACTGGAATTTCCCATATAAATCGGTACAATCGTAATACCTCAGAGGCTAAAAACTATTGAAATGGTCACCAAATAACTTCTAATCGCAGATCTAGATCACTGATTGCCAATCAAACATTCTTTGAATATATTGTCCACTATCGACGATTCCGGAAGTCCGGAATTCCGGGCATATTCCACAATTAAAGTCAAATCGGTTCTTCGGTGATGACTGAACCGATTTTCTCAAACCAAGTCTCAAATGGAAGGCAAAATATGCAGTTGAGTATTGCGTCGCTGCCCCCCCCCCCCCCGTCTTGCCCTTACACCTCCCTCCTTCATCACTCCCCTCCTCTTTGACCACCCTCACGTCCGCATTTCCTTCATCCATCCCGTATACCGAAATAAGATGAAGGATTTCTGACGCATCCTCCACTCCCACTCTACTAACCCCCCATTCCCTACACGTTCAAACCCATTCCACCAACCTTTCCAAATTATAATCACATGAAGATAACATTGAACTCATGCTTATTAAGCTAATTAAATATTATTCTTTTGCCTTTCTCATATAGAAAGGTTATGCAATTGCTTCAAAAACCGATTTTCTAACCGACGGAGTCTCATATAACATAAGTCGAGTTTGCCGAGATCGCAAAATATCTGTGTGTATGTATGTGTGTATGTATGTATGTATGTATGTATGTATGTATGTGTGTGTATGTGCGGATTTGTTAACAAAATGTCCACATCGGTTTCTCGGAGATGGCTGAACCGATTTTTACAAACTAAGATTAAAATAAAAGATATAATATTCCCATAGGTTGCTATTGAATTTCATTTTCAACCGACATCTTGTTCCCGATTACGAGTTGAAGAGTATGGTTACAAAACAAAATTTGTTGATTTGTCCACATCGGTTTCTCGGAATTTTCTGAACCGATTTTGACAAACTTGATTTTAAATGAAAGGTCGATCAGCTGCTGTTGAATTTTATGTGGATCCGAGTTCTGGTTCCTGAATTACAGGGTGATACGTACGATCACGCAGCAAATCCCGATTCTAACGAATTCTGCGATGAATGTAAAAAGGTGAAGTTTTTTCCAAAATGTAAACAGAACTGTTGAATTTGTAGATCTAGGTCACCAACAGTCATTCAACGTCTCTTTGGCCACCCTGTCCACCATCGACGGATCCGGAAGCATCCAAATTCAGAATAACGGTTATATTGGTTTCTCGAAAATAGCTAGACCGATTTGATCAACTTAGTCTCAAATTAAAGGTGTTGCGTCCCCGGAAACTGATATTAAATTCCATCTCCATCCGACTTCCGGCTCCGGAGTTACGGGTTGTGAAGTGCGATCACAGAGAAAACTCCGATTCAAACCGATACCGCGATGAATGCAAAAAGGTGCTCTTATATATACTTACCAAGTGTAATAAGAATGAAAGATATTTCCGTAATGTTATATTGTACGAACCAGCTATTAAATCATAGTTTGGAGAAATGAGAAAGGCACAATTGCACCTCTAGGTGGATTAAAACAGGTTTTTCAATTTAATATTAGTGTAGCTGTTTTTTCTTTTACAAAATTTTAGAACTCGAATAGTGATTTTTTCTTGTATATTTGTCATGTCATGTATAATAATAGAATGTAATATATTCATTTGAAAGCTTTTAATGAATATAAACAACGCAAACATTCACGTGTTCATGATTGAGAAAAGCACAATTGCACCGCTAGGTGGATTAAAATAGGTTTTTCAAATACCTTTTGCCTTTTTCATATAAAGAAAGGCTATGCAATCACTGTAAAAATCGACTTTTTAACCGAGGCCCGGAGGGCCGAGTGTCATACACCATTCGATTCAGTTCGTCGAGATCGGCAAATGTCTGTGTGTGTATGTATGTGTGTGTGTGTGTATGTGTGTGTGTCATTTAAACTCACACAATTTTCTCAGAGATGGCTGAACCGATTTTCGCAAACTTATTTTCATCTGAAAGGTATAACGCTCCCATAAGCTGCTATTGAATTTTTAGTTGATCCGACTTCCGGTTCCGGAGTTACGGGTTGAAGAGTGCGGTCACACAGCAAATTCCCATATAAACTGGTACCACCATGATGTTCAAATGATGTAAAACATATTAAAATTGATGTAATATTACTCTAGTTTGCGGGTCTGGATCACTAACGATCAATCAAAGCAGCTTTGACCACATTGGCCACCTATGACAGTTCATGACGCCCCCGGGGAACCCGCCAAGTTCCTAAGCTAATATCACACCCATTCCCCAATGAATTCTCTACAGATCTTTACAAACTTGATTTCAAATGAAAGATACAGTAATACCATTGACTGCTGCTGAATTTCATTGGGTTCTGACTCTTGCTTCCGGAGTTACAGGGGTGTTAGTAAGGATACACTGGACTTTCCCATATAAATCGGTACAATCGTAATACCTCAGAGGCTAAAAACTATTGAAATGGTCACCAAATTACTTCTAATCGCAGATCTAGATCACTAATTGCCAATCAAACATTCTTTGAATATATTGTCCACTATCGACGATTCCGGAAGTCCGGAATTCCGGGCATATTCCACAAATAAAGTCACACCGGTTCTTCGGTGATGACTGAACCGATTTTCTCAAACCAAGTCTCAAATGGAAGGCAAAATATGCAGCTGAGTATTGCATCAGAGCCCCTCCGTCCCCCCGCCTTGTCCTTACATATCCCTCCTTCATCACTACCGTCCCCTTGGACCACCCTCACGCCCGCATTTCCTTCATCCACCCCGTATACCAAAATAAGATGAAGGATTTCTAACGCATCCTCCACTCCCACTCTACTAACCCCCCTTTCCCTCTACTTTTAAACCCATTCCACCAACATTTCAAAATATAATCACATGAAGATAACATTGAACTCATGCTCATTAAGCTAATTAAATACTATTCTTTTGCCTTTCTCATATAGAAAGGTTACGCAATTGCTCCAAAAACCGACTTTCTAACCGAGGCCCGGAGGGCCGAGTCTCATATAACATTCGACTCAGTTCGCCGAGATCGCCAAATATGTATGTATGTATGTATGTATGTATGTATGTATGTATGTATGTATGTATGTATGTATGTGTGTATGTGCGGATTTGTTAACAAAATGTCCACATCGGTTTTTTGGAGATGGCTGAACCGATTTTTACAAACTAAGATTCAAATGAAAGGTATACTATTCCCATATGTTGCTATTGAATTTGATTTTCAACCAACATCTTGTCCCGGATTACGAGTTGAAGTGCATGATTACAAAACAAAATTTGTTGATTTGTCCACATCGGTTTCTCGGAATTTTCTGAACCGATTTTGACAAACTTGATTTTAAATGGAAGGTCAGCTGCTGTTGAATTTTGTGTGGATCCGAGTTCTGGTTCCTGAATTACAGGGTGATACGTACGATCACGCAGCAAATCTCAATTCTAACGAATTCTGCGATGAATGTAAAAAGGTAAAATTTTTGCCTTTCTCAATAGAAAGGTATTGTAATTGCTCTGAAAACCGACTTTTTAACGGAGGCCCGGAGGGCCGAGTGACATATACCATTCGATTCAGTTCGTCGAGTTCGGCAAATGTCTGTGTGTGTGTATGTATGTATGTGTGTGTATGTGGGTATCTGTGTGTGTATGTTACCAAAAATGTCACTCATTTTTCTCAGAGATGGCTGAACCGATTTTGACAAACTTAGTCTCAAATGAAAGGTGCAACGTTCCCATAGGCTGCTATTGAATTTCTGATGGATCCGACTTCCGGTTCCGGAATTACAGGGTGATGAGTACGAACACACAGAAAATGTCGATTTTAATAAATTGTGCAATGAATGCATAAAGGTGAAATTTTTTCGAAAATATGACCACAACTGCTTCGATTTGTAGTATTAGGTCACTAACATCCATTCAAAGTCTATTTGGCCACATTGGCCACCATCATCGGTTCCGGAAGCCCCATCGGAAGTATCTAAATTCAGAATAACAGTCACATCGGTTTCTCGGAGATGACTAGACCGATTCGACTAAACTTGGCCTCAAATGAAAAGTATTGCGTCCCCGTAAGTGGCTATTTAATTTCATTCCGATCCGACTTCCGGTTCCGGAGTTATAGGTTGTGGCGTGCGATCACATAGCAAATTGTGATTCAAACCGATACTCCGATGAAAGCAAAAAAGGTAAAAATTTCGCTAAAATGTCTCTCAAACAACTTAACTTTGCTGTTCTAGGTCACCGACGGCCAACCAAACTTTCGTTGACTACATTGACCACCATAGACGGTTCCGGAAGTACCCGGGAAAAGCGGCCATCATTCAAAATTTACAAACTCACATCAGTTTCCCGGATATGGTTGGGCCGATTTTCACAAACTTAGTCCCAAATGATAGCTATAATATCCCCACAGATGTTTATAAAATTTCGTACGGATCGCTTTAATGGGGCCGGAAATATAGACTAAATCGTCCGATCACATATGAAATTCCCATATAAGCCGGAACTCAAATTTTTGTTTCAAAGGGGGACCCCATGAAATTTCAGAAATCGAATTCGTATTTTTGATGCCAATCATCTTTAAAATGCATAAAACGTCGAGATTTTATGTTATCTCGAAAAAATTTTTTTTGTAAAAATCGACTTTTTGGGACTTTGCCGATTTCGCAAATTTTTGCCTTTCTCATATGAAGAAAGGCTATGCAATCACTGTAAAAATCGACTTTTTAACCGAGGCCCGGAGGGCCGAGTGTCATACACCATTCGATTCAGTTCGTCGAGATCGGCAAATGTCTGTGTGTGTATGTATGTGTGTGTGTATGTGTGTGTGTCATTTAAACTCACACAATTTTCTCAGAGATGGCTGAGCCGATTTTCGCAAACTTAGTTTCATCTGAAAGGTATAACGCTCCCATAAGCTGCTATTGAATTTTTAGTTGATCCGACTTCCGGTTCCGGAGTTACGGGTTGAAGAGTGCGGTCACACAGCAAATTCCCATATAAACTGGTACCACCATGATGTTCAAATGATGTAAAACATATTAAAATTGATGTAATATTACTCTAGTTTGCGGGTCTGCATCACTAATGATCAATCAAAGCAGCTTTGACCACATTGGCCACCTATGACGGTTCATGACGCCCCCGGGGAACCCGCCAAGTTCCTAAGCTAATATCACACCCATTCCCCAACGAATTCTCTACCGATTTTTACAAACTTGATTTCAAATGAAAGATACAGTAATGCCATTGACTGCTGCTGAATTTCATTGGGTTCTGACTCTTGCTTCCGGAGTTACAGGGGTGTTAGTAAGGATACACTGGAATTTCCCATATAAATCGGTACAATCGTAATACCTCAGAGGCTAAAAACTATTGAAATGGTCACCAAATTACTTCTAATCGCAGATCTAGATCACTGATTGCCAATCAAACATTCTTTGAATATATTGTCCACTATCGACGATTCCGGAAGTCTGGAATTCCGGGCATATTCCACAATTAAAGTCACATCGGTTCTTCGGTGATGACTGAACCGATTTTCTCAAACCAAGTCTCAAATGGAAGGCAAAATATGCAGTTGAGTATTACGTCGCCGCCCCTCCTACCCCCGCCTTGCCCTTACACCTCCCTCCTTCATCACTCCCCTCCCCTTGGACCACCCTCACGCTCGCATTTCCTTCATCCACCCCGTATACCGAAATAAGATGAAGGATTTCTGACGCATCCTCCACTCTCACTCTACTAACCCCCCATTCCCTCCACTTTCAAACCCATTCCACCAACATTTCAAAATATAATTACATGAAGATAACATTGAACTCATGCTGATTAAGGTAATTAAATACTATTCTTTTGCCTTTCTCATATAGAAAGGTTATGCAATTGCTCCAAAAACCGACTTCCTAACCGAAGCCCGGAGGGCCGAGTCTCATATAACATTCGACTCAGTTCGCCGAGATCGCAAAATATCTGTGTGTATGTAAGTGTGTTTGTATGTGCGTATGTATGTGTGCATGTATGTATGTATGTATGTATGTATGTATGTATGTATGTATGTATGTATGTATGTATGTATGTATGTATGTATGTATGTATGTATGTGTGTATGTGCGGATTTGTTAACAAAATGTCCACATCGGTTTCTCGGAGATGGTTGAACCGATTTTTAGAAACTAAGATTCAAATGAAAGGTAAATGAAATTCAATAGCAACCTATTCTCATAGGTTGCTATTGAATTTCATTTTCAACCGACATCTTGTTCCGGATTACGAGTTGAAGAGTATGGTTACAAAACAAAATTTGTTGATTTGTCCACATCGGTTTCTCGGAATTTTCTGAACCGATTTTGACAAACTTGATTTTAAATGGAAGGTCAGCTGCTGTTGAATTTTGTGTGGATCCGAGTTCTGGTTCCTGAATTACAGGGTGATACGTACGATCACGCAGCAAATCTCGATTCTAACGAATTCTGCGATGAATGTAAAAAGGTAAAATTTTTGCCTTTCTCAATAGAAAGGTATTGTAATTGCTCTGAAAACCGACTTTTTAACGGAGGCCCGGAGGGCCGAGTGACATATACCATTCGATTCAGTTCGTCGAGTTCGGCAAATGTCTGTGTGTGTGTATGTATGTATGTGTGTGTATGTGGGTATCTGTGTGTGTATGTTACCAAAAATGTCACTCATTTTTCTCAGAGATGGCTGAACCGATTTTGACAAACTTAGTCTCAAATGAAAGGTGCAACGTTCCCATAGGCTGCTATTGAATTTCTGATGGATCCGACTTCCGGTTCCGGAATTACAGGGTGATGAGTACGAACACACAGAAAATGTCGATTTTAATAAATTGTGCAATGAATGCATAAAGGTGAAATTTTTTCGAAAATATGACCACAACTGCTTCGATTTGTAGTATTAGGTCACTAACATCCATTCAAAGTCTATTTGGCCACATTGGCCACCATCATCGGTTCCGGAAGCCCCATCGGAAGTATCTAAATTCAGAATAACAGTCACATCGGTTTCTCGGAGATGACTAGACCGATTCGACTAAACTTGGCCTCAAATGAAAAGTATTGCGTCCCCGTAAGTGGCTATTTAATTTCATTCCGATCCGACTTCCGGTTCCGGAGTTATAGGTTGTGGCGTGCGATCACATAGCAAATTGTGATTCAAACCGATACTCCGATGAAAGCAAAAAAGGTAAAAATTTCGCTAAAATGTCTCTCAAACAACTTAACTTTGCTGTTCTAGGTCACCGACGGCCAACCAAACTTTCGTTGACTACATTGACCACCATAGACGGTTCCGGAAGTACCCGGGAAAAGCGGCCATCATTCAAAATTTACAAACTCACATCAGTTTCCCGGATATGGTTGGGCCGATTTTCACAAACTTAGTCCCAAATGATAGCTATAATATCCCCACAGATGTTTATAAAATTTCGTACGGATCGCTTTAATGGGGCCGGAAATATAGACTAAATCGTCCGATCACATATGAAATTCCCATATAAGCCGGAACTCAAATTTTTTTTTCAAAGGGGGACCCCATGAAATTTCAGAAATCGAATTCGTATTTTTGATGCCAATCATCTTTAAAATGCATAAAACGTCGAGATTTTATGTTATCTCGAAAAAATTTTTTTTGTAAAAATCGACTTTTTGGGACTTTGCCGATTTCGCAAATTTTTGCCTTTCTCATATGAAGAAAGGCTATGCAATCACTGTAAAAATCGACTTTTTAACCGAGGCCCGGAGGGCCGAGTGTCATACACCATTCGATTCAGTTCGTCGAGATCGGCAAATGTCTGTGTGTGTATGTATGTGTGTGTGTATGTGTGTGTGTCATTTAAACTCACACAATTTTCTCAGAGATGGCTGAGCCGATTTTCGCAAACTTAGTTTCATCTGAAAGGTATAACGCTCCCATAAGCTGCTCTTGAATTTTTAGTTGATCCGACTTCCGGTTCCGGAGTTACGGGTTGAAGAGTGCGGTCACACAGCAAATTCCCATATAAACTGGTACCACCATGATGTTCAAATGATGTAAAACATATTAAAATTGATGTAACATTACTCTAGTTTGCGGGTCTGCATCACTAATGATCAATCAAAGCAGCTTTGACCACATTGGCCACCTATGACGGTTCATGACGCCCCCGGGGAACCCGCCAAGTTCCTAAGCTAATATCACACCCATTCCCCAACGAATTCTCTACCGATTTTTACAAACTTGATTTCAAATGAAAGATACAGTAATGCCATTGACTGCTGCTGAATTTCATTGGGTTCTGACTCTTGCTTCCGGAGTTACAGGGGTGTTAGTAAGGATACACTGGAATTTCCCATATAAATCGGTACAATCGTGATACCTCAGAGGCTAAAAACTATTGAAATGGTCACCAAATTACTTCTAATCGCAGATCTAGATCACTGATTGCCAATCAAACATTCTTTGAATATATTGTCCACTATCGACGATTCCGGAAGTCTGGAATTCCGGGCATATTCCACAATTAAAGTCACATCGGTTCTTCGGTGATGACTGAACCGATTTTCTCAAACCAAGTCTCAAATGGAAGGCAAAATATGCAGTTGAGTATTACGTCGCCGCCCCTCCTACCCCCGCCTTGCCCTTACACCTCCCTCCTTCATCACTCCCCTCCCCTTGGACCACCCTCACGCTCGCATTTCCTTCATCCACCCCGTATACCGAAATAAGATGAAGGATTTCTGACGCATCCTCCACTCTCACTCTACTAACCCCCTATTCCCTCCACTTTCAAACCCATTCCACCAACATTTCAAAATATAATTACATGAAGATAACATTGAACTCATGCTGATTAAGGTAATTAAATACTATTCTTTTGCCTTTCTCATATAGAAAGGTTATGCAATTGCTCCAAAAACCGACTCCCTAACCGAAGCCCGGAGGGCCGAGTCTCATATAACATTCGACTCAGTTCGCCGAGATCGCAAAATATCTGTGTGTATGTAAGTGTGTTTGTATGTGCGTATGTATGTGTGCATGTATGTATGTATGTATGTATGTATGTATGTATGTATGTATGTATGTATGTATGTATGTATGTGTGTATGTGCGGATTTGTTAACAAAATGTCCACATCGGTTTCTCGGAGATGGTTGAACCGATTTTTAGAAACTAAGATTCAAATGAAAGGTAAATGAAATTCAATAGCAACCTATTCTCATAGGTTGCTATTGAATTTCATTTTCAACCGACATCTTGTTCCGGATTACGAGTTGAAGAGTATGGTTACAAAACAAAATTTGTTGATTTGTCCACATCGGTTTCTCGGAATTTTCTGAACCGATTTTGACAAACTTGATTTTAAATGGAAGGTCCATCAGCTGCTGTTGAATTTTGTGTGGATCCGAGTTCTGGTTCCTGAATTACAGGGTGATACGTACGATCACGCAGCAAATCTCGATTCTAACGAATTCTGCGATGAATGTAAAAAGGTAAAATTTTTGCCTTTCTCAATAGAAAGGTATTGCAATTGCTCTGAAAACCGACCTTTTAACGGAGGCCCGGATGGCCGAGTGGCATATACCAATCGATTCAGTTCGTCGAGTTCGGCAAATGCCTAAGCGTGTGTATGTATGTGTGTATGTATGTATGTGTGTATGTGCGTCTGTGTGTGTGTATGTGACCAAAAATGTCACTCATTTTACTCAGAGCTGGCTGAACCGATTTTGACAAACTTAGTCTCAAATGAAAGATACAACGTTCCCATAGGCTGATTGAATTTCTGATGAATCCGACTTCCGGTTCCGGAATTACAGGGTGGTGAGCACGATCACGCAGAAAATGTCGATTTTAATAAATTCTGCAATGAATGTAAAAAAGTGAAAATTTTACCAAAATATGACCACAACTGCTTCGATTTGTAGTATTAGGTCACTAACATCCATTCAAAGTCTTTTTGGCCACATTGGCCACCATCATCGGTTCTGGAAGCCCTGGCGGAAGTATCCAAATTCAGAATAACAGTCACATCGGTTTCTCGGAGATGGCTAGACCGATTCAACCAAACTTAGTCTCAAATGAAAGGTGTTTCACCTTCTTAAATGGTTATTTAATTTCATCCCGATCTGACTTCCGGTTCCGGAGTTACAGGTTGTGGCGTGCGATCACATAGCAAATTGCGATTCAAACCGATACTCCGATGAAAGCAAAAAAGGTAAAAATTTCGCTAAAATGTCTCTCAAACAACTTAAATTTGCTGTTCTAGGTCACCGACGGCCAACCAAACTTTCGTTGACTACATTGACCACCATAGACGGTTCCGGAAGTGCCCGGGAAATGCGGCCATCTTTCAAAATTGACGTACTCACATCAGTTTCCCGGAAATGGTTGGGCCGATTTTCACAAACACTGTCCCAAATGATAGCTATAGTATCCCCACAGATGTCTATTAAATTTCGTACGGATCGCTTGGATGCGTCCGGAAATATAGACTAATCCATCCGGTCACATATGAAATTCCCATATAAGCCGGAACTAAATTTTTTTTTCAAAGGGGGGACCCCATGAAATTTCAGAAATCAAATTTGTTTTTGATTCCAAACATCTTTAAAATGCATGAAACGTCGAGATTTTATGTTATCTCGAAAATTTTTTGCCTTTCTCATATAAAGAAAGGCTATGCAATCACTGTAAAAATCGACTTTTTAACCGAGGCCCGGAGGGCCGAGTGTCATTCACCATTCGATTCAGTTCGTCGAGATCGGCAAATGTCTGTGTGTGTATGTATGTGTGTGTGTATGTGTGTTTGTATGTGTGTGTGTCATTTAAACTCACACAATTTTCTCAGAGATGGCTGAGCCGATTTTCGCAAACTTAGTTTCATCTGAAACGTATAACGCTCCCATAAGCTGCTATTGAATTTTTAGTTGATCCGACTTCCGGTTCCGGAGTTACGGGTTGAAGAGTGCGGTCACACAGCAAATTCCTATATAAACTGGTACCACCATGATGTTCAAATGATGTAAAACATATTAAAATTGATGTAACATTACTCTAGTTTGCGGGTCTGGATCACTAATGATCAATCAAAGTAGCTTTGACCACATTGGCCACCTATGACGGTTCATGACGCCCCCGGCGAACCCGCCAAGTTCCTAAGCTAATATCACACCCATTCCCCAACGAATTCTCTACCGATTTTTACAAACTTGATTTCAAATGAAAGATACAGTAATGCCATTGACTGCTGCTGAATTTCATTCTGTTCTGACTCTTGCTTCCGGAGTTACAGGGGTGTTAGTAAGGATACACTGGAATTTCCCATATAAATCGGTACAATCGTAATACCTCAGAGGCTAAAAACTATTGAAATGGTCACCAAATAACTTCTAATCGCAGATCTAGATCACTGATTGCCAATCAAACATTCTTTGAATATATTGTCCACTATCGACGATTCCGGAAGTCCGGAATTCCGGACATATTCCACAATTAAAGTCAAATCGGTTCTTCGGTGATGACTGAACCGATTTTCTCAAACCAAGTCTCAAATGGAAGGCAAAATATGCAGTTGAGTATTGCGTCACCGCCCCCCCCCCCGTCTTGCCCTTACACCTGCCTCCTTCATCACTCCCCTCCCCTTGGACCACCCTCACGCCCGCATTTCCTTCATCCATCCCGTATACCGAAATAAGATGAAGGATTTCTGACGCATCCTCCACTCCCACTCTACTAACCCCCCATTCCCTACACGTTCAAACCCATTCCACCAACCTTTCCAAATTATAATCACATGAAGATAACATTGAACTCATGCTTATTAAGCTAATTAAATATTATTCTTTTGCCTTTCTCATATAGAAAGGTTATGCAATTGCTTCAAAAACCGATTTTCTAACCGAGGCCCGGAGGGCCGAGTCTCATATAACATTCGACTCAGTTCGCCGAGATCGCAAAATATCTGTGTGTATGTATGTGTGTATGTATATGTGTATATATGTATGTATGTATGTATGTATGTATGTATGTATGTATGTATGTATGTATGTATGTATGTATGTATGTATGTATGTATGTATGTATGTATGTATGTATGTATGTATGTATGTATGTATGTATGTATGTATGTATGTATGTATGTATGTATGTATGTATGTATGTATGTATGTATGTATGTATGTATGTATGTATGTATGTATGTATGTATGTATGTATGTATGTATGTATGTATGTATGTATGTATGTATGTATGTATGTATGTATGTATGTATGTATGTATGTATGTATGTATGTATGTATGTATGTATGTATGTATGTATGTATGTATGTATGTATGTATGTATGTATGTATGTGCGGATTTTTTAACAAAATGTCCACATCGGTTTCTTGGAGATGGCTGAATCGATTTTTACAAACTAAGATTCAAATGAAAGGTATAATATTCCCATAGGTTGCTATTGAATTTCATTTTCAACCGACATCTTGTTCCGGATTACGAGTTGAAGAGTATGGTTACAAAACAAAATTTGTTGATTTGTCCACATCGGTTTCTCGGAATTTTCTGAACCGATTTTGACAAACTTGATTTTAAATTAAAGGTCCATCAGCTGCTGTTGAATTTTGTGTGGATCCGAGCTCTGGTTCATGAATTACAGGGTGATACGTACGATCACGCAGCAAATCCCGATTCTAACGAATTCTGCGATGAATTGGTGAGGTGATTTTTTTCCAAAATATAAACACAACTGTTGAATTTGTAGATCTAGGTCACCAACAGTCATTCAAAGTCTCTTTGGCCACACTGGCCACCATCGACGGATCCGGAAGCATCCAAATTCAGAATAACGGTTATATTGGTTTTTCGAAAATGGCTAGAACGATTTGATCAACTTAGTCTCAAATGAAAGGTGTTGCGTCCCCGGAAACTGATATTAAATTCCATCTCCATCCGACTTCCAGCTCCGGAGTTACGGGTTGTGGAGTGCGATCACATAGAAAACTCCGATTCAAACCGATACCTCGATGAATGCAAAAAGGTGTTCTTATATATACTTACCAAGTGTAATAAGAATGAAAGACATTTCCATAATGTTATATTGTACGAACCAGTTATTATATCATAGTTTGGAGAAATGAGGAAGGCACAATTGCACCTATAGGTGGATTAAAACAGGTTTTTTAGTGTATTTTTGTCGAAAACTAAACCAATGAAAACCATAATCATCTCAGAATCCAATTTTCCAACTGCTAGTTTCCTGGTACAGAAAGTTTCATTAAAATCTGAGAGGGTGCTACCACATTTGTTCGAGTTGGCGCGAAATTCGACATACAGTCTTTTGAACAGATACTCGCTCTGTCGCCTTCAAGCACCTAGTATCAAATGAATTCATGAATATACAGAAAAAGATTTGTGACTGCTATATGTGAGAAATGAACGACTGTCCAACATGAATGAAATAGTGGCAGGTGTGCCATTTGCAGGTACACAAATTATAGGTGGAAGGTTGAACTAAAAAAGAAAGCCAAAGTAAATACCAAAGGGGCGCAAAACTGTGACTCCACCAAGGGCATAAGAAGACTACGCTACGGCTCAGTCAACGTATTACTGTCCAGAAATAGTTTTTTCATTTCAATTTTTGCCCCATTTCGTGGTATTTTCCAAAACCTGAACTTTCCAAACAATTGCACTTTTTTAAAATCATCGAAATTTTATTTTATGCTGTTTCAACTTTTAGAATCATTTGATTTATTTTTCAAATCGGTTGAAAATTCGCAACGTGATAGAAATTTTTGTAAAAAAAAAGTCGAAACCTCGATTTTTTTACATTTTTTTGTTCAGGCCACGTTATGTATCATTAATTTAAAAAAAATCCATACTTTCATCTACACAGCTGCTTTTGCAATAGGGATCTTTAATTTGGAAAATTGTGCCAGTTTTTCATATTTTCGTATTACTTTTACACCTTAATTATTCTTTTCTGACTTCTAAATTGAATAAAACTAAATTAAATTCAGCCAACAAACTGACAGCTGTCCTACAAAATGACGTATCTACAAATATCTCGTTCGCCTCATTGTTAACCAATCCCAAGTTTCATCTCATTGCTTTGTGAAAGTGAATATGGTAACTTGTGTGTACATAGTGCAGGAAGCAATCGCTTAAATTTGTGAGAAATACTTTGCTTTTCGTTGAAAACTTTGTGGGCGCTAATCGCTAATCGGAATATCATTCAGATAAGTATAGTGTGTAGTCATACAGACTATTATTGTTCTGTGATTTTCGGATTTCATTTCGCTGCATCGGCTGGCTTTGTAAGATTCCCAGCAGCGAGGTGACGCAGTGTTATATTTTTTTTGTTTTTGTCCCGCTTCTCCAGCTGTTGTTTAATTTGCCTATAATGAGTGACCTGTGTGCAAAGTGTACGGGCACGGTGAGTCTCGCCGAAGGTCTTGTACTATGCCTTTTTTGCGGCGATAAATACCATCAAAAATGTTCCGGGTTAACAAAGGCCATGGTAAATTGGGTGGCTGATAATGCAAGTCTTTGCTACAAATGTGCAAAATGTTTATCAACCCAGTCTTCTGGTGTGCAGGATGTCAGTTCGATAATTATTGAGTTGGATAAGAAGATGGAACAATTCGCTTCCATTTCTGAATCTCTCACTGATGCCCGAAAAAACATCGATGCACAGATAAATATCGCAGTAGAAAACGGAATAGAAAAACTGATCAGGTCTTTCAACAACTCTCTCGAGAGTAAATTGGCTGGCTTGGAAAACAGTGTTGCCAAAAAGTTGGAAGATTTTAAAAGTTGTTTTAATGAAAATGTTAAGCGTGAAATTGAATTAGTTGGAATGAACAGAAAGAGGAATTTTAGTAATAGGAAGGTTCATTCTGAATCTGACGGGAATCCCAGTAGAAAACGAAAAATTTTGACGAATAAAGAAGATGAACCGATGTTAATTGAAATAGACGATGATGGAAATAATGACGAGGTTTTTGATAAAAATAGTAGAATTACTTACGCGAATGTTTTGTCGGGAGCTACAGGGACGAATAAAATTAGAACTAGAAGTCAAACGAAACGTAAGGCTCGCCCGGTCATTGTGATTATACCAGTCGAGCCGTTGCAATCGAGTGACGACACGAGGAAGGAACTAAAAAATAAATTAGTTCCAAAGGTGCACAAAATTAGCAACTTTAAAAACGGCAAAGATGGTTCGATTATTGTGGAGTGTGCAACTCGGGATAATATTGAACCTGTGAAAGAAAACATTGTAAGCAATCTGGGTGAAAAGTATAATGCTGTTATACCGATACCCGGTAAACCGAAGATAAAAATAATGGGGATGAGTGATCGATACTCTGAAGAAGTCTTCATTGACTTATTGAAGAGTCAGAATGAGGGTATTCCGTTTGAATATGTTAAAGTTGTTGCCAATTTCCAAAATCCACGCTTCAAATATAACAAATACAATGTTATAATTGAAGTTGATAAGGACACTTATAGCAGCCTGATGTCAGCCCGTGCGGTAAACATTGGTTGGGTTAGGTGTTCTGTTTTTGAGGCCTTTAACGTGCTGCGCTGCTTCAACTGTGGAGCATATGGTCATAAGAGCACGGGATGCGTGAATAAAGAAACATGCTCCAGATGTAATGGAGCACATAGAACATCTGAATGCTCGTCAACGGATTTTAAATGCGTTAATTGTATTAAAAAAACCTGTTTTAATCCATCTAGCGGTGCAATTGTGCCTTTCTCATTTCTCTAAATTATGGTACGGAGGCTTTTTATGTTCAACATAATTGTGGAAATGTCCATTACATTCTTAGTACACTTTGCACTTATACACAATGGCATGCCAGCCACGAACTTGATGAGCTACGTGTCGACGGTGAAACACTTGAAACAAAAAAATATCATACTCCATTAGCCTAATCAGCATTAGATCAATGTTATCTGCTTGCTAACTCATTTTGTCATGCGGGGATGGGTATGTCGTCGCTGTTGTGCTATCTTATGACAAGCGCCATTTAGCACATTTCGAGAAAAATGATTTTTAAAGTTTGAGATTGAATATCTTGAAACTTATAAATGGTATTAACAATCCAAAGAAGACAATTGATGCTTCTATCTGTTCTGCATTAATCTCTCAAATATTACGAAGATCGGTTGACTATGTTGCGAGTTTTTACTATGAATGTAAACAAAAGTCGCACTCACACGTGTCATAGGCGTGTATTGATGACAAAATTTGTATGACGTGTCATAATCGTGCATGGAAAATTTTCCATAGAAAAAAATCATCACTTTTTAACTTTTATTCATATCTTTGGGTTTATATGGTCTACAGCGCTGTTGTTGTAGAATATTTGCTGGTTAGTCGCCAATTTAAAGCTGGGGCGCAACGACTTGGATAGGGCGCAACAACCTGGATGGGGCGCAACGACATTGATGGGGTACGAAAACTATAACGCCACTATACGTAAAGTGGACCGGAAAATGAGCGGTGTGAATGCAAACATAACGAAGAGTACCAAATTGGTGCTTTTTGCTATGAAGGGTGCATTCCACATAAAAATTAATATCCGATTTCTTCGAAAAAAATTTCTCACACCCTTTAACAAAAAAAGTGTGTCAGTTGTTATTTGTTAAGCTTATTATTCAATAAATTGTACATATACCATAATAACCATAATGATAACTCGTAAACTTTACAATATATGGAAAGAAAAAAATTAAATTGAATTTGAATATTTTTATATCTCGAACCATTTTTTACTTTCTAAATATTTAGAATCATGTTGGAAAGATGGTGTAAAAGATTCATATGGAAGTCTGAATACTTCATGAGATATTTCAATAATACCAATAAAGCAAGGCTACTTTATAGTAGACACCCTGCGATAGAAACTTACAAAATGGTTTGTAAATCTGATGTGAATTTTGTGTGTTTTAACGTGGTAATGGCAATGCCCTGTTTTTAAACATACGCCCTAAACGAACCCCCTGGAACTGTTACTGTTGAGGTATTGGGGCGGTAGTCTAGTACATAATATGCTAACCCTTAACATAGGCTTTGTTCAACAAGCTGAGCCACCCTAGGAACTGAATTATACCTCTATGAAGGGGTTACATACAAAGTTGTGGCGAAAAAGTGAGCTAAGTTCGTGATTTTTGACATTAAAAATGTCTTACTCCACTATCTGGGGCTAGGTGTCATTCTAAAATCTAAACTATCTCCCATGTAACGAAACTATGTAAGGTTTGCACGCTTACAACTCCGATATTACTAGATGGCTTTTAATCATTCATACACCAACCGATTCAGAAACACCTAACTTAAATATTGGTAATAATTTAATATCTCCCCAATAAAAGTAGACTTTTGGAAATTGGTAAAATTAAAAAGTTCACGAAAAACGGGAAAATTGTCATTCGTGAGGCAGATTTCTCAGACACAGCCGTCAAGAGAGGGCAGCTTAGTTGCTCAATGAAACACGAAAAGTCATAAATAGAAGCAACGCATGTCCGTTTAAATCAGTTGTTGCTCTTATCCCATACGAGTAACAACGTCTCCCGGCGATGCTATAAGCGCTATCGATTTTCGGTAACGTTGGCATTTGCACACACTCGCACCTAAGTGACTAAACCATATACGGTTAGTTTATAACAGAGATGCCAGATTTGCAGACAAGTCTGCAAATTCGCAGACTTTTAATTTAAGCTGCAGATTTTTTCGATGACGCAGATATTTGCAGATTTTTCCGTTTGGTTGCAGATATTTGCAGATTTTTTAGTTTGGTTGCAGATATTTGCAGATTTTTGAATAAAAAGGCTTTTGGTTACACTAGCTTTCCTGACATTTTTTGTTCTTCCCAGACTTTTAAAATTATTATTGCAGACATTTGAAAAAAGTACCTGGCATCTCTGGTTTATAAATAGAGGTGATGCGAACCCGTTTGAATCAGTTTTTGTTCTTATGTCGAACGGGTAAGATCATGGCTGCAGCGTCTGGGCTCTACAATAAGCGGTAGACGCTATGCATTTTCGGCAGCGGAAGCCGTGTGCGGCGCTTTGTAGCTGCGTAGGGTAAAGAGCCTATTGGTTTTCATGTTTCATATTTCGGTTATATGTTTTTTATCAGTAAGGCATCTGACAACGTGCTTCTGTAGTTATTGCACTGTTCAGCAGCGTAGTATTTTATATAGGAGAGTACACTCAGGTTTTTTACGCGGATTTTGAAATTTACGCGGTTTTCATTAACGCGTTTTTTTTTTTAATTTACGCGGTTTTCATTTACACGGCCTGTATCCCCTGCGTGAAAAATCTGAGTGTAATTGCATCGGAAACAATCACATTCCCAGCAGAACTTTTTGTTTTCTAATTTCAAATACTTTTGTTTCGTACTGCACACAACGGAAAATTTTAAAACAGAACTTACTGTCCCAGCAGCAGTTGAAGCGGGTGTTCTTTTTCGATTCAAATTCAAGCCATGTCTTAAGCGTTACTGGACTTCAAATTGTTTTCCCAGTTTATCCATTCAGAATATCTGTCCTACCCTATGTATTTAAAACACAGTTCTAATTGCGTTTTAAAGTATACAACAAATAGAACGGTTGGGGATACTAATTTAAATTTTAATATAAATCTGTTTTAAATTATGAAACAAACCGCTGTACCGAAGATATAATTATGTCAGTCCTATTACCACATAAAACACCTATATAACATAAAACGCTGCAGAATTGGTTTAATAATACAATGTTTACACTACAGAGTTATAACACGTTTTAATAATTAGCAACAAGAAAAATGTCACCAAGATAGCATAAAACCCGTTTTAACTGGTAGTGCGAACGTTGCATAACAATGTAATTTATCAAATAATTTCATTTTTTCCACCACTAATCGATCAAGAAATACTTAAACTTAAGATTGTTTACTTAAGTTCATTAGTACATTATTGAAAATTTAAATGGAAAATGAAATTTCATATTTCATGGAGAATCTGTATATTTCCGTTGACGGGCGTGGGCTTCCCCATCACAGCTCTCAATATGGAACTTTTCTTTTGAATATATTTTCTGGACAGACCAGCCTATTTTTATTAGATGGATCAGCCAAATAATGCCAATCACCTAGTGAGATACTTGATTAATTAATAGATTACCGTTAAAAGACCTTCAATAAATTATGTTTTGATGGGGAGGGTATATAGCAAATTGTAACATATGAAAACAGGCGAGTGAACAAGAACGTGAGTCGATATGTGTGATAGATAAAATTCATTTGCACGCTCTTGAAAAAAGCTACATTTTTAATGTCACCGTGGTCGTGTCCTGTACACAACCCTTTAATTTTTTTAAAGTGCTTAATGCAAATTTTATTCGAAAAAGCGAAAGTAGTAGTGGTAGTACTCTCGAAGTTCGAAAAAACAAGCTGAATTAAAAAAAATATTCAAGGTTGGCGGAGTTCTGGCCCATCCCCGAAGCTTATTTTTTTGGCAGAGGTTTGCAATGAACGGTCTCCAAGCCGAACCGCTCAACTGAAATCAAAAAAGTAAACTGATTATTTAAGAAAAATGTATTGTGGTAAACTTGAACGGAGCGGTTTCCCAATAAAAAAGAGTTTCTTTCAAAAAAAATATGTTTATCAAAAAATGGAGTTTTAAACAAAAAATCATTGCAAAGAATTGATAATTTTTGGATGAAAAAGCAACGTTCAAGTACAAGTGTAAATACAAACAATTCCAATATGAAAATCGGATGAGTAGTTTTTGCGATGTGTACTTTCAGAATATTCAATAATTTTTATTCGATTTTTTGATTTTCAACTTTGAATATAACCCCTTAATGATGAAGGTGAAAACTTCTTGATTTTTTAGCGCATGAGCTAAATAATTTCATTTTGTTATTTTAAAAATCGAACGTTGCTTTTATTATAAATTCTAAAAAAACAGATGGAGAGGGGGGAATAATTCCTTGGTATTAGAAACAGGGGTTCAAGTTAACGGGAGATCAACGGCATCGATTACAGACTCCGGCGGTCTTCGTCAGATGACGACTGGCAACATATCGAGTTGCGCGTGTGATGTTTGTGCTGCAAATTCCGCGTTTGTTAACATTTTCGACAGAGATGTTTCGTGTCACTTGCATCAAATCATCAAGGATGTACGATATATGTGGAAGAGGACACTTTGGAGAATTATAATAAAAATAAAAGGGGCAGGTAAATCTATATATTGATGGTTTTTAGGAAGGTACATACGAGGGACATATAGAGGAAATCTCGGTTTGCCAGTACATCCCGCATCGGGACATTGGATGACCTTACTCGGGCCTGAAGGTAATTTAATATTTGAGAACTGGTGGAACAATGCTCGGCACATGTTTGTGCGATTGGCTCAGTTTTCTCCTTGGAGAATTCGATACCCAGCTGGAGGGCCCAAGTAGGCAAATTGTCCAAGACATCATGCAATGGTCCTTGCAAATCGAACGCTTTGGGATCTGTAATAGAGACCACAACGTCATCTGCAAGCTGCCCTAGCGTGACATTGACATTTGTCAATGTCATTCACTTAAAAATTGTAGAGAAGGGGGCTTAGACATGAGCCCTGGGGAAGGCCCACGTAGCTAATTCGTGATGTCGACAAATAAATTTGCGAAAAATACATATGTTACTATGTTTTAATTGCCGCAAGGTTCTACTGTATCGATTTTGCTGGCTATTTTCGGCAAATTTGAGACTAAGAGAAACGATCATCATGTTTTACCGGCGTCGGCGGTAAGCTACTCTGCAGAAGGCAAAGAATTCTTCACATTTCCTTTCGATCATGCCCATATGAGCCTGCCTAGTTCTAGTTTTCCGTTCTAAGTTTATAACTGATTCGCTCTAGAATACCTATCCGTCTTTCAATTTCATTGCTCTCGTTTCTCTTAGTCTCAAATTTGCCGACAATAGCCAACAAAATCGATACAGAAAAATACATATGTTTTTCAGATAACAAGCCCCCTGCGTCAGTAAGAAAACTGATGCCATCTGCTCTTTGTTAGTATACGCCATTTGAATTCCTGTTAAGAGCAACACAAGGCAATCGTTCGTCTCTTTGCCTTTGCGAAAGCCAAATTGTGTATCTGACAGTAAGTTATTTGCTTCGACCCAATTGTCGAGACAGAATAGGACCATTTTCTCGAACAACTTCCGAATAGAAGAGAGCATTTCAATCCGTCCATACGAGTTGTGATCGGAGGCTGTTTTTATTGTTTTTTTTTTGGATGGCGTGGACCTTCACTTGCCTCCAGCCATGAGGGACAAGGTTACTCTTAAGAAACATATTAAATTAATTCAACAAACGTCTCTTGGCAGATTCTCTAACAAGTAAAATTTGATTCTGTCTGGTCCTGGGGCTTCATTGTTACATTATCGTCCGCGGGGGGAAGCGACGCGGTAGATCTTCTGTGCCGGGGCGGAATCCGTACAAACCTTCTTGGCGAAATGGAATATCCAACGGTTTGAATATTCTACTCTCGTTAGTACTGTTTCAGGTTCGGTTTCTCTCATTAATCCGTCAACAAACCAGCGACAGTAAGCGTTTGTTGGCTTTCTTAAAAATTTTCATTGGCTCAACTAACCCGCCATTCCGGTTGATCTTGTACGCCGGTGGCCTTCTTCGCGTACACGTTTCAACACTTTTTGTCCCACCACGGGTTGGGAGACCTTCCACGAGAGTTCGCGTTTGGTACACGTTTTCTGAGCTTGAATAGCGGTGTCGAGAATAAAGCCACCCAAGAAGCCGTACTCCTCCTCCGGAGGAATGTCTTGTATGGACTCGAGTTTACCGGATGCCGAGGATGCTTAGCTCTTCCAATCACTATTTCGTTTGAGGTCATACAAAATATTGATTGTACTCGATGGCCTTAAGCCGTTAGCAATAGTGATTAAGATTGGCAGAGGCTCGCTGCCGTGTCGATCAGTAATTACCTTCCACATGCAATCTAACCGAGTCGAGCAGAGGGACATGTCTAAGGAGCTTGGGCGCGCTGGGGGAGCTGGGATCCGTGTCATTTCACCGGTGTTCAAAATGATCATCTTGAAGTTATCACAAAGTTTTTGGAGTGAGGTAGATTTCGATTATCATTATCATGAAAGCAATCCCATGCTATGCCGTGGGAGTTAAAATCAACTAAAACTAACTTCGGTGCGGGAAAGAGTTCTGCAATGTCGCAAGATCTTCAATGCCTGGTGCCGAGGGAAGGTTAATTCTATTGAAAAAATAGCACTTTTTGATCCCCAAAAGTACTCTTCCGTAAGAGTGTTCTCGATCCAAGCAAATAAAATTAAAATCTATTTCTGAAGTACGTCATGTTTCGCATAATAAATTTTAAAAGGATCGAGTTTCGGGATAATGTTTTTTCAATGCTACTGTTAAACAGTGATCAAATCCGTGACCTCGTTCGAATTAGCTATCGAAGGATACAATCGCTGAAAGGAGGGACTATTTTGCAGTCAACTGCATTAAGAATGTTTTTATTGCAGTGAGAAAGCTTACCAGGATGCTTTTGAGAGGGTCAGAAATGTTCTGTAAAAATACGGTCCACAGTGCTGGGAACTTCTTTCCTGAGCTCAGGTTTCGGAGCCCAGGAGCTGTTTGCTTCGGTTTTGCACCAGTAAGTACTGTTATTTTGGGAGGACATTGAAGAGACACCTTCTGAACATTACAACGAATCTTAGGAGAGGAAAAGTTCCTCCTTTTTCTATTGCTTCTAGGCGCAGCAGATGATGTTCCCTCCTGGTGTTCATCAGAGTCACCATCGTCAGTAGACAAGTCAGTATAGATTTTTGTAGACACTTGTGGCTTAGCTATTTAAAGCAGAATTTCTGCGAAAGATCCCTTAGAGCGTCCCTGAAGGGAACTCTTCAGTTTCTCTCCACACTGTATCATCATGTCGGGAGATTATGTTGATTTCCCCCACTGTAAAGATACTTTTCGACACCCCTCCCCCAGGAGTCATCCACATGATTCTCATCGCATTTCCCACAACGAACAGGTAGACGATCATTGTCAAAGAGGAGGTAGGTAGAGAAAAACCGACGAAGGTCACCCGATAAGAGTCTAAGTTAACGTATGACGTATTACCGTCAGCTGCCACTGATGTTGAATGCAAACATCCTGTATCTTCCCTGACTGAAGCATGGGGTCTTTAACCCTTGATAAGGCCGAGAGTTTGGGGCTAATAATGAATGTTATATTAATGGAAACACGGTTCTTTCACTTAGTTTAGAATCTACATTTATTTCGTAATAAAAACTGTTTTGAAAAAGGTGGCAATATAGTTGCCACCGCCCGGTAAACACATTTTTTGAAACTCTATTTCTTAAGGATAGTATAGGAAGAAACCCAAACGAAAGCTTAAGCTAGCTACCGTTGTGCCCGTTTTTATGTAACCATTTTTGTTATTGCTAGATTCACTGTTTTTACCTCCACCTCTGTGCAGGCCAGTGCTCAGGACATTTTTAAGGGGGTTGGTTTTATTCGTTTCTTACAAAAGAAGGGTATAGCAACCCTCAAACTTTGAAGATATTTTCTCAGGTCTGGAGGGCCTATTCTTTTGTATCAATCGACTCAGCTCAACAAATTGGGACAATGCCTGTTATCGAGAAGGAATCTTGAACAGACAGCGCTGCCTGTGGCTCGTGGCAGTGCGGATTACTGCAGTGATTTGTAGTAACCTTACCGACTAAACCTAAACCTCTTGTTCCTACCAGCGTTCAACCTACGCAGTCACCGTTAGGTATTACCTCAGTAGGGATTGTGTGTTTACTCTTTTTATTTTGTGTAAATTGTTCGTAGATTTCCCATTGCTGTTGTTTTTTAGCTTGCTGTCCAACTTTCGCGGTATATCTAACTTGCTGATGTCTACTGTAAATATCGTCACCTGCCGAGACGCGAAACGATCCAGAGGTGCTGACCTTAATGACCGACATGTCTTTACAACTACCTTTCTTAGCGCTAGTCGTTTCGAATTATCCTATTTAGCTGGTGCTGAGCGGGGTACTCTCATAGGAATAGGAATTTTTGCTTGCTGACAGACCACAGGCGGTGGCATTTTTCTGGATGATCTTATCCCGATTTCTCTGACTTCGTGTTGTTTATTTGTTGTTTTTCATCCATAGCTGATGTTGCAAGCTCAGAAAGAAGAGAAACATTTCAAAAGTAATTCAAAGCCTTCATTGGAATGGGTTTGAGCCCCCCTCCTCCTTACTTCGCTCCTTTGCGCACGGGCCTGTCTCTATGTTATTAATTCTCAACTTACATCGATTTGAAACTTTACACTAGTTTTTAAATAACTTTCGTTCTGGACTGTACGTCTGTAATCTGTGGTCTCATTTTTCAATTTCTTCTCAAAATTCAGGGGTGATTTATTGTTAATCAGGTAATAAGCAATAAACCACCTTCGCTTATCTGTGAATTCCAGATCCAGATCGATTGGTCTTTATATTCGCACCGATCTCGTTTGAAGTACATCAAACATTAGGAAGACTGACATTTTTTAACGGGCGGTGACAACTATATTGCCACCTATTTAGATTCATTTTATTTTGATCTTTGTAATTTTTGCAACTCAAGAACCGCGTTTTCGTATAAAAAATACTTGTTTTTACAAATTTTGATCACCAACTTATAGGGTGTAGAGTATTTTATTCAAAATCGAGTTAATTGTATTGTCCATGCAGGAAAAGAAAAGGTGATAATATAGTTGCTACTGTCTTATAAAGGGGTAAAACAGCTAACACGGGGACGACCGCGTCACATTCAACCCGATTAGATGGTACATATACACTATACTCCTTTGCAAAAGGCCCGTAGCCAGCAATATAATTTGCGTGCTTCAAATTATTTTCTTCCACCAGAAGCTTATCAGGGCTAATTATTGATGTTTCTGTCACCGCCGAATATTGCTTCATCAGAACTCGAAAAATCTGCAATAGATCCAAACATTTCTTGTCTTCAGTCCGGAAAAATTTACAAATGGTCCGGTTGCGGAGGGTGGGTTCATTTTTAGTCGGGGAGGTGATTTTATTGCGACATCCATCTCGCCTTGAGGCAAACCATTATCAACGAAAGCCGTTTTTGCACGGGTTGTATTATAGTCATAAATGAGGAATATACAGTCGTGATTCACTGGTTGGCCCACAGCCTATGTCCAACTAACGAATTTGATTCGCTAGTTGGACCAACTGACAAATGTCAAAAACTCTCCAAAGAAGACGTTAGTATCGTAAAAGATTAATAAATAGATTGTCAAAGCAAATTTGACAAGAGATTTTGGCGTTCAGATGTTTTTCAGTTGGACAAAGGTCCAACGGCACGGCACGAAATATTTTTCTGTCATTCTGCCTGAGACTTGCGCGCTATTCATTCAACTTTCTGCCAAAATATCTTATGAAGGTTGCAATGATGTTCGGAAGGATTATTTGAAAACATCCATACCATGAAAAAATCATATAGGATGAAATATTCTTGCTTATAACACTAAACTTTTGCACTCTCTTCCTTTTACTACGTGATGAAGCTACAATATGCACATATTTGTATCACACATACTTATCTATACATCACACTTACTTTCACTTTGAACACACGTACATATTACATTTTCAATGATAAAGTGTAGCGAAAATTATTTTTTATTAAATTATTTTTTTGAGGACCTCACAAAAATAGGTCTTGCCAAGAACCTTCTACACAAAAAATATAATTTTATTGGTTTTGTGACAACTCAGAAAAAAGGTATCTAAAGCTTTTGGTGTCGGTTTTAATAATACTTCTCCTACAGCTTAAATCATTTAAAATTTTATTAGCCAGAAAATTATTATGAGATGTTGTTCCTCTGTCATAATAATAATTTTATGAGTTGGTTAACTTGATTGCAATATCAGCCAGGGTATTCAGATAAATTCAATTTTCTTGAACGATATAGACACTGTGGGTATACAGAATAACTTTTGAACCAGAAGTCGTAACCTATTACTTTTCATGGAGAAGTTGTACACTGTACTAGTATCTGCCGGATCTATCTGGTGATCGTAGTTCTAGATCGGTTTCACTGAATATGAAAATTTGTGCCACCCTAGTAGTCATATGTTTGTTAAACATGTATGTGAAAATAGTGAACATTGACGAAGCTACGGCATTTATCTTGAATTGTATCCAGTGAAAATGTAATCGTGAACAGAGCTTTCGCACGATTGATTTGTTCAGAAATATTTCCTAAATTATGAACGAAGGGTTTTGCATGCAAACTTTTATAAGCATAAAACATTATTTTCATCCTAATTATTTCCCCAAAATTCCACGCGGCCTTTCCCGATTGAAAAGAACGGCCGCGCTCCATGATACGCCGCGCTTAGCCCATCTGTCATAATATCGCGATTTTGCATAACGAAGGGCTAAATAAATATGGACCAACAGGTCTGTGCCACAAAAGGAGAAGGGCTAAAGGATAACACATATTGTTCCAGAAAACAGCACTGCGTTATGCAACGTTTTGTGCAGGTTGATTATACCAGGTGCAAGTGGTGCCAAATTCACCACGTTCATTCTGAATTCAAAAGTCCTTTTTAGATTACAGAATTGATAAAATTGGTTAAATGAGTTAAACTAATCAATCAAATTCTGTTTTAAAAATTGTCCTTGCGTTTAAACTAAAATGGGAGGCTCATTACTACCGCTACATACTAAATTTCAAGCGCAAATAGCAAATACAATTGCTAGTTACACCAAAAGCTTACTCGAAACCTTACAACGGCATTTAGGAAGCAGTGCGGCGTGTACGTTTCAGTGAATCTCAATAAAAATTCCAACGTATAGGACGAACTTGTTAATAATTATTGGAGTATACCAAATATCAAACGTAGTTAATTTAATCGTGCGTGTAAACGCGAAAAAGACGGGAGCGGACTTAGTGGGCTCAATGTCAGAACCACCACAACGAATTCTCTAGACTATAAATGGTATTGGCTTTAAATTTCCAAGCAAAAAAGTGATTGGAACACTTCAGCGAACCACCTTTTTTTTTTCTTTTTCTCCAATGCGGGGGGGGGGGGGGGCATGTCATGTTTGTTCTTAAACGACTTTTTTCTTCACTCCAAAGAGCGTTGCGTAAAAGTTTGAGCTTAGAGATACAAAGAGGCATGAGTTTCGGGTTTCCGAGTTTTGTTTTTTTTTCATGAGCTGTATAAGTATAGTCAAACATGAAATTTCAGAAACAACTAACGTACCGCGTTAGTAGCACAGCACCGGCTGGCTGGCTTGATTGCAGAGGGGAAGGAGCTCTCTGACCAAGAACTTATTTCTCATAACAGTTCGCGGTATGGCTTAAAGCCGCAGGCAAATTACTCTTACGTATGTGTTGGTGACCATACTGACATAAAAAAAATTCGCGGTAAATAATTTACCCAAGACTTGAACCGACAATCATTGTCTCACCGAAGACACCCCTTTACTAACTGAGCTAACGCGATACATAACAGCGTGATGGCAAAGTGGCATACATAAGTTTCGCTTGAGCGTGAACGATCCAATCGCAGAGCTCCTGCTCGTGCATGCATGGGTATGGGACATTGCAAGATGACGTCGTATGAGTAAAAATGCTCGAAAAAATGACAGCTCAGAGAGCTTGTTTACAAGTTTACAAGCTCTCTGAGCGTGTCATATCTTCGAGCATTTTGACGTAGGACTACGTCTTTGTTTTCGATATGGGGGTGCCCTCTGCAAATTCTACAAAAATGGTATGTAACGAAAATGGTCCAATTTTAAACGCATATAATTCAGCCATCTCACGATAAATTTTCAAATTTTTTGCGCAAATCGCCCCGATATACTTCTAAGAATAGATTCCAATAGATAAACCCAAAGATGTTTGATATTATAGCATTAAAAAATTAAATAATATACAACCTTGTCAAAATATCGCGCATTAACACACAGAAGATAGCGCTTCCCAAGCCCTGTACGACGGAATGGTGTACCTAGCGCGCAACGCTTCTATGAATGACGTCATCATCGACTATTTAAAGAACGGACTTCGCCAGACACGCTCAGTTCCCTGTTGAACGGCTGGCGAAGCAGATCACTGCTCTGTGTTTTTTACAGCCAGTGTAGCTGAGCTAGAAGTCGGTTACTCTCGCTGTGGAGGGACGCTACCCTGTGTCGTCCAACAAGCGACCGCTCCAACTGCTTCCTAAATGCCGCTGTAATGTTGCCATTAATTTTTTGGTTTAACTAGCACATGTATTTGCTATTTGCGCTTGAAATTAAGTAATGTAGTGGTAGTAATAAGCTTTCCATTTTGGTTTAAACGCAAGGACAGTTTTTAAAACAGGATTTGATTAATTAGTTTAGCTCATCTAAGCAATTTTATCAATTCTGTAATTTAAAAGGAATTTTACGGAACTTGGTGAATTTGGCCCCACTTGCAACTGGTATAATCAACCTGCACAAAGTGTTGCATAACGCAGGGCTGTTTTTGGAACAAAATATGTTGTCATTCAGCCCTTCGCTATGCAAAATCACGATATTATGACAGATGGGCTAAGCGCGGCCGTTCCTTTCAATCGGGAAAGGCCGCGTGGAATTTCGGTGAAATGCGCTAATAGTGTCGTGGTGGTACTAGTTGTCTCTTTCGCTCTACCCATCATCATCAGCGTTGACTCATTTTGCATTGTACGCTTGGGTTCAATGTTTGTGGCGAATGTGTTGGTAGGTAGGGGAACTGGCGGTAAAATGAACGCGTTAAGCAAAGTCATTATTTTCTAACTAATAAGTGAATGAGATATTACAATCACCTTATGTTTCTTGTTAGACATGTTTTGTGCATATCTGGTAAAAATACTTCGTCATAAACACATTTTTTCAAACATGATTCTTGATTTCTAAATATGTCCAAAAATGAGACATGTTTATAGCGAGTGGGTCAAATGAACATGTGGCGGTGGTAAAATGAACAGCTTCTGGTGACCTGCAAAATGTCCTGTATGTATGCAATGCGCAGCGTTGGAAAGCATTTTCCGATCAATGCTAATATCCCAACAAATCATGAGCTTTGCATACACACAGGGCATTTTGCAGGCAAAAAAATTGTCACGGAAGACTTGAATTTTCATGACGTAATATTAACCATTTTACAATCCTGTGGTATCAAAACACATCTACAAACTTGGGGTTATCCATGGGTGTTTGAACTTTTAGGATCTGTTTGAGAGCAACTAGAAAGCTTGTTCTATACATGAGATGTGATTATATTGTCTAAAATTTGATTTTTCTTCACCGGTCCAGGTGTTTTTCCCACACACTAAGTACTAAGAAAATAAATATTTTACATTAAGTAGTATAGTCCTACGTCTATAGTTCGTGCAACCCCATAGGGCTGCCCCTTGTAGTTTTTACTCATATGACGTCACCTTGCATTGTCCCATACCCATGCCATGCACGGGCAGCAGCTTAATACGCTTGAATCGTTCATGCTCAAGCGAAACTTATGTATGTCACTTTGCCATCACGCTGTTATGTATCGCGTTAGCTCAGTTAGTAAAGGGGTGTCTTCGGTGAGACAATGATTGTCGGTTCAAGTCTTGGGTAAATTATTTACAGCGAACTTTTTTTATGTCAGTATGGTCACCAACACATACGTAAGAATAATTTGCCTGCGACGTCAAGCCATAACCGAACTTTTGAATGAGAATGAAGTTCCGGGCCAGAGAGCTCCTTCCCCTCTGCAATCAAGCCAGCCAGCCAGCTGTGCTACTAGCGGCAGGATGGCCAGATAGAATTCCTTAATATCGGTAGGATCACTAAAAGTTTATCGGTAGTTATCGGTAGGCCGGGTTGTTGTCCCAAAAACGTAGTAATGACATAGAACTTTAAAATACTGACAACACAGATCTCTGAGCAAATCCAACCCAAAAAATGAGTGTTGAGTAGGATGTGTCCAAAATCAATAAAAATCGGTAGTTTTCGGTAGGAATAACAAAATATCGGTAGTTTTGCCTTGGTCGTCCGTGAATCGGTAGGGAAGACCAAAATCGGTAGGATTACCGATAAATCGGTAGGTCTGGCCACCCTGACTAGCGGTATATTATTTGTTTCTGAAGTTTTATGTTTGACATATAAGCTGATGAAATTTTTTTTAACAAAACTCGGAGGAGCGAGAACTCATGCCTCTTTTTATCTCTAAACCCCAACCCTTACACAGAACTACTGCAACGCTCTAAGGAACGAAGAAAACAGTTGTTTAGGGACGATTCATAAATTACGTAACGCTTTTAGGGGGATTATTATTGAAAATGTAATATGTACGTGTGTTTAAAGTGAAAGTAAGTGTGATGTATAGATAAGTATATGTGATACAAATATGTGCATATTGTAGCTTCATCACGTAGTAAAAGGAAGAGAGTGCAAAAGTTTAGTGTTATAAGCAAGAGTATTTCATCCTATATGATTTTTTCATGGTATGGATGTTTTCAAATAATCCTTCCGAACATCATTGCAACCTTCAATGTCTTTTTATATTATAAGAAGAGTTGCATACGTTGTACATTCTTTGCTGTTAAAATTCATTCACGCGGTAAAGCTACCTACTTCAGGTTTTGACTTTTCGGGATTCTGATCAGCAACGACCCAACGATGTATACAAAAGATCAACGTCTCACTGTGATAAAGTGTATCCAGGATAATCCTAGAACCAAACAAAACATTTTTTTTTAATTCAAAAGGGACTGATAAGCAATACACATAATAAAAGCCTTCCTGAGCATTTCTGCTTTTGGTATAGTGTGATAATAGTGGGATTGAACTATCATTCCCCCAGTCATTTGTAATGGATCACAAATATACATAACCATCTAAACAGCGTGTCGGTTTTATCCCAACAGCGAACATTATTCCAAAACCCAACAAAAATATAAAATGGTTCAAACTCATCTTCAATGCGCACAGTTGATGATACAAAAAGCAGATTTAATGCGTACTCAAAAATGGCGTTTTGAAAAGCTTTACTTTTCACGTTTTCATAGAATTTTCAACTTTGATCTTCAATTTCCTTTAACAGAAAGCTACGATTATTCAAACAATGTGTGTGTATGAAAGGTGTGAGCGTTGGGAAGAAATACTAGTGCGGATGACAACATACAATCAAGTTGTAGTAGTTTTATTTAGATTTTTAAAGGGACCGCCTAGAGGCGGTGTTGGGAACTAGAGGGTTAATTTGGTTAAAACCATAACATCCACCAGCAAAATCTAACATCCAGACGATTAACATTGCTGTCGTTTGTTTTGTTTTTTTGTGACATTTGACGTACTAATGAAAGTTTAATTTGTCTTCAAATGCTGTACATAATCGTACAAATAATAACCTGTCATAAAAAACGAAGAAAAAAATTATATATGGAGAAAGTCGCAGGGGATCGGTTTTGTTGTAATTCCCCTAAAATTACAAGTCGTAACTCGGTGCACTTATGATTGATGGCACTCAGAAGAAGTTCATATATGTTATATTTCAACCAAGTGACTGTCTGTTAGTACGGTATGGTTCGAAAAGGCGCTACAGAGTAAACAAATAGTTGGCGGTAATAACTGGCCGGTCGAGCCCATTCGCTACCTCCCTGTTTTTTCCGGTTCTTTTTTTTTTTTTTCTAATTACGATATGATGTTCATATCGCGATGTTATATTTGAAAGATGCTTTTTGTTAGATATATTTGAACGACACGTTTTATTACATCAGATTCAATGAAAATTTACAGGTTTCTTTCAAATTGTTGTAAAATGACCGATGCAACTAGAAACATAAGTGACCTTAATGTTCAGATGTTATCGTCATAAACAGCCAGATTTGAAAGGTATTAGTTTTGGCTCTTGATTTTTTGCTGCCTGTAAGCGGAATCGATAGTATTAAATAAAATAATAAGGGAAAGTTCCCGGTTATGGCATATCTGTTATTTCTGGCGTGTTGCACGCTTTATAGCATTTTTGACAAAGTTAGTATTACTATCATTATCGCTGGATGCTCCGTTCAAACATTTTTGGGTTCAATCAAAATGCGCTCCAAGTCCGCAGACTCTGTCTTTCTGGTGTTTAATGACAGATATCGCCAAACTTACTCACCTGCAATATACTGCTCATGATCACATATTTGTCATATATTTGGGATTATTAATTTTTATGGAAATGATTTGTGATCATGGGCAGTAGAACTTGCTGCAGTTTGGCTGAATTTTCTATTGAATACTCATTAGCTCTGAGATACTTACTATATCTGAAATTTTAAGCAGAATAATATTTTTTTCGAAATTGCCTATTGTAAACGAAATTGTAAACTTTTGGCTAGTTAGTGAATATAAACAGTGTAGAGTTTTAAAATGTTATTTTTGTGCTCTATATTAATAGCGTCTAAACCATTGGTTTTGCGGTTAGTTCGGAAAATTTTCGTTATTTCCAAACGCGTTTTTTCGATTCCAAACAAATTCAAATAGAGACTTACTCTATTCAGTAAATTTGTAGCTAATTGTAATACCAACAAAGGAATTTGTTGAGAACACTTGTAAGGTCATGAAGAGACTGATCATGTTATATTGATGTCGAGATTCCATGTATGAATAAATGTTGGGTTAACCAAATCGGTTATAATATTGTCATGATTTAATCACTGTAGTGTAGTGAGTAGCGTAATGTATTGTTTGATTAGAAGCACAAGTTCCAGTTTTCTAGCTCCCACTCCCTCAGACCGCCAAAGCTTTGGGTTTTTTATGACAAAGTTATGATTTTTTCAATATTCAAACCGCAAGTCAATATATTAATGTGATGTTATGTAATATATTTTTGCATTTGCGAAATTGTTAATTACAAATACCTTCAAACTGATCTAATTGTACTTTGAGGAATCTAATTTTTCAAATTTGTCCAGTATTCATTTTGTTAACATCTAATTTTATCAGATTGTCATATCACAAAATAATTAGTCTACAGCATCGAAATAGCAGGTCTAGGTCGTATTTAATATTCCAAATAACAATTGGCTTATTAAATAGAATTGGTCAGTAAAAATGATTTTAAGGAAACATGATTTTGTGAGGCTAAAAAAGTCACCTTTCTCCTAACGTTACTAGAGGCAAACACTGATTGTCTACCTTTTGAGATACTGCGCGCCATTTGTGGAATTCTGCAGAAACGGTTAGAGATACGATCAAACCGACTAAAAATTCACCCTTTAGGGTAACAAAATTGCCTATTCACCCTGAAAAAAATTACATAAATATTTTTTTTGTTGGTCGTCATTGGGATTCAATCGCCCTCACCTTTATAATTTTAGCGCGAACATAGCGTTGCTGTCTCTAATATGTACCGTTCGAACCGTTTTGTCCCGCCCCAGCGCCCCGTTACCCAACCTTTAACTTATAGGGTAATGAGCTTATTTTCACCATGTTTCTATTTGCCATCTTTGTACAACGCATTGGGCGACAATTGAGGCACTAAATCCGAATTTTCGTTGCGCTCAAACACGAGCATTTCATTGTTTTCAGGGCATTTGTGTTATTAGATTGATTCTAATCAACGAAGCAAAGCTCTTAATGCCAATTCATACGAATTCCATCGATTGTAGGCCGAGTAATTAATGAATTAGTGAGATACCTTCCTTAATAGGGTGAAAATAGGCAATTTACCCTATGTAAAAGTAATGGTAGTGGGCCTTCTTGTAGATGGATATACTGGATATATTTTTTTCCTAGAATTCATTTTACATTCAATATGTTGAACACCCAGAATTGGAACCTGAAATCGCAACGAAAGACGTTGTAACAATGGGAAAAATTGACAAGTGATCTAAGCATCAGATGCTCGAGAAAACATGAAAACCGAGTGACTGTCGATCGAGCCAGTAAGACACAAAACTATTCTGAAAGAACAACATTGCTGCATTGCCTTACAAGTTGTAAGTTACAATATTACATCATCACAAAGTGTTAGGAAGTTGATAGAACTGCTGATCATCGGCAATTGTCGCGTTTGAATAACTAGATACTTCAATGGTTATCAAAGTTGCTAAACTTTCGTATTCTTTAGTTGCTGTTACCATTCAGCTCTCCCTTGCCGAACACCTGAAATGAATGAATGATAAAATACTTTCATACTTTACTTGATGGACTATATCGTATCGGTTTCGAAATGTATATATAGTTTAGTTAGTAACGTTATAGCAGATCAACTCAAAGGTCGTGAGTTCAAATCTATGTTGTTTTCTCTCGTTTTTTATATTGCGATTTTTTTTAAAAGCTAAAATAGCTCAAGCCAGTTTACTGTTCATCTCTCCTTTTTTATGTGTTCATTACAGCAAATTAAGTTTTCAAGTGCCGCCCACGCATCATTGTGCAGTCTATTTTTTCTTTGGACGGTCTTAATCCTCAAAAAGGCAAGCTAAAATCGTGGCTTCAACAAGTATTGCTCCTAAGACCCGGTGATATTAAGTCTTTTTTGGCTTTCTATCAGTGAGAGAATTGAAAGCCCGAAAAAGCTCCATCATTTCTGTTCATAATTACAAGTTTATTCAAATTAGAGGATAATTATTGTAACCAGCCGTGCCTCTGAGACCACTTGCCTTTCTGAGGGTTAAAGAATATTAGTAATACATATATTTTAAACATGGTATACAACACATAAATGATATGATAGAACGTTTGACAGATGAGTAATTATTGTATTCATCATTAAAGTTGTTTTGAAAAAGGGATATTTTGAAATCAGTGTATCAGTGATTATGCAATGAGAGCAGATGCGTGCCTTAAGAGACATGATCTTCTACAATTAACAAAAAAATCAAAGCTTTTTGAGCGATTTAGTGGAGGGGCTAAGACATGGTCTTTATTAATCACATAATAAAGGTTCAAGTAAATTTTATTAATACCTCGGCATGCAAAAAATGGATTGCGTTAAAATCGTTATCAATATGATGGCTTCATTCGTCAGTACAGTATTAAAATTCGCACAAAAAACGGGTGTTACACGCAAGCCAATGATTAAATTTTAAAAGCATTTATAGTATGTTTATAAAAGTGCACGACAAACCTACATGATGGTTGAATCAGTTTATTTGTACCCTGAGTGTTTGGCTAGCGTATCGTCTACTGCCCCCACAAACATTCAAACTATTCACTATGAACACCATGAAAGCACCTAACAAGAATTCTTTTTAATCAGTTTGATTTTTCATTGCGCCTGAGCTAGAAAATATACTAGCTTCCCACAGAAATACGCCATATGCACCTCAGAGAGCTTGGAAGCGCCCTACGAGTTAGGATAGACTATCCACTACCATCTCACGAGCTCAAATACTCATACCAACGCCCCAAAGAGATACAGTATATGCGCCCCAGAAAATCTGAAAGCACCCGGCAAGTTAGGATATACTATTCGCATAACGCCCCATGAGCATACTACCTACCCGTTAGCCCAACATACTCCTACTACTGACCCATAGAGCCTGAAAACGCCCTGCAACTTAGGATAGATTATTACCGCCTCATAACGTTAAATACTCATTTATATGCGCCCCAAAGATACTGAAACCGGTTGAAAGCGCCTTGTAAGTTTGGAATGTTTATTGCCCACCTATCTAATTGCCAGGCGAGCCATGGGAATATCATACTAGCTCTCCAGCGAGTGTGGAAGTGCTCTGCAATATATGGGAACATCATACTAGCGCCCAATACAGTCTTGGAGTGCCGTGCGAACTATGAGAATATCGGACTTGCGCCCTAGGTAGTTTAAGAGAGCCCTGCGACCTATGCGAATATCAAACTGGTGCCCGAGAGACTCTGAGAGCGCCCTGCGAGCAATGTGAATATCATGCTGGCGCTCATAGAGTCATATTAGCTCCCTGTGAGCTATGAGAAGCACCCCAGCGACTGCGGAAGCGTTCTCCGAGCTATGGGAATATCATACTAGTACTCCAGAGAATCTCAAGCGCCCTACAAACTATGAGAATATTAGTCTAGCGCCCTAGCGAGTTTGAGAGCGCCCTGCGTGAACTATGTGAATATCGTAAAAGCACTCGAGAGAATCTAAGAGCGCCCTGCAATCCTATGGGAATATCATACTAGCGTCCAGAGAATCGAAGAGCGCCCTGCGAGATATGTCAATATCATACTAGCGCCCCATAGAGTCTCGGAGCGCCGTGCGAACTATGAGAATATCGGACTTGCGCCCTAGGGAGTTAAAGAGAGCCCTGCGACTTATGCGAATATTAAACTGGTGCCCGATAGGCTCTGAGAGCGCCCTGCGAGCAATGTGAATATCATGCTGGCGCCTCATAGGGTCATATTAGCACCAGAGGGAGCTTTAGAGCGCCCTGTGAGCTATGAGAAGCACCCCAGCGAGTGCGGAAGCGCTTTACAAGCTATGAAATATCATATTAACGCTCCAGAGAATTTTAGAGCGCCATGCGAACTATGAGAATAACAGACTAGCGCCCCAGCGAGTTTGAAAGCGCCCTGCGAACTACGTGAATATCGTAAAAGCATTTGAGAGAATCTTAGAGCGCCCTGCGAACGATGAGAATATAAGACTAGTCCCCTAGAGAGTTTCAGATTTCCCTGCGAGCTATGGCTCGAGAGAGTCTGAGAGCGCCCAGTGAGCCATGTGAATATCATTATAACGCCCCATAGAGCCAAATTAGCGCCCTGCGAGCTATCAGAATACCATACTAGAGCTCCAGCGAGTGTGAAAGCGCTCTCCGAGCTATGGGAATATTATTCTAGCGCTCCAGAGAATCTTAGAGCGCCCTACAAACTATGAGAATATTAGACTAGCGCCCTAGCGAGTTTGAGAGCGCTCTGCGAACTATGTGAATATCGTAAAAGTGCTCGAGAGAATCTAAGAGCGCTCTGCAATCTATGAGAATATTAGACTAGCGCCCCAGAGAATTTGCAAGCGCCCGGCAAATTAAGATAACATCAGACAAGTAACCTAGAGAGATTTGTGAATATCATACTAGCGCCCTGAAGCGCTTGAGAGCGCCCTATTAGCTATGATACTACGTATCATACTGGGGCCATAGCGAGCATGGAAGCACTCTTCGAACTATGGGAATATGATACTGGTACCCCAGAGCACCTGAGAGCACCCTACGAACTATGGGAATGTCAGATTAGTGCCCTAGCGAGTTTGGGAGCTCCCTGCGAGCTATGGAAATATTATACTGGCGCCAGAGAGAATCTGAGAGCGCCATGCGAGCGATGAGAATATAAGGCTAACCTAGAGAGTTTGAGAGCGCCCAGCGTACTATGGGAATGTTATGCTGGCGCTCGAGAGAATCTAAGAGCGCCCTACGAACTATGTCAATATCATACTTGCGCCCTATAGAGTCATACTAGCGCCCTAGAGAGCCTGAGAGCGTTCAGCGAGCTATGAGAATATCATTATAACACCCCAGCGTCGAAGCGCTCTCCAAGCTATGTGGATATCACAATAGCACCCCATAGGGTCTCGGAGCGTACAGCGGGCTATGAGAATATCAGATTAGCGCCAATGTGAGTTTAAAGTACCCGGCGAGCTATGGGAATATCACACTGGCGCCCCAGAGAATCTGAGTGCGCCCTGCAAACTATGAGAATATTAGACTACCCTACAGAGTTTGAGAGCGCCCTGCGAGCTCTGGGAATATCATGTTGGCGCTCTAGAGAATCTGAGAGCGCCTCGCGCGCTATGTGAATATCATACTAGCGCCCCATAGTCATACTAGCGCCCTAGAGAGCTTGAAATCGATTTGCGAGCTATGAGAATATTATGCTAGCGCCCTAACGAGCATGGAAGCGCTCTCCGAGCTATGAGAATATCATACGAGCGGCCCAGAGAGTCTGAAAGCGCCCTACGAACAATGAAAAAAATGAACAAATATCAAACTAGCCCCTAGTGAGTTCGACAGTGCCCTACGAGCTATGGGAATATCATGCTGGCGCTCGAGAGAATCTGAGAGTGCCATGCTATGCTGGCTGCGAGATATGTGAATATCATTCTAGCACCCCATATAGCCATACTAGCGCCCTGCGAGCTATGAGAATACCATACTAGCACGCCAGCGAGTGTGAAAGCGCTCTCCGCTATTGGAATATCATACTGACGCTCGAGAGAATCTGAGAGCGCCCTGCGAGCTATGGGAATACCATACTAGCTTCCCATACAGTTATACTAGCGCCCTAGAGAGCTATGAGAATATCGAACTAGCACCCTAGTGAGTTTGAGAGTGTTTATGCTAGCGCTCCAGAGAATTCGTGAGCGCCCTGCAAACTAAGAGAATATCGAACTAGCGCCTAAGAGAGTTCGAGAGCGTCCTGAGAGCTATGGGAATATCATGTTTGCGCTCGAGAGAATCTGAGAGCGCCTCGCGAGCTATGTTAATATTTTATTAGCGCCCCATAGTCATACTAGCGCCCTAGAAAGCTTGAAATCGATCTGCGAGCTATGAGAATATTATACTAGCGCCCCAGTGACCAAGGAGGCGCTCTCCGAGCTATGGGAGTATCATACTAGCGCCCCAGAGAGTCCGAAAGCGAGCTATGGGAATATCATACCCGCACCAGAGAGAATCTGAGAGCGCCCTGCGGACGATGAGAGTTTCATAATATCCTAGACAGTTTGAGAGCGCCCTGCGAGGAATATCATGCTGGTGCTCAAGGGATTCTGAAAGCGCCCTGCGAGCTCTGTGAATATCATACTAGCGCCCTAAAGAGCTTGAGAGCGCCTTGTGAGCTATGATATTATATATCATACTGGGGCCCTAGCGAGTATGAAAGCATTCTCCGAGCTATGGGAATATCATACTGGCACCCCAGAGAATCTGAGAGCGCCCTACGAACTGTGGGAATGTCATATTAGCACCCTGCGAGCTATGGAAATATCATATTGGCGCCAGAGAGAATCTGAGAGCGCCCTGCGAGCGATGAGAATATAAGGCTACCCAAGAGAGTTTGAGAGCGCCCAGCGTGCTATGGGAATGTTATGCTGGCGCTCTAGAGAATCTGAGAGCGCCCTACGAGCTATGTGAATACAATACTTGCGCCCCATAGGGTCATACTAGCGCCCTAGAGAGACTGAGAGCGCCCAGCGAGCTGTGAGAATATCATAATAGCACCCCAGCGAGTGTGGAACCGCTCTCCGAGCTATGTGGATTTCACAATAGCACCCCATAGGGTCTCGGAGCGCCCTGCGAGCTTTGAAAATGACAAACTAGTGCCCCTGCGAGTTTGAGAGCACCCTGCGAATATCATACTGGCGCCCCATAGAGTCATATTCGCACCCTGTGAGCTGTGAAAAGCGCCTCAGCGAGTGGGGAAGTGCTCTCCGAGCTATAGGAATATTATACCAGCACTCCAGAGAATCTTAGAGCGCCCTACGAACTATGAGAATATTAGACTAGCGCCCTAGCGAGTTTGAGAGCGCCCTGCGAACTATGTGAATATCGTAAAAGCGCTCGAGAGAATCTAAGAGCGCCCTGCAATCTATGAGAATATTAGACTAGCACCCCAGAGAATTTTTAGAACATCAGACTAGTAACCTAGAGAGTTTTGTGAATATCATACTAGCGCCCTGCGAGCTTTGAAAATGACAAACTAGTGCCCCTGCGAGTCTGAGAGCACCCTGTGAGCTATCGGAATATCATACTAGCGTCCTACGAGTTTTGCAAATATCATAATGGCGTCACAGAGAGTGTGGAAGCGCCCTGCGAGCGATGGGAACATCAGACTATCGTCCGAGAGAATCTGAGAGCGCCGTGTCTTGTAAGTATCAAACGTTGAAACGCTCTGCGAGATGTGGGAATATCATACTAGTGCTTTCAAGTATCTGAGAGTATCCTGCGAGCTGTGAGCATATCATACCAGTGCCCCATGCAGTCTGGGATCGCCATGTGAGTTATGAAAATATCATACTAGCGCGGCAGGGAGTTTGACAATACCCTACGAGTTTGAATAGATTCACAAAATTCCAATTAGCTGGATGTTTTTTTCACGAGCATAGGGATCATTAAATTTGCATTCCAGAATGATAAGGCCAACGGAATTTTTTTATGGTTCAAAAAAATTTTTTTTTTCGGTTCCAGGAGCTGGTTAGTCGCCGACTAACCGTGACTAACCGCAAGTACAGCACTGATGGTCTATAAACATTCGGTGAAATGCATTTTAAAGGAAATGAGTCAGGGAATCTAGAAAAAATGGTTATTCTTGATTACAGTGTTGCCAAATATATTTTATTTCCAGTTCAAAACTAAAACTGTGTTTTTCTCACAACTCGTATAATTTTCTTTCGAAAATGTTTATGCCATTGTGTTCCTCAGACATTTTCACACATAAAACCGTCTAAAACTTCAATATAACTTGAGCCAATCCTTAGATATAGTGATTTGAAGCAAAAAACTCACAATTTCTTATCATGTTTCTAGCTATATCTAAGTAACCAAGTAGAATTTCAAAATTCCGAAAACGCCACTTTGTAGAGATTTTTCAAACAAGTAATGTGGCATATCTAACTCAGTTTACCCCAAAATGGCGTTTGTCATAAGATAGCACAACAGCGACGATGTGAGGAGGGCGAAAGTCCCATGAACGAACGACTCCCCAGCTTAAATTGGTATGCTTTGTGATATAGTGGTGCTTTAAAGATAATGGGGTTGAAAGGGAGGGGTATGAGGTGGTGGTCTGAGGGGTGATTTAAGGAGATTTTTAAAGGAGGGGAGTGAACAGTAGAGGGGGAGTGTAACCCCTCTCCGTAAACCATCAACTAAACCCCTGTTAAAATCCAGGCCGGGATTAGGTTGACGTTTTTCAGAGTGATTGCATAACCTTTCTATATGAGAAAGGCAAAAATGTGCAAAATCCAAAAAAGTGAATCTTCGTCAAATTTTTTTCGTGTTTGCATCAAATCTCGACGTTTTATGCACCTTGAATACATTTAGCATCAAAAATAAAAATTCTATTTTTAATTTTTCCTATAGTTTTTATGAGAAATTTCTGTGTGGCCGCACTCTGAAACCCGTAATTCAGGAACCAGAATTCCGATCGATCGAAAATTCAATAGCAGCCGATGGGAAGGTTGCACCTTTCATTTGAGACTAAGTTTGGGCAAATCGGTCCAGCCATCTCTGAGAAAAATGAGTGACATTATTTGACACATACGCACATACATACACACACACATACACACAAATACACACACATACAGACTTTTTCCGATCTCGACGAACTGAGTCGAATGGGATATGACACTCGGCCCTCCGGGCCGGGATTAGGTTGACGTTTTTCAGAGTGATTGCATAACCTTTCTATATGAGAAAGGCAAAAATGTGCAAAATCCAAAAAAGTGAATCTTCGTCAAATTTTTTTTCGTGTTTGCATCAAATCTCGACGTTTTATGCACCTTGAATACATTTAGCATCAAAAATAAAAATTCTATTTTTAATTTTTCCTATAGTTTTTATGAGAAATTTCTGTGTGGCCGCACTCTGAAACCCGTAATTCCGGAACCAGAATTCCGATCGATCCAAAATTCAATAGCAGCCGATGGAAAGGTTGCACCTTTCATTTGAGACTAAGTTTGGGCATTATTTGACACATACGCACATACATACACACACATACACACACACATACACACACATACATACACACATACAGACTTTTTCCGATCTCGACGAACTGAGTCGAATGGGATATGACACTCGGCCCTCCGGGCCGGGATTAGGTTGACGTTTTTCAAAGTGATTGCATAACCTTTCTATATGAGAAAGGCAAAAGTGTGCAAAATCCAAAAAAGTGAATCTTCGTCAAATTTTTTTCGTGTTTGCATCAAATCACGACGTTTTATGCACCTTGAATACATTTAGCATCAAAAATAAAAATTCTATTTTTAATTTTTCCTATAGTTTTTATGAGAAATTTCTGTGTGGCCGCACTCTGAAACCCGTAATTCAGGAACCAGAATTCCGATCGATCGAAAATTCAATAGCAGCCGATGGGAAGGTTGCACCTTTCATTTGAGACTAAGTTTGGGCAAATCGGTCCAGCCATCTCTGAGAAAAATGAGTGACATTATTTGACACATACGCACATACATATACACATACACACACATACACACACATACACACACACATACAGACTTTTTCCGATCTCGACGAACTGAGTCGAATGGGATATGACACTCGGCCCTCCGGGCCGGGATTAGGTTGACGTTTTTCAGAGTGATTGCATAACCCTTCTATATGAGAAAGGCAAAAATGTGCAAAATCCAAAAAAGTGAATCTTCGTCAATTTTTTTTCGTGTTTGCATCAAATCTCGACGTTTTATGCACCTTGAATACATTTAGCATCAAAAATAAAATTCTATTTTTAATTTTTCCTATAGTTTTTATGAGAAATTTCTGTGTGGCCGCACTCTGAAACCCGTAATTCCGGAACCAGAATTCCGATCGATCCAAAATTCAATAGCAGCCGATGGGAAGGTTGCACCTTTCATTTGAGACTAAGTTTGGGCAAATCGGTCCAGCCATCTCTGAGAAAAATGAGTGACATTATTTGACACATACGCACATACATACACACACACATACACACACACATACACACACACATACACACACATACACACACATACAGACTTTTTCCGATCTCGACGAACTGAGTCGAATGGGATATGACACTCGGCCCGGAGGGCCGGGATTAGGTTGGCGTTTTTCAGAGTGATTGCATAACCTTTCTATATGAGAAAGGCAAAAATGTGCAAAATCCAAAAAAGTGTCAAATTTTTTTCGTGTTTGCATCAAATCACGACGTTTTATGCACCTTGAATACATTTAGCATCAAAAATAAAAATTCTATTTTTAATTTTTCCTATAGTTTTTATGAGAAATTTCTGTGTGGCCGCACTCTGAAACCCGTAATTCAGGAACCAGAATTCCGATCGATCGAAAATTCAATAGCAGCCGATGGGAAGGTTGCACCTTTCATTTGAGACTAAGTTTGGGCAAATCGGTCCAGCCATCTCTGAGAAAAATGAGTGACATTATTTGACACATACGCACATACATACACACACATACACACACATACACACACACATACACACACATACACACACATACACACATACACACACATACACACACATACACACATACACACACACATACAGACTTTTTCCGATCTCGACGAACTGAGTCGAATGGGATATGACACTCGGCCCTCCGGGCCGGGATTAGGTTGACGTTTTTCAGAGTGATTGCATAACCTTTCTATATGAGAAAGGCAAAAATGTGCAAAATCCAAAAAAGTGAATCTTCGTCAAATTTTTTTCGTGTTTGCATCAAATCTCGACGTTTTATGCACCTTGAATACATTTAGCATCAAAAATAAAAATTCTATTTTTAATTTTTCCTATAGTTTTTATGAGAAATTTCTGTGTGGCCGCACTCTGAAACCCGTAATTCCGGAACCAGAATTCCGATCGATCCAAAATTCAATAGCAGCCGATGGGAAGGTTGCACCTTTCATTTGAGACTAAGTTTGGGCAAATCGGTCCAGCCATCTCTGAGAAAAATGAGTGACATTATTTGACACGTACGCACATACATACACACACACATACACACACATACACACACATACACACACACATACATACACACATACACACACATACAGACTTTTTCCGATCTCGACGAACTGAGTCGAATGGGATATGACACTCGGCCCGGAGGGCCGGGATTAGGTTGACGTTTTTCAGAGTGATTGCATAACCTTTCTATATGAGAAAGGCAAAAATGTGCAAAATCCAAAAAAGTGAATCTTCGTCAAATTTTTTTCGTGTTTGCATCAAATCACGACGTTTTATGCACCTTGAATACATTTAGCATCAAAAATAAAAATTCTATTTTTAATTTTTCCTATAGTTTTTATGAGAAATTTCTGTGTGGCCGCACTCTGAAACCCGTAATTCAGGAACCAGAATTCCGATCGATCCAAAATTCAATAGCAGCCGATGGGAAGGTTGCACCTTTCATTTGAGACTAAGTTTGGGCAAATCGGTCCAGCCATCTCTGAGAAAAATGAGTGACATTATTTGACACATACGCACATACATACACACACACACATACACACACATACACAAACATACATACACAGATACACACACACATACAGACTTTTTCCGATCTCGACGAACTGAGTCGAATGGGATATGACACTCGGCCCTCCGGGCCGGGATTAGGTTGACGTTTTTCAGAGTGATTGCATAACCCTTCTATATGAGAAAGGCAAAAATGTGCAAAATCCAAAAAAGTGAATCTTCGTCAAATTTTTTTCGTGTTTGCATCAAATCTCGACGTTTTATGCACCTTGAATACATTTAGCATCAAAAATAAAATTCTATTTTTAATTTTTCTTATAGTTTTTATGACAAATTTCTGTGTGGCCGCACTCTGAAACCCGTAATTCCGGAACCAGAATTCCGATCGATCCAAAATTCAATAGCAGCCTATGGGAAGGTTGCACCTTTCATTTGAGACTAAGTTTGGGCAAATCGGTCCAGCCATCTCTGAGAAAAATGAGTGACATTATTTGACACATACGCACATACATACACACACATACACACACATACACACACATACACACACATACACACACATACACACACATACAGACTTTTTCCGATCTCGACGAACTGAGTCGAATGGGATATGACACTCGACCCTCCGGGCCGGGATTAGGTTGACGTTTTTCAGAGTGATTGCATAACCTTTCTATATGAGAAAGGCAAAAATGTGCAAAATCCAAAAAAGTGAATCTTCGTCAAATTTTTTTCGTGTTTGCATCAAATCTCGACGTTTTATGCACCTTGAATACATTTAGCATCAAAAATAAAAATTCTATTTTCAATTTTTCCTATAGTTTTTTGAGAAATTTCTGTGTGGCCGCACTCTGAAACCCGTAATTCCGGAACCAGAATTCCGATCAATCCAAAATTCAATAGCAGCCGATGGGAAGGTTGCACCTTTCATTTGAGACTAAGTTTGGGCAAATCGGTCCAGCCATCTCTGAGAAAAATGAGTGACATTATTTGACACATACGCACATACATACACACACACATACACACACATACATTTGAGACTAAGTTTGGGCAAATCGGTCCAGCCATCTCTGAGAAAAATGAGTGACATAATTTGACAAATACGCACATACATACACACACACATACACACACATACACACATACACACACATACACACACATACACACACACATACAGACTTTTTCCGATCTCGACGAACTAAGTCGAATGGGATATGACACTCGGCCCGGAGGGCCGGGATTAGGTTGACGTTTTTCAGAGTGATTGCATAACCTTTCTATATGAGAAAGGCAAAAATGTGCAAAATCCAAAAAAGTGAATCTTCGTCAAATTTTTTTCGTGTTTGCATCAAATCACGACGTTTTATACACCTTGAATACATTTAGCATCAAAAATAAAAATTCTATTTTTAATTTTTCCTATAGTTTTTATGAGAAATTTCTGTGTGGCCGCACTCTGAAACCCGTAATTCAGGAACCAGAATTCCGATCAATCCAAAATTCAATAGCAGCCGATGGGAAGGTTGCACCTTTCATTTGAGACTAAGTTTGGGCAAATCGGTCCAGCCATCTCTGAGAAAAATGAGTGACATTATTTGACACATACGCACATACATACACACACACATACACACACATACATTTGAGACTAAGTTTGGGCAAATCGGTCCAGCCATCTCTGAGAAAAATGAGTGACATTATTTGACACATACGCACATACATACACACACACATACACACACATACACACACATACACACATACACACATACACAAACATACATACACACACACATACAGACTTTTTCCGATCTCGACGAACTGAGTCGAATGGGATATGACACTCGGCCCTCCGGGCCGGGATTAGGTTGACGTTTTTCAGAGTGATTGCATAACCCTTCTATATAAGAAAGGCAAAAATGTGCAAAATCCAAAAAAGTGAATCTTCGTCAAATTTTTTTCGTGTTTGCATCAAATCTCGACGTTTTATGCACCTTGAATACATTTAGCATCAAAAATAAAATTCTATTTTTAATTTTTCCTATAGTTTTTATGAGAAATTTCTGTGTGGCCGCACTATGAAACCCGTAATTCCGGAACCAGAATTCCGATCGATCCAAAATTCAATAGCAGCCGATGGGAAGGTTGCACCTTTCATTTGAGACTAAGTTTGGGCAAATCGGTCCAGCCATCTCTGAGAAAAATGAGTGACATTATTTGACACATACGCACATACATACACACACATACACACACATACACACACACACACACACATACACACACACACATACAGACTTTTTCCGATCTCGACGAACTGAGTCGAATGGGATATGACACTCAACCCTCCGGGCCGGGATTAGGTTGACGTTTTTCAGAGTGATTGCATAACCCTTCTATATGAGAAAGGCAAAAATGTGCAAAATCCAAAAAAGTGAATCTTCGTCAAATTTTTTTCGTGTTTGCATCAAATCTCGACGTTTTATGCACCTTGAATACATTTAGCATCAAAAATAAAAATTCTATTTTTAATTTTTCCTATAGTTTTTATGAGAAATTTCTGTGTGGCCGCACTCTGAAACCCGTAATTCCGGAACCAGAATTCCGATCAATCCAAAATTCAATAGCAGCCGATGGGAAGGTTGCACCTTTCATTTGAGACTAAGTTTGGGCAAATCGGTCCAGCCATCTCTGAGAAAAATGAGTGACATTATTTGACACATACGCACATACATACACACACACATACACACACATACACACACATACACACACACATACACACACATACAGACTTTTTCCGATCTCGACGAACTGAGTCGAATGGGATATGACACTCGGCCCTCCGGGCCGGGATTAGGTTGACGTTTTTCAGAGTGATTGCATAACCTTTCTATATGAGAAAGGCAAAAATGTGCAAAATCCAAAAAAGTGAATCTTCGTCAATTTTTTTTCGTGTTTGCATCAAATCTCGACGTTTTATGCACCTTGAATACATTTAGCATCAAAAATAAAAATTCTATTTTTAATTTTTCCTATAGTTTTTATGAGAAATTTCTGTGTGGCCGCGCTCTGAAACCCGTAATTCCGGAACCAGAATTCCGATCGATCCAAAATTCAATAGCAGCCGATGGGAAGGTTGCACCTTTCATTTGGGCAAATCGGTCCAGCCATCTCTGAGAAAAATCAGTGACATTATTTGACACATACGCACATACATACACACACACACATACACACACATACACACACATACACACACATAAGACTTTTTCCGATCTCGACGAACTGAGTCGAATGGGATATGACACTCGGCCCTCCGGGCCGGGATTAGGTTGACGTTTTTCAGAGTGATTGCATAACCCTTCTATATGAGAAAGGCAAAAATGTGCAAAATCCAAAAAAGTGAATCTTCGTCAATTTTTTTTCGTGTTTGCATCAAATCTCGACGTTTTATGCACCTTGAATACATTTAGCATCAAAAATAAAATTCTATTTTTAATTTTTCCTATAGTTTTTATGAGAAATTTCTGTGTGGCCGCACTCTGAAACCCGTAATTCCGGAACCAGAATTCCGATCGATCCAAAATTCAATAGCAGCCGATGGGAAGGTTGCACCTTTCATTTGAGACTAAGTTTGGGCAAATCGGTCCAGCCATCTCTGAGAAAAATGAGTGACATTATTTGACACATACGCACATACATACACACACATACACACACATACACACACATACACACACATACACACACATACACACACATACACACACACATACAGACTTTTTCCGATCTCGACGAACTGAGTCGAATGGGATATGACACTCGGCCCTCCGGGCCGGGATTAGGTTGACGTTTTTCAGAGTGATTGCATAACCCTTCTATATGAGAAAGGCAAAAATGTGCAAAATCCAAAAAAGTGAATCTTCGTCAAATTTTTCTCGTGTTTGCATCAAATCTCGACGTTTTATGCACCTTGAATACATTTAGCATCAAAAATAAAAATTCTATTTTTAATTTTTCCTATAGTTTTTATGAGAAATTTCTGTGTGGCCGCGCTCTGAAACCCGTAATTCCGGAACCAGAATTCCGATCGATCCAAAATTCAATAGCAGCCGATGGGAAGGTTGCACCTTTCATTTGAGACTAAGTTTGGGCAAATCGGTCCAGCCATCTCTGAGAAAAATGAGTGACATTATTTGACACATACGCACATACATACACACACACATACACACACATACAGACTTTTTCCGATCTCGACGAACTGAGTCGAATGGGATATGACACTCGGCCCGGAGGGCCGGGATTATGAGAAAGGCAAAAATGTGCAAAATCCAAAAAAGTGAATCTTCGTCAATTTTTTTTCGTGTTTGCATCAAATCTCGACGTTTTATGCACCTTGAATACATTTAGCATCAAAAATAAAATTCTATTTTTAATTTTTCCTATAGTTTTTATGAGAAATTTCTGTGTGGCCGCACTCTGAAACCCGTAATTCCGGAACCAGAATTCCGATCGATCCAAAATTCAATAGCAGCCGATGGGAAGGTTGCACCTTTCATTTGAGACTAAGTTTGGGCAAATCGGTCCAGCCATCTCTGAGAAAAATGAGTGACATTATTTGACACATACGCACATACATACACACACATACACACACACATACACACACATACACACACATACACACACATACACACACATACACACACATACAGACTTTTTCCGATCTCGACGAACTGAGTCGAATGGGATATGACACTCGGCCCTCCGGGCCGGGATTAGGTTGACGTTTTTCAGAGTGATTGCATAACCTTTCTATATGAGAAAGGCAAAAATGTGCAAAATCCAAAAAAGTGAATCTTCGTCAAATTTTTTTCGTGTTTGCATCAAATCTCGACGTTTTATGCACCTTGAATACATTTAGCATCAAAAATAAAAATTCTATTTTCAATTTTTCCTATAGTTTTTATGAGAAATTTCTGTGTGGCCGCACTCTGAAACCCGTAATTCCGGAACCAGAATTCCGATCAATCCAAAATTCAATAGCAGCCGATGGGAAGGTTGCACCTTTCATTTGAGACTAAGTTTGGGCAAATCGGTCCAGCCATCTCTGAGAAAAATGAGTGACATTATTTGACACATACGCACATACATACACACACACATACACACACATACACACACATACACACACACATACACACACATACAGACTTTTTCCGATCTCGACGAACTGAGTCGAATGGGATATGACACTCGGCCCTCCGGGCCGGGATTAGGTTGACGTTTTTCAGAGTGATTGCATAACCTTTCTATATGAGAAAGGCAAAAATGTGCAAAATCCAAAAAAGTGAATCTTCGTCAAATTTTTTTCGTGTTTGCATCAAATCTCGACGTTTTATGCACCTTGAATACATTTAGCATCAAAAATAAAAATTCTATTTTTAATTTTTCCTATAGTTTTTATGAGAAATTTCTGTGTGGCCGCGCTCTGAAACCCGTAATTCCGGAACCAGAATTCCGATCGATCCAAAATTCAATAGCAGCCGATGGGAAGGTTGCACCTTTCATTTGGGCAAATCGGTCCAGCCATCTCTGAGAAAAATCAGTGACATTATTTGACACATACGCACATACATACACACACACACATACACACACACATACACACACATACACACACATACAGACTTTTTCCGATCTCGACGAACTGAGTCGAATGGGATATGACACTCGGCCCTCCGGGCCGGGATTAGGTTGACGTTTTTCAGAGTGATTGCATAACCCTTCTATATGAGAAAGGCAAAAATGTGCAAAATCCAAAAAAGTGAATCTTCGTCAATTTTTTTCGTGTTTGCATCAAATCTCGACGTTTTATGCACCTTGAATACATTTAGCATCAAAAATAAAATTCTATTTTTAATTTTCCTATAGTTTTTATGAGAAATTTCTGTGTGGCCGCACTCTGAAACCCGTAATTCCGGAACCAGAATTCCGATCGATCCAAAATTCAATAGCAGCCGATGGGAAGGTTGCACCTTTCATTTGAGACTAAGTTTGGGCAAATCGGTCCAGCCATCTCTGAGAAAAATGAGTGACATTATTTGACACATACGCACATACATACACACACATACACACACATACACACACATACACACACATACACACACATACACACATACACACACATACACACATACACACACACATACAGACTTTTTCCGATCTCGACGAACTGAGTCGAATGGGATATGACACTCGGCCCGGAGGGCCGGGATTATGAGAAAGGCAAAAATGTGCAAAATCCAAAAAAGTGAATCTTCGTCAATTTTTTTTCGTGTTTGCATCAAATCTCGACGTTTTATGCACCTTGAATACATTTAGCATCAAAAATAAAATTCTATTTTTAATTTTTCCTATAGTTTTTATGAGAAATTTCTGTGTGGCCGCACTCTGAAACCCGTAATTCCGGAACCAGAATTCCGATCGATCCAAAATTCAATAGCAGCCGATGGGAAGGTTGCACCTTTCATTTGAGACTAAGTTTGGGCAAATCGGTCCAGCCATCTCTGAGAAAAATGAGTGACATTATTTGACACATACGCACATACATACACACACATACACACACATACACACACATACACACACATACACACACATACACACACACATGCACCCCGTGTGGTAGATTGGACCCTACCGTTAGCACGTGTACTGGGCTAGGACATAAAGGTCTTCTCCATTGTAAAAAAAAAAAAAAAAAAAAACACACACACACACATACAGACTTTTTCCGATCTCGACGAACTGAGTCGAATGGGATATGACACTCGGCCCTCCGGGCCGGGATTAGGTTGACGTTTTTCAGAGTGATTGCATAACCTTTCTATATGAGAAAGGCAAAAATGTGCAAAATCCAAAAAAGTGAATCTTCGTCAAATTTTTTTCGTGTTTGCATCAAATCTCGACGTTTTATGCACCTTGAATACATTTAGCATCAAAAATAAAAATTCTATTTTTAATTTTTCCTATAGTTTTTATGAGAAATTTCTGTGTGGCCGCACTCTGAAACCCGTAATTCCGGAACCAGAATTCCGATCGATCCAAAATTCAATAGCAGCCGATGGGAAGGTTGCACCTTTCATTTGAGACTAAGTTTGGGCAAATCGGTCCAGCCATCTCTGAGAAAAATGAGTGACATTATTTGACACATACGCACACATACACACACACACATACACACACATACACACACACACATACAGACTTTTTCCGATCTCGACGAACTGAGTCGAATGGGATATGACACTCGGCCCTCCGGGCCGGGATTAGGTTGACGTTTTTCAGAGTGATTGCATAACCTTTCTATATGAGAAAGGCAAAAATGTGCAAAATCCAAAAAAGTGAATCTTCGTCAAATTTTTTTCGTGTTTGCATCAAATCACGACGTTTTATGCACCTTGAATACATTTAGCATCAAAAATAAAAATTCTATTTTTAATTTTTCCTATAGTTTTTATGAGAAATTTCTGTGTGGCCGCACTCTGAAACCCGTAATTCAGGAACCAGAATTCCGATCGATCCAAAATTCAATAGCAGCCGATGGGAAGGTTGCACCTTTCATTTGAGACTAAGTTTGGGCAAATCGGTCCAGCCATCTCTGAGAAAAATGAGTGACATTATTTGACACATACGCACATACATACACACAAATCGGTCCAGCCATCTCTGAGAAAAATGAGTGACATTATTTGACACATACGCACATACATATACACACACACATACACACACATACACACACATACACACACACATACACACACACATACAGACTTTTTCCGATCTCGACGAACTGAGTCGAATGGGATATGACACTCGACCCTCCGGGCCGGGATTAGGTTGACGTTTTTCAGAGTGATTGCATAACCTTTCTATATGAAAAAGGCAAAAATGTGCAAAATCCAAAAAAGTGAATCTTCGTCAAATTTTTTTCGTGTTTGCATCAAATCTCGACGTTTTATGCACCTTGAATACATTTAGCATCAAAAATAAAAATTCTATTTTCAATTTTTCCTATAGTTTTTATGAGAAATTTCTGTGTGGCCGCACTCTGAAACCCGTAATTCCGGAACCAGAATTCCGATCGATCCAAAATTCAATAGCAGCCGATGGGAAGGTTGCACCTTTCATTTGAGACTAAGTTTGGGCAAATCGGTCCAGCCATCTCTGAGAAAAATGAGTGACATTATTTGACACATACGCACATACATACACACACACATACACACACATACACACACATACACACACATACACACACATACATACACACATACACACACATACAGACTTTTTCCGATCTCGACGAACTGAGTCGAATGGGATATGACACTTGGCCCTCCGGGCCGGGATTAGGTTGACGTTTTTCAGAGTGATTGCATAACCTTTCTATATGAGAAAGGCAAAAATGTGCAAAATCCAAAAAAGTGAATCTTCGTCAAATTTTTTTCGTGTTTGCATCAAATCTCGACGTTTTATGCACCTTGAATACATTTAGCATCAAAAATAAAAATTCTATTTTTAATTTTTCCTATAGTTTTTATGAGAAATTTCTGTGTGGCCGCACTCTGAAACCCGTAATTCCGGAACCAGAATTCCGATCGATCAAAAATTCAACAGCAGCCGATGGAAAGGTTGCACCTTTCATTTGAGACTAAGTTTGGGCAAATCGGTCCAGCCATCTCTGAGAAAAATGAGTGACATTATTTGACACATACGCACATACACACACACACATACACACACATACACACACATACAGACTTTTTCCGATCTCGACGAAGTGAGTCGAATGGGATATGACACTCGGCCCTCCGGGCCGGGATTAGGTTGACGTTTTTGAGAGTGATTGCATAACCTTTCTATATGAGAAAGGCAAAAATGTGCAAAATCCAAAAAAGCGAATCTTCGTCAAATTTTTTTCGTGTTTGCATCAAATCTCGACGTTTTATGCACCTTGAATACATTTAGCATCAAAAATAAAAATTCTATTTTTAATTTTTCCTATAGTTTTTATGAGAAATTTCTGTGTGGCCGCGCTCTGAAACCCGTAATTCCGGAACCAGAATTCCGATCGATCCAAAATTCAATAGCAGCCGATGGGAAGGTTGCACCTTTCATTTGAGACTAAGTTTGGGCAAATCGGTCCAGCCATCTCTGAGAAAAATGAGTGACATTATTTGACACATACGCACATACATACACACACACACACATACACACACATACACACACATACACACACATACACACACATACATACACACATACACACACATACAGACTTTTTCCGATCTCGACGAACTGAGTCGAATGGGATATGACACTCGGCCCGGAGGGCCGGGATTAGGTTGTCGTTTTTCAGAGTGATTGCATAACCTTTCTATATGAGAAAGGCAAAAATGTGCAAAATCCAAAAAAGTGAATCTTCGTCAAATTTTTTTCGTGTTTGCATCAAATCTCGACGTTTTATGCACCTTGAATACATTTAGCATCAAAAATAAAAATTCTATTTTTAATTTTTCCTATAGTTTTTATGAGAAATTTCTGTGTGGCCGCACTCTGAAACCCGTAATTCCGGAACCAGAATTCCGATCGATCCAAAATTCAATAGCAGCCGATGGGAAGGTTGCACCTTTCATTTGAGACTAAGTTTGGGCAAATCGGTCCAGCCATCTCTGAGAAAAATGAGTGACATTATTTGACACATACGCACATACATACACACACACATACACACACATACACACACATACACACACACATACAGACTTTTTCCGATCTCGACGAACTGAGTCGAATGGGATATGACACTCGGCCCTCCGGGCCGGGATTAGGATAACGTTTTTCAGAGTGATTGCATAACCTTTCTATACGAGAAAGGCAAAAATGTGCAAAATCCAAAAAAGTGAATCTTCGTCAAATTTTTTTCGTGTTTGCATCAAATCTCGACGTTTTATGCACCTTGAATACATTTAGCATCAAAAATAAAAATTCTATTTTTAATTTTTCCTATAGTTTTATGAGAAATTTCTGTGTGGCCGCACTCTGAAACCCGTAATTCCGGAACCAGAATTCCGATCGATCCAAAATTCAATAGCAGCCGATGGGAAGGTTGCACCTTTCATTTGAGACTAAGTTTGGGCAAATCGGTCCAGCCATCTCTGAGAAAAATGAGTGACATTATTTGACACATACGCACATACATACACACACATACACACACATACACACACATACACACACACACATACACACACACATACACACACATACAGACTTTTTCCGATCTCGACGAACTGAGTCGAATGGGATATGACACTCGGCCATCCGGGCCGGGATTAGGTTGACGTTTTTCAGAGTGATTGCATTACCTTTTTATATGAGAAAGGCAAAAATGTGCAAAGTCCAAAAAAGTGAATCTTCGTCAAATTTTTTTCGTGTTTGCATCAAATCTCGACGTTTTATGCACCTTGAATACATTTAGCATCAAAAATAAAAATTCTATTTTTAATTTTTCCTATAGTTTTTATGAGAAATTTCTGTGTGGCCGCACTCTGAAACCCGTAATTCCGGAACCAGAATTCCGATCGATCCAAAATTCAATAGCAGCCGATGGGAAGGTTGCACCTTTCATTTGAGACTAAGTTTGGGCAAATCGGTCCAGCCATCTCTGAGAAAAATGAGTGACATTATTTGACACATACGCACATACATATACACACACACATACACACACATACACACACACATACACACACACATACATACACACACACATACCGACTTTTTCCGATCTCGACGAACTGAGTCGAATGGGATATGACACTCGGCCCTGCGGGCCGGGATTAGGTTGACGTTTTTCAGAGTGATTGCATAACCTTTCTATATGAGAAAGGCAAAAATGTGCAAAATCCAAAAAAGTGAATCTTCGTCAAATTTTTTTCGTGTTTGCATCAAATCTCGACGTTTTATGCACCTTGAATACATTTAGCATCAAAAATAAAAATTCTATTTTTAATTTTTCCTATAGTTTTTATGAGAAATTTCTGTGTGGCCGCACTCTGAAACCCGTAATTCCGGAATCAGAATTCCGATCGATCAAAAATTCAATAGCAGCCGATGGGAAGGTTGCACCTTTCATTTGAGACTAAGTTTGGGCAAATCGGTCCAGCCATCTCTGAGAAAAATGAGTGACATTATTTGACACATACGCACATACATACACACACACATACACACACACATACACACATACACACACACATACACACACATACACGCACATACAGACTTTTTCCGATCTCGACGAACTGAGTCGAATGGGATATGACACTCGGCCCTCCGGGCCGGGATTAGGTAGACGTTTTTCAGAGTGATTGCATAACCTTTCTATATGAGAAAGGCAAAAATGTGCAAAATCCAAAAAAGTGAATTTTCGTCAAATTTTTTTCGTGTTTGCATCAAATCTCGACGTTTTATGCACCTTGAATACATTTAGCATCAAAAATAAAAATTCTATTTTCAATTTTTCCTATAGTTTTTATGAGAAATTTCTGTGTGGCCGCACTCTGAAACCCGTAATTCCGGAACCAGAATTCCGATCAATCCAAAATTCAATAGCAGCCGATGGGAAGGTTGCACCTTTCATTTGAGACTAGGTTTGGGCAAATCGGTCCAGCCATCTCTGAGAAAAATGAGTGACATTATTTGACACATACGCACATACATACACACACACACATACACACACATACACACACACATACATACACACATACACACACACATACAGACTTTTTCCGATCTCGACGAACTGAGTCGAATGGGATATGACACTCGGCCCGGAGGGCCGGGATTAGGTTGGCGTTTTTCAGAGTGATTGCATAACCTTTCTATATGAGAAAGGCAATAATGAACGTAAAATGAATTTGGACGTAAATCATGCGGCATTTAGTAAGCAGTGTTCAGTATATCGGAGACTGCTAGAATTGAAAAAAAGCAACGTTTTGTCAAGTGAATAGCAACTAACAAACGAGAGGTTGTCTGAAACATTGTATTTAAATATAGCTGGGTTATCTACAAACTTTGTCGCAATGCGACATCTTGTAGAAAACAAACGTCCATTGTTGGTTTTAATATCAGAAACACATATTGTTGATGCTGATGCATTTGATCAGTATAGCATTCCGGGTTATAATGTTGCTTTTTGCCTATCTCATTCCAGACATTCCGGTGGAGTTGCTATTTACGCCAAAGAATCGATTAAATTCAACGTTCGGTTAAACGAAGCAGTTGATAATAATTGGTTCTTGGGTATATCAGTTGAAAGAGGCATGCAGATGGGAAATTTTGCAGTAGTATACCATTATCCTAGTTCAAGCGATCGACGGTTTTCAGAAATTTTAGAAAACTGGTGGGAGAATTTCGTTGACTTAAGTAAACTTAATGTAATTTCGGGCTGATTGGCTCAATGATCAAAATTCGAATCAGTTGAAGCAGTTGGCAGAGTTTTTCAATTTCAAGCAAACGGTTAGTGAGTTTACAAGAATTTCCAGACACAGTAGAACATTGATAGATCACGTGTATTCCAATTTTGATGGGGTTCATTCGTATGTAGAGGCCGATTGTAAAATTTCAGACCATGAGACAATTTCAATTTTACTGGAGAATGAACCTAACCGTGAAGAGGATCAAGTTAAAATCAAGTGCTGGAAAAGATATTCGAAACAAGCTATATCTTAACTGGTTTCTAGAAGCATGGATTTTTCGGAATTGAATGGAAATTTGGATAACAAGGCAGCTGTTCTAACTAACGTGTTAAAAGAGTGTACAAATAGTTTAGTTTCTCAAAAGTTTGTTAATTCAAATAACTCGAACAGCTGGTACTCTTTAGATCTTTTGCGCCTTAAACGTAAAAGGGATAAAAAGTACAAGAAATTTTGGAGAACGTCTTTGGAATGGGTACACACACGCGCGAAATATTTATTCACGGGCCTTGAAGAAGAACAAATGTGAATATATTCAAAGGAAGATCGATCAACATCAAAACAACAGCAAAGAGTTATGGAAAATCCTAAAGAATTTAATAAAACCTAAACGTAGTTCCTCGCAGTCCATAACTTTTAACGGGATAGAAGAACAATCTGAACAAATAATAGCTGAAAAATTGAACAGTTATTTTGTTAACAGTGTCCAACTGATCAATCAAAGTATTGAGCTGGTCAGTGAACCTGTGGAAATAACACAGCCGATTAATATTAACTGTAGATTTGATGGATTTCACCCAATCACTTTTGAACAATTGAAAGATATTTGTTTTTCTTTGGGAAAATCGGCTGGTATCGATAATGTCAATGCAAAAGTGATACAGGATTGCTTTCATGTCATCGGACACGATCTGCTGGACCTTGTAAATGAATCGCTACAAACTGGGCACGTGCCGACAGTTTGGAAGGAATCACTTGTGATTCCTATTCCCAAATTTACTGGGACGGATAAAGCCGAAGAGTACCGCCCCATTAACATGTTGCACACATTAGAGAAAATTTTAGAACTTGTTGTTAAGGGCCAGCTGATGAGTTATTTGAATAATAATGATTTGCTAATTCCGGAGCAATCGGGATACCGAGAGGGACACTCTTGCGAAACCGCTTTGAATCTAGTGTTAGCAAAATGGAAAGAGAAAATCGAGGTTAAAGAGACTATTTTTGCTGTATTTTTGGATCTGAAACGCGCTTTTGAGACAATTTCGAGACCTTTACTTTTGAAAACTGAAACGATTTGGTATCGGAGGGATAGCACATAAGTGGTTTGAAAACTATTTATGTGATAGAACTCAGAAAACTAGTTTTAACGATTTTGTATCTAGTCCTCTCGACAATCCTCTTGGAGTGCCGCAAGGTAGTGTCTTAGGTCCTATTTTATTTATTATGTATATAAATGACATTAGGCGAGGTTTACGATTTTGTGACTTAAATTTGTTTGCTGACGACACTGTTCTGTTCATTGCAGCTAAGGATATAGATGAAGCCGTGGCGCATTTGAACGAAGATTTGCATTCCCTTGCTCGTTGGTTAAAATTTAAACAATTAAAGTTAAATGTTGCTAAAACTAAATATATGATTATCTCTTCGGCTAATACTAGGCCTGACGTTAACGTTGAAATAAATGGTGAGACTATTGATCGCGTTAGTGCATTAATATATCTTGGAATAATCATTGATGATAAGTTAACTTTTAAGTCTCACATCGACAATGTCATCAAAAAGATTGCTAAAAAGTATGGTATATTGTGTCGTCTGAAAAATGATTTAACAATTAGTAGTAAAATTTTATTATATAAATCTATTGTTTCACCACATATTGACTTCTGCCCGTCCATTTTGTTTCTTTCCAATCAAACACAAATATTGAGGTTACAGCGATTGCAAAATAGAATCATGCGATTAATTTTAAAATGTAACAGATACACTTCCTCTAGTTTCATGCTAAGCGCATTACAATGGCTCTCTGTGAAGCAAAGAATTTATTACTTAACAATGGTGTTCATTTTTAAAATTATTAATGGAATGCTGCCTCGATATTTGTGTGATCGAATTGAAAGAGGAAGTGATGTGCATAGGTACAACACTAGAAACGCGTCTGATGCAAGAACACCTAACTTTTTATTTAGTAGATCACAGAACTCCTTGTTGTACAAAGGAATAAGTTTTTTTCAATTCGATGCCTAGACATATTAAACGTGCGGCAACATTAGCGGAGTTCAAAACACTATGTATTTCACACGTAAAATCTGCTTTGTAGAGAGATTTTTTGAATTTTTATATTTTGGAGTTATTTGAATAACAATGTAATACCACGAAGATTGTATTTTTTTTCCTCTTCTATTATTTGCATTTAGTCACACTAAGTTATTATATTCGCTATGATGATGATGGATTTTTGTTAATTGTTTATTATAGTTTTTAAAAAATAATGAGATGTCTACAGAAGTCTGAGCCACGCGCGCGATAAGCAGATAGAGACTAACTTGAAATCGAACATGGTGACCAGTACTAAGAGCTCATCGGGTTGAATTGAAGCTTTGTTGTGATCAGGGTCTGATTTGATGATGGAGTTGCTTTGCTGGCTTTGCTCGACAATAGAGTTAATCTCGGTTATTGCTGCCATAGCGGCAATAACGGAGTTGGTTCGTTGAGTGGGGGGCTTGGTGACTTTTTCTGATAAAACAAGATATCGGGTTCAATTCCTGATCAATCCAGGGTATTCCCGGAAAGGAATATCCCTGGATTGCCTTGGGTTAGTGGTACGCAACTTTCAATAAGGGAGCCTGCTGTGGATGATATAACTCGATTAGACTCTGCACTGCCACTAGGCTCGTCACTTCTCACCTTAGCAGGTGGTAGTACCGATGTCTTGGTCAGGCGGGAGGAGTCTTACAGAGAATTATCAGAAATGGAAGCTATTGGGTTCAATTCCCGATTCTATCAAGTATCTTTCCGGAATGGAAATTTTCTTGATGGACCCTGGTTGTTGATGGAATATTCGAAATATATCTGGTTACGTTCTTTTGAAGGAAAGGCTATGTCTGTAAATTGAACCAGTCCGTTTTTTTGTTAACTAGTCTTGTCATGATTTAAAATATTAATTATCTTCTAGATAAATCGTTCAGCTCACACCTTTGTGGGGGTATGAGGTGGGACCATCATCATCATCATCGTCATCATCATCATCTGCAAACTATGGTAGATCTGATGAGACAACCTATAGGGTCGTGCAAGTCGCGTGGGTTTGGATGTGTTATTCCCCTAAAAGAAAACAAACTAAAAAATGTTTGGGATTAAGATATCAACTCATAGTACTAATCTGCATCAGATAATGCCTTAACCCGCACACCCCTAAAGATCCTTTTTGGAAAAATTTATACTTTACATTTCTTTTGCTTGCATTTTTACCTGAAAAAAATGCGATCAAACGGGTGGGGTACGTTCCCGATCAAAATGAAATAACAAGATTATAACACAGTACAATTTTCGTAACAGATTGTGTTATAAATTTTGTCTCGTTAGTAGTTAAAATAACACAAAATTATAACAAGTAACAACGCGAGATATAGTTTTAAAATCTTTTTGTTATGTGTTTCTGATCGGGTTTGTACACCAGTGCAACGTTCTAAGGTGAAAAAAGTAAATGTAACGTTCTAGAGTTAAGCTAATGCAAACGTGCCTTATCAAATAAACGAATTGAATAAAAAACAAGCAAAATGAATAAAAAAGTCGCTGGCCTTGGCGAACAGCGAGACGATTCTGATCCGTTTCTCACAATCTGTTACTGTTACTTATTGGAAATTAGAATATGTGTAGTTCAATTAATTAATCGAATTTATACCTTCACTTTTCGCGGGAGTTCAACAACAGTCTTCTCTTATGTTAAACAAATTTAATGCACTATTTCAAATTCCATTATTATTATAATTTGAAAATAATCGACCACTGAGTTGTGATGACATTGTCTTCAGCAAGCGACATACGTTGCACTGGACCTGATTTCTTCGTCCGGCTCGTTATTAGATTAAGGACTAGCGGGGTAGTAGGCGTTGAAATAAATCTTTGTGATGAATGAATTGTTTATGTTTATTTATTTATTTATTTTTTCTATCATACTAACCGGAACATTGTGTCACTACTACCCTCTCAGAAATCGGCTCAAACCGTTACTGCCTTTGTGCATTAGTTGGACGGTAACGGTGATGCTCGAACCATCGATTCGAGCGCCGCGTGCAGAATCGGGCAGTATTCGTACGCCTTTTTAGCTCTCTGTTTCGTTCGCTTTCTTTTCTGGCCACAACTGCATGATTCTGTAAAAAAAGGTTATGTTTACACTTGTTTACGCACAGCATCTAATTGTTCATCTGATTTTCGATGTCCGGCACCGGGCGATTTGTGAACTTCAACTTTATGAACTCTAGGCAAAAGCAGCAGTGATAGAAGGTTGGTAAAATATAATATTATTAGTTTGTACTATATTCGGCTCGGTCAAGGACTATAAAAAGTTATGCTGACGCTTTGCCTTTTATTTTTTCCAGTTTGGTGCTAATCCTGCGTACTGAAACCGTGCTACGCTATATGGGGATTGTGTGAAATACGGTAGAATAGCCGGTAAACGATTCGGCACGAGCCAAAAGTAACCTGAAGTTCAAAGTATATAGTACTCCTGCTCCATTAATCACTCCGGGTAAAATGTTTCCCTGGTTGAGCATGTTAAAACATAGATTTTTTTTCTTTTTGCTACCCACGACGTCCGGCCGAAAAATTCTAATGTTACCACCGTACTGTGAATCTCACCGAACTATACATAGATTTCTGGGAGCAGCAAAAAATCAAAAGTAAATTGATCTAAAAATTTTAATTTATTTACGGATTTGAACAAATACATTTTTACATCCACTTGCATCGTGGAGTGATAGTGGATATGTAATATAAATGCCAATAAATGTGATCGGTAAGTGATTTTATTTCTAAATTAGTTTGTACATTGTACATGTAAAGCTCTTTTCACTGGACTACTTCAGAATACGGTTAATTAGTAGACTCAAAACACTAATATTAGGATCGTCGCTATCAAGAACGTTGGATGTATAAGCGTCAAACAAATGGGACGTCTACGAGAGCGAAAGAGAAGCAAACAGTACCACTAGTTACAATCCTAATCTTGTGTTCTGATCTACTGGTTAATTGAACTTGTGAGCAAAAGTGTATTTGAAACATCGTCAGAGGGTCGCATTGCCATTTGAAAGTGCCATCCTCCGCTCGGTGTTTTTCGATGAAAACGGTGCCAAGGGTTGTATGCTACATAGTTTGTGAGTATTCCGAATATGTAATAATAATTGAATTAACAATGTACTTCTTCGAGTCATTCGGCAACGAGTAGATCATTTCCTTTTTACCATTCTAGAATGACTTTTTTGGTGCAGCTATTGGTGTATGCACTACGGAACCTGGCCCCTGACTGTAAATGCAGTATTTGATAGAGCATGTATATATATAGTCTGTAAACTACTGTTCATGTGTGAGTCCTGGTAGTATGTAAACTAATTTAGTACATTGTTAGTCTTAGCATCCATAATTTCCATCCTAGCTTGACTTTTTTAAATAATGTGACTTAAAATTTATCCAGATTCAAAAGATACATATGGGTTTCTGCTCCAATTCTGGACTAGTGAGTGATTATGGGCAATAAGATTTGGTTGTGAGCTACGACTTTGAAATTTTGGAGTTTCAAGTCCCAGAAATAATGAAAGTTCAAAGGCGCGTACGTCTAGTTAAGGAGGAACGAACAATGGTACGAAACACGAAAAAATCAGTTTTTCCACACCGTGTCACTATGGGTCACAGGGGCGGTATTTTGTTACAAAAATCAATATTTTCCAAACCGTTCATTTTAGAGAAATTATGTCTGAGAGAATATTTGTGGGAATAAAATTGGCTTTCTTTTAAAGTAAAATGTAACTAGGGTGGTCCTCTCGAACATTCTTTTCGAAAAATTATTTTTCGAGCGAAATGGCATAGCAAGGTACTTACTTCAGCAAAGTTGTAGAAAAATGTTTTTCAAGAAACATTTTCAAATGCATCAAAGTTATAGCACTATCGGTTTTCATGTTATAATTATTTTTATTCTTTAACTTAGGGTGATTCTGAAAAAGTCAGTTTTTTAACTATTTAACTTTTTAAGTAGTTAGTCTTTCTTAATTCTTTCTATGAAGCAATTTTAGTACTTTTCATTGCGCATATTTTTGCTGAAGAATGTGAATCGATATCATTTTTCGTTATCGAGTTACGATCATTTTTTTAAATAAAAATGATAGTTTTCAATGACCTCTAACTCAGAAGGTTGCAAAAAGTAGCAGCTAAATTTGTACTCTTTCGAAAATGCATAAAAAATACTATCAAATATCTCGAAATCAACTTTGGCTTTTATGTCCTTCGATGTCATATATAAACAACAACACCGCGAGTCGTGACAGTTTAATTGGTATCAATCCCATTCATGTATCGAATCGCAGTAGCCGACGACTGCTTTGATGAACGCGTGTGGTGCTTTGTATTATTAGTTCCGTTAAAATGGATAAAAGAAAATCATTTGATCTCTGAAAAGTGACCAAAGGTGAAAATAGAAATAAAATTAAGGCTGGGTTTGAAAAAATTATGAGATCATTTGATGTGGGAGAAAATGAAAAAAAGAATTTCGCTCGGAATGCAAAAGCTGTAGCAATTAAAACATGCAAAAGGTTTGATCAATTTTGGAAAGACAGTCATCAAATTGAGACGAAAGTGCTCGATAAAAATTCGAAATATTTTGAGAAGCTGTGAACAGTTTCAAAAAAATGCACTTCCTCCTAAACCAGCATTCACAGAAATTCGTCGCTTACTCAGAACAGAATGAAGGGTAATCCTTAATTCATTCGCTTTTTAAAGTAACATGCTCTACATTTTATACTGTTTATATAGTGTTCAAAATTATAGGCCGTCCAAAAAACCGAGTGCATGAATTGTGCTTGAAAAGGAAAAGGAAACTTAATCTTTGGGAAAAGAAACCCGATTCAGATAACTATAGCGACGACGATGCTGATGATGTTGATGATTGTGATTATAATAATTATGATGATGTCGATTATAATGAAATAGTTATGTAGAATAGTAAAATAAATATCTGCCTGAGCCTAACGTTTTCAATATTTGTGTACATATATTTGACAAGCTCAGAAAATCATTTAAAAACTCGACTTTTTGATCTAGTAAAGCAGGAGCTAAATGGCGATGACCAGGCCCTTAACCCTTTCATGCCCATGTTGTTTGTGGATGACAACGTTTTTAAACAGCTATAACTTTTGATTGAGGCGAGATTTGCTCACAAAAACAAGTAAGGCTCATTAATGTGATTATTGCCTTTAATTTGAGTATTAACAGTTACAAGGATCAGCTCTAGAACTGAAGTTATTGCAATTAGTCTGATTGGATTCCGATGGAGCAGTGCTGCCAGGTACAGTTTACGTTGACGACGGAAAATGATTTTTTCATATATCTTCGTTATGGTGCAATATTATTGAAAACTGATAAAACTTATCAATTTAGACTGTCGTTGGCTACGTTTTCTACGTAATTGGACTATTGTAATTATTCTAGGAGAATTGCATTGAGCATTACAAGGTAAAAATTGACCAGCTACTAGCACTGCCATGGAAGCACCTATCTTTATGAAAATAGGCTTTTCGTATTTCTTGACCCAACCGTTTTCAAGGAAAAATAGTTTTGAAACCCTACATGCACTAGAAAAAAGTTGGGCATGAAAGGGTTAAAAAAAAGCCGTAAGCTGATGTCATTTGATCATAATGTTGATGTCAACATTTTTCGCTGAAGGATAAAAAAGCAAAAGTTGATTTTGAGATACTTTATAGTATTTTTGATGCACTTTCGAAAGAGTACAAATTTAGCTGCTACTTTTTGTAACCTTCTGAGTTAGAGGTCATTGAAAACTATCATTTTTATTTAAAAAAATGATCGTAACTCGATAACGAAAAATGATATCGATTCACATTCTTCAGCAAAAATATGTGCAATGAAAAGTACTAAAAGTGCTTCATAGAGAGTATTAAGATAGGCTAACTACTTAAAAAGTTATAGTTAAACAACTGACTTTTTCAGAAACACCCTAGGTTAAAGAAGAAAAATAATTATAGCATGAAAACCGATAATGCTATAACTTTGATGTATTTGAAAATGTTACTTGAAAAATATTTTTCTACAACTTTGCTGAAGTAAGTACCTTGCTACACCATTTAGTTCGAAAAATATTTTTTTGAAAAGAATGTTCGAGAGGACCACCCTAGTTACGTTTTACTTTAAAAGAAAGCCAATTTAATTTCCAAAAATATTCTCTCAGACAAAAGTTCTTTAAAATGAACGGTTTGGGAGTTATTGATTTTTGTACCGAAAAACCGCCCTTGTGACCCATAGTGCGTGTGTTAGATCTTCATGAAAATCAATCAGCCTATGTAGAATATAGTTACAGTACGGCTGAATCGTTTTTGTGAAGATCTAGTACACGGTATAGAAAAAACTTCTTTTTTTAGTTTTCGATTTTAGCACCATTTTGTTCGTTCATAAGAGAAAGGTGGGAGAGATACGAGGTGCTGTTGTGTTATGGAGTTATGGGCTGGGTCAAGCAAGAGGTGCATAATAGAGGTGTGCGCCGCGCGACAATTTCAGGTAAAAATAGCAAGCGCGCCGACGTGACGCCGGCGTTTTACCTGAAATCGGTGGCGCGGCGCACACCTCTAGTGCATAAGAGAATGGAATACTTGGTGTAGGGGAACATGGGGAGACTTGACCAGGTTTTCAGCTAAACCTGCATAAATTTCTTAAAAATGCCTTCAATCCCTCAAAAGTCATGTTGTGCAAAGTTATTGTGCGTGCTTATGATTTTTTGCAGAATTTTTAATTTACTTTTGTAAAAAGTTATAAAAGTTTTTCTGCGATTGTTTTTTTTTGGTCAAGTCTCCCCACTGCGGGGTGGGGGGGGGGGGGTTACTTGACCAAGAGAATTTTGAAAAATCATAACAAAAATGTAAACATACTGTAATTATTTTTTCCATATTGTCGAGATACTTAGATAGCAGTAAAATATATAGAAGGGTTGCCTTTAATAAATTTCGATTTTTTTTTCTTTACAAGAATTAACTGCACTGCTTACATTGCATGTTCACACGTCAAGAAATCAGTCATATTATTGCTACCTTTGTTGACTAATACTAAAATATGTAGACTGATGTTTGAGGTGGGATTTTTTGTGGCGTGATTAACATTAAGAGTAGATGCCAAAGCATGATAACTATCAGTAATTTTGTATCTTTCTTCAGCTTATTGCCACTTGGTCAAGTCTGTTCATAAAATCTTGGTCAAGTCTCCATTAGCTATTGCGTTCAATGTCGTGCAAATTTTAGTAACATCTATTCCAATGTTCCGATTTATGTAAAATCACTTTACTGCTTCATAAGGAATAACATAGCGTCATAAGGAATAACACAGACGTCATAGCCAAAAATAGAATCTTGCGCTTGGTCAAGTCGGGGAGACTTGACCAAGCGCAAGATTCTATTTATGGCTATGTTCCCCTATATATAAAATTATTTCGTTCACCCATTCATCTTCACTGTTAACTCATCACGTAAGCGAACATGGGCGAACAAGAGTTAAAAAATATTATCTTGAGGGGTATGGTCATTTCTTACGTTTTCTGTATCTCTGCTAGTAAATGCAATCGAAAACCCCATATGTTACCCGAGAAATTTGTAGTTCCTGCACTATCAGATGTTTGAAGTGCAATCATGTTTGACCTTTCTTAAAGTTTTTTCTTGGAAATTTCTATTTGAATCCCGCCAAGTATAACATGGCTATAACATTTTACGTGTTTGGGCCAAAAAATTGGAAAACTGCTTGGGCTAAAAAATTAACAAGGAATTAATTTATTTTGTACATTACAAGGAAATGGGTTTAACTCATTCAAACTTGGGTGTAATCAGTCTATGTATTTTTATGCACTACACTGGTGTAGCACCCGGTAAAAACTAAAACGCTATAAGTTTTTAACCGCTTTGCAAAATGTGACTAATATTTCCAGCTTGCTGATATTCCAAACAGCAGCGCAGCATATTTTCGTCAGCAAGCAATTTATCAATTGTTCTGGCTGTGCACATTAAACTCGAAGCGTGTTGATGATTTCGAGAACAGCTAAAGGTATAGAGAGAATATTCTAATCTTTTTCTCGGGCACTTCTTATCAGACTTTTCTACAGCCTGGCCATATTTTCATCGGGCTGATTACGGACATGACCGTAGAGGATTTCCGGAAAATGTGGAAACCATTTTCTCACAACGGTGTGGTTGTTGTGAGCTGATGACCCCATAGCAATGCCATATGGAAATCAGTGGCGGAAAGTACGCCATAGTTGGTTGCTGAGGTAACGGATAATATGTCAAAGTTTTTTGTGGGGGCATCGGTTGCTGGGCCATGTGAATTAGGCACACTGAGCTGTTGAGGAACATTCGGCTTCCAGTTCGCATATTCACATATTCTATGCTGCACGAGGGGGGTCATTAAGCCATATGCTGTTTCACAAAAGTACAATGTTGTATACAATTCTTCAAAATAGGATACACGGAAGATTTCGCCCCCTTGCCTTCCGTTTTGCGCTTCAGTGCTTGTTGCACCTTCCGGTCATGCAAAACCGACGGACGGCCGGAACCCGGCTTGCGCTTGATGCTCTCGCCTGGCTCCAGGAGCACCAGGATCTCACTCTGCTGTATCCGGCCTTCACAAAGCGCACCACGATGACAGACTTCTTCGCTCCGGTATAAAGCCGGCGGTATTACAAACTATCTTTCCAAAAATTCATAACTCTTGATAGAGTTGACCAATTTGGATACTTTATGCTTCAAAAGAACCTGCTATTCTTGTAGTTTAGATTATTTTTTAAGCTTATTTTTGACACGGCTGTGGCATTCGTGTTATTGTTATTAGGCATAGTATGAAAGGGAGGACAGTATGATCATATAATCGGCTATATTTTGAGTTTGCTGTCCTTGATGAATTTCAGTATTGCTTTCTCTTTTTTGTCATCGTTCGCTAGGATTTCAGTTATAGAGCCGGTGATGTATTGCTGTCGTGCCTAGGCGTACCCTCGGCAATCTACTAGGACATGCTTTACGTTCATTGGGACTGCTCAATAACAGCAGATAGACGGCGCGCTCGTCTTAATTAGGTACGCGTGGCTAAAGATGGTATGTCCAATACGAAGACTGGTTAGAGTACGCTCTTCAGATGCGCACTTTTGGTCAGTTCTTTTTGTTACGTTTGGCTTGACCTCCCGTAGTAGTGAGTGGGTTCTATCCCAATCTCTCTCCTAGACGTTCCATCGTTTCTGCTTTACGAAGCGTACGACATCCTGAGAAGGTATCAGAATGTCCATTGGGTCTCCAATTCATCCTTCATTCGCGAGTCTGTCAGCTTCTTTGTTGCCAGGTATTCTTTTGTGTCCTGGAATCCAGTTAAGTGTGATGTGACGCTCTACGAGTGCACGTTCTATTTTTTGAATTCAGGGGTGTCTGGAATGGCCTCCACGGAGGGCATCGATGCAGCTAGTCGAGTCAGTGAGAATTATTACTTCGTCATATTCGTCATACCACTATCTACCAGTGGTAATGAGGGAACCAGTGGTTTGGTGGAAAAGTTCTGCTGATCTTTTGACTATCGGATAGTTCGCTACATTCGGATCTTTTTCTGTGAGCCTAGCTACCAACTGCGATAGTCGCTGGACTTGCATTAGTCTAAACGACAGGCAGCCTGCTTCTGCCATAATTGACTGTACTGGGCTTGATCGGAAGGTCCCACATGATTGACATATTACTTCGTTATATGTTGAAGCAAGCACTCGTTCCATCGCCCCGTGGTTACTGCTTATAAGTCCTATCCCGAAGAAAATCTTAGAGATTACCAGTGCAGAGCCAACTTTCAGGAGTGTTGATCGACTGCTCCTTTTGAACCGACAGCCTAGGATCCGAAGTATGTTTGTTCTTTTGGAGCAGATTTTTTTTGTGTACGTGAGATGTTGTAGGAAGTTTAGTTTGGAATCAACCAGCATTCCTAAGATTCTCATTTTCCTAACACATGGAATGGGGGTCTTGTTGATTTGGATAGCCCGACCGCACTTACGATGCCGTATGTTGCAGATGTGAAGGAGTTTTGACTTGGTCGGCGCAATTTCAAACCCTATGCTGCCAGCCCATTCAACAACTGCCTTAAGAGCTTTTCTTAAATGACGTCATAATTGTCCAGAACTAGACCCTTTGGCTACAAGTAATATTTCATCCGCGTAAAGCAGACTTTCGACGTCGGTTGGGATAATTTTGAAAATTGGTTTCATTGCTACTAAAAATAGGGTGACGTACAGGATGGAGTCCTGCGGAACACCATTTTCTGCCACACAGCGGATTGGTGATGCTCCGTTCGCTGATACACGGAAGGTTCGGTTAGATAGGAAACTGGCTATGATGTTAAGCATACTGCCAGAGATTTTTTTTTTTTGTTTGAAGAATGGCGGGCCTCCAAGTAGTGTCGTATGCTTTGGATATGTCCAGTGAGACTATCTCTGCGTGCTGGTTTTAATTAACATTGATGAGCACATGGAATCTGTGCTAGATGGGACTCAACGCCTCTACCCGGGCGGAACGCGTGGTGCGACGATCCAGTCTTCCATTCTCTTCTAGTTCTGTGGTCAACTGCCGGTTGACTAATCGTTCGAACAGTTTGCCTATGCAACTTAGAAGAGTAATGGATCGGTATCCGGATGGACTGCAGAGGTCTCCTTCTGATTTTGGAATCGGGACTACTATGCCCTCTTTCCACTGATTCGGAAAAGTTCCGGAATCCCAGACCTGGTTGAACAGTGCGAGCAGACATATTTTGGCGGAGAATGGGAGTCGTTGTAGCAATGGGTACCCCACATTATCAGGTCCAGTTGATGATCCACCGCCATTGGAGAGAGCCCATACCAGCTCGTCCATGGAGAAATCTACATTAAAGCGTTTGAAGAGATTTGGTCGTCGTGATTTGGGGAGTTTGCTCATCAGATCTGCTTTCTTCTTGCGGAATTTTTCGTTATAGTTGGCGTTTGAGATTTTTTTCTGATACTCCTCAGCAAATGCGTCCGCGATCTCTTGTGGATTATTTGTGATGTCGCTTGGGAGGCTTAGAGTGGCCGCATTGGTGCGCCTTTTTCCTTTAAGCTGGTTTATACGACTCCATATCTGTGTTGCGGAACTCTCGGGATTTATGCTCTGTACCAGGTCTTTTCAACTTTTCTGTTCGGCTTGAGTGATGATTCTACGGAGTGCGGATCGGGCTTCTTGGTAAGATTGGAGGGCGATCGCTTTATTGGGGTCACCGTCTGCGATGCGACGGAGGGCTCGTAGTCGTTTTCGTGGGGCTTTGACTGCAGCTTCTACCGCTGGGTTCCACCAGACAACTGCCTTGGCCCCTGGCTTTCCACTGTTTCTGGGAATGCTAGCTTCGGCTGCGGCTAGTATTCTTTTAGTGAAGTCCTCGACTGTAATACCCTGACCGGGCCGGATGGTACTACTGGTTAGTTCTTTGCAACGATTCCAGTCCGCTCTTTCGTAGATCCACCTTGGTCTGCGCATTGGTTCGTCTGGAGTTCCGGGTATATCAAACTTGATAGGAAAGTGGTCGCTGTCTACACAATCCAATAGTGTTTTCTAAACGAATTTAGCAGCTACGGATGTTGTGCAGATCGATAGGCTCAGCGCTTGTGTTTTTTTTCCGGTGGAGGAATCAACTCGAGTATGGGACCCATCGTTTGATACAACCATACTACTATAAACTACCGTCTCAAGAATCGCATCGCCTCTTTTCTGTGCATCGGTTTTTGTATTTGTCAGTCGACTACCCCAGGCCGAATGATGAGCGTTCAGGTCACCCAAGAGAAGAAGTTCTTCCAGTAGGTGCTTCAGATTATCGGCGGCGTTCTTGTTGGCAAGTATACTGAAATCATTCGTAACCGAACGTTGTACCGAGAAACAAGTGCTTTTTGTTCTCTCCGGTGTGGTTTAGTTTTTTCGGCAGTACGAAGGTGCTTGCTGTGGCAGAGGCTGTAGTAAAGCACTACTAATAAACAGTCCCGTGAGTGATAATTATCAGTGAAGCCAATTTTCATCAAAATTAACACTCATCACCAAATCAAACCTGATAGTAATCCATGGTTTCGATGCACGAACATGTCTACAGACGAAAACCTTCCATAGTAACCTATTTTCAAGTTGCAAACAAATCTGAATCGATGAAAAGCGTAACTAGGTTCGCTTGTTTGCATTCCTTCCATTTATTCATTCAGCGTGATCATTTTTCAATCTGAGCATGCTGCGCTATCCTCGATTCTTATCCATTCAGTAGTGAGGCACGAGCTCCATAATATTTTTTCAATCGAAGTGATTAAGACAGTTTTGGCGCCCTAATGCTTAAGAAGGGCATTTTAAAGCTATAGTTATGGGCCTTATGGCACTAGGCCCTCGGCTAGAACTATCAATGCTAAAATATTTTCATTTTTAAGCCCAAAAAAAATGCAACGAATGCTATTTGATTCATTCATCAAGCATCGAAAGTTATCGATTGCGATGAGAAAACATTCATATTGGCCCGATCTATACTCAATGCTAAGTTGCCTCTTACAACACGTAGTACAGCATTCATTGACAAATGAAAAGTTTTATTTGGCGCATTATGTATTTGAACTTGATCGCCTACTACAAATAGGATGACCTGATAAGCAAGGACGATTGGTTCAGTAGACAATATTCGAAGTTGATATGCATCATTTTGGATCACCAATATTTTCATCAATCACCATCACTGATAATTATTACCTGCGATATCGGTGATGGTAGTGCAGTGAAGTGCGTTACTAAACAGTTTTCTTGCCTGAAAGACGGCTTTGTTTAGACGAGCTATATCAGCCAGTAGAAGATGTTTGAAAATGTCCAAAACTAATGATTTTCATCTGTCTTTCTATATAAAATTCATTCCCAGAATGTTGAAGATTTTTCTATTTTGACTCATCGACGGATTCCTATATGCATTGAAAATATCCAAAAATACATTCCCATAAAGTTGAAACATTGGCGGACCCCCATGTGTATTGAAAATGTTCAAAACTATTGATTTTTATCTTCCAACAACTTGCTTTTCAATATAAATATCATTCAGAGAAATTTGAAAAATTTTCCATTTTGATGCATTTAAAATGTCCAAAACTATTGATTTACAACTGCCAACAATTTGCCTTTCAATATAAAGCTCATTCCCATGAAGTTGAGAAATATGCCGTTTTGACACATTGACGGACCTCATGTGCATTGAAAATGTCCAAAACTATTCTGGTTGCAGTCAAAAAGTGCTAAATTCAACCAGCGACAATCTTATTTTTTCTTATTCTAAACAAGGAAATCACGTCGGAAGTAGTGTACATTATTCGTACGATGATGCGCTATAATGCGCACTACTTCCGACGCAATGGATTAGCGTTGAACAAGAATGTCGCTGGATGGATTTTCCAGTTTTCAATTGTAACGATAATATTGATTTTCATCTGCCAACAACATGCCTTTCAATATAAAACTCTTCCAAAAACTTGCAACATTTTTCATTTTGACTCGTCGACACTCCACTGTATATTTAAAATGTTAGAAAACAGATAATGAACACTGATACACGAGGAAAATCACATCGCAATCATTGTTGATACTTTTGACTTGTGAGTTTTTCCGAAATGCTCACTGCAGTTAAAATCATTCGCTAGTTATCAAATTCAACCACAGATCCAAATCATCACTGACTCCCCCAAAAATTTTGTTGAAGATATCATCCTTCTAAATTGCTATAATTTTGAGATGCTGGAAAAAGTATGTTCACTAGCACGATCTAGCGGGTGATATCCAATATCATTGTATTATCAAACAACCTTTGTCGTCCTCAGAAACATTACTGAACACCTTATTTTCCTAAATGATTAATCTTTCGAGATATAACATCACCCAACATGTATTGGAAGTTGTGTACTCTCTAGTGCCGCCTAGTGGCTGGATTCAGAAATTATCTATTCGCCGTCGGACAGCACTCGACCTGCCGATGAATATTGCCGAAGACACCACGCTTCTAAACTATCATGATCTAGAGGTATAGAATTTGAAAAATAGTAAATGCTCGCTAGCGCCGTCCGGCGGATTTATTTCAATTTTATTTGTCCATAATCGCGTAGCCCTTGACCTCCTCTAGAACATTGTCGAAAACTCCATCTTTCTAAGTTATTGGACTTTTGAGATGTATCACTAGCGCTACATAGCGAGATTATCCCAAGCTAATCTGTCACCATCTGGTAGTCTCTGATTTCTTGTGCAACTTTACTGAATACCCCTCTAAATAATCTCGTTATTGAGATAAAGAATAATTTTAACATTAGTTGAACATTTGCATTCGCACTAGCGCTACATGGTGGGACAATTCTATTATTATTATTATTTCCACCATCCAGAAGCTCTTGACTTTCTGGATAAATCTTTTTTATTTCAATTATACAGGTTTAAGCCTTCGGATCATTCGCGACTTGTTTTGGGTTAGGAAAATCTCTAATCCTACGGGTGGGGGGGGGGGTGCTGAGATTTGAACCCAGATCAGTTTCGATATATTTCACGTTAAACCCAGTCACATTCACGGCGATTTATCTCTTTTAAAGAATCCCTGGGGGCACAGTTCTAAACTAATTGGATATTCAACTACTTTAGGTCTAAGTAAGCACAACAACTATGCCAAAGAAAGTATGGCGCTAAATGTTAACGTAGACGAAATACTCGGCCACAGCCCCAATCAGTGGGGCCTGTGCCTGGTGATGTCAATCGCCCGGTCCGGGGTATACACTGTTCCGAACCATGGAAATGGGTAATAAACGCTGTTCGGGTTTCTCCTTCCTTTCCTCCTAAGTAACAATTTGAATTTTATAGCACACTACAAGTGCAATCTGTTTTAAGAGCGGCTTCAAGAGCGCCATAAAACTACAATTGCTACTAGAGCTGTAAATATACGATCAAAGATTCCACATAGGGATACCCGAGTACCTGGTACCGCAGTTGGTGCCGTAGCAAGTATATTCATGTCAAATAGTTCTGAGGTAAGCAACATTCGACATAGGTACCAACATCGAAGGAATTTTACGCAGAGGATACATGCTATATAAATTCAAAATAGCGTCATAACTGTTTAAACTATTTGCCATGAAAGCGACTCAAGTGTACTCCAGTATTCACTACAAATAAACTCGTTCTTATGCGATACTTATGCTATTCAATAATACCGTTGCAGCGATGTCAAAGCCGGAAACATCCTGCTGACCGAACAAGGTGTGGACAGGTCAGCCGACTTGGATAGTGCAGCTATCAAATGCCCTGCCAATAGTTTTGTCGGAACACCTTACTGGATGGCCCCGGAAGTGATTCTGGCGATGTATGAAGGATAGTATGATGGCAAGTTGGATGTTTAGTCACTAGGAATTACTTGTATCGAGCTGGAGAAACGGAATCATTCCTACTTCAACATGAAGGAAATGTCGACGCTGTATCACATTGCGCAAAATGAGGCGTCCACGTTGCAGGTAAATGTGCAACATCCACAGGATGCTTTAAAGTTGATCTGACCACTGTTTTACATACTTCAGGCTACGGACTGGAAAGATGTGTTCAGCAGTTTTGTTTTTTGCTTGAAGAAACCTTCGGTAGAGTAACCAAACTCTAGTAAACTGTTAACTCATTCATTCATAACTAGGATACGATTGCTAAATGTGCTAATTGATTTGATAGCAAGGTAAGTTATCATTATGAACGATCCGCGGTACATAATACATTTTTTTCATCGTTACAGAACAATAGCTGCCGTTACAGAATTGGACAATCTGAACTGCAGGAAGATGAACAAAATTTAAATGGCCAACTCCTGCGAAACAGAAGTAACGTCGGCGAGAACACACCGGACGAGCGAATCGGTGGTGACAGTAGTACAAATAACAGGATCACCTTAGAACATTCACTCCATTCGGTGGATCAGCTTGGTGGAATTATACGGAATGCTTCGAGGCATCAGCTGCCAGGATCCGGGCTGCCGCCAATGCACAACAGTAGTATGAATAACTCTAGTGATCGGGGCAGTTTGAAACCTGGCGACGGTATTGGTTGGATGGATTCCGGAATTGGTGGAGGCAGCAGCGAAGGTATGGACAGCTGGTGGAAATTGTTCTGGACTCTGGCTCCGGAAACATCAGTGTTCATGCCACGGGTTACCAAAATTTATAGTCCCGTTGTACCTAATCACCATTCACATCCAATAATGTAAAACTAATAAAATTAGTACGTAGTATTGCTAAAAATAAAATAATTTAAAATTGTGTTTACATTCGTATGTTATTCAAATGGAGTAAACAAAATATCATAACCTCAAATTTCCAAAAGTGGTGGTCCAACAAACGTCCATCGCTCCATACAAAAAACCGTCCAACGGTGGACCCTTATTGGTCCAATTTGTTGAACGAAACGATCGAGCTGTCACACTGCTCGACGTCCAAAAAAGTGTTGCAAAATCGCCTTTTGCAGGTCCTTCATTGAACGTTCGTTGGACGATTTTTTGGACGCTTGTTGGACCGTCGCCCAACAAATTGGACCAATAAAGGACTCTCGTTGGACGTTTTGCCTTTCTCATATGAAGAAAGGCTATGCAATCACTGTAAAAATCGACTTTTTAACCGAGGCCCGGAGGGCCGAGTGTCATACACCATTCGATTCAGTTCGTCGAGATCGGCATATGTCTGTGTGTGTGTATGTATGTGTGTGTGTGTGTGTGTGTGTGTATGTGCGTGTGTGTCATTTAAACTCACACAATTTTCTCAGAGATGGCTGAGCCGATTTTCGCAAACTTAGTTTCATCTGAAAGGTTTAACGCTCCCATAAGCTGCTATTGAATTTTTAGTTGATCCGACTTCCGGTTCCGGAGTTACGGGTTGAAGAGTGCGGTCACACAGCAAATTCCTATATAAACTGGTACCACCATGATGTTCAAATGATGTAAAACTTATTAAAATTGATGTAACATTACTCTAGTTTGCGGGTCTGGATCGCTAATGATCAATCAAAGTAGCTTTGACCACATTGGCCACCTATGACGGTTCATGACGCCCCCGGAGAACCCGCCAAGTTCCTAAGCTAATATCACACCCATTCCCCAACGAATTCTCTACCGATTTTTACAAACTTGACTTCAAATGAAAGATACAGTAATGCCATTGACTGCTGCTGAATTTCATTCGGTTCTGACTCTTGCTTCCGGAGTTACAGGGGTGTTAGTAAGGATACACTGGAATTTTCCATATAAATCGGTACAATCGTAATACCTCAGAGGCTAAAAACTATTGAAATGGTCACCAAATTACTTCTAATCACAGATCTAGATCACTGATTGCCAATCAAACATTCTTTGAATATATTGTCCACTATCGACGATTCCGGAAGTCCGGAATTCCGGACATAGTCCACAATTAAAGTCAAATCCGTTCTTCGGTGATGACTGAACCGATTTTCTCAAACCAAGTCTCAAATGGAAGGCAAAATATGCAGTTGAGTATTGCGTCGCCGCCCCCCCCCGTCTTGCCCTTACACCTCCCTCCTTCATCACTCCCCTCCCCTTGGACCACCCTCACGCCCGCATTTCCTTCATCCATCCCGTATACCGAAATAAGATGAAGGATTTCTGACGCATCCTCCACTCCCACTCTACTAACCCCCCATTCCCTACACGTTCAAACCCATTCCACCAACCTTTCCAAATTATAATCACATGAAGATAACATTGAACTCATGCTTATTAAGCTAATTAAATATTATTCTTTTGCCTTTCTCATATAGAAAGGTTATGCAATTGCTTCAAAAACCGATTTTCTAACCGAGGCCCGGAGGGCCGAGTCTCATATAACATTCGACTCAGTTTGCCGAGATCGCAAAATATCTGTGTGTGTGTTTTTTTTTTTTTACAATGGAGAAGACCTTTATGTCCTAGCCCAGTACACGTGCTAACGGTAGGGTCCAATCTACCACACGGGGTGCACTGGGGGCGTGTCGGACTCGAATGGTGACCAGCCATTAATACCGACTAAACTCCATTGGGCTCCGCCATCATTCCTCCCAGGAACTACCTCTCGGTATTACTTCTGGGGGGATGGCTGTACTAAATGTACTCATTCACTCTCACTCACGCGATCATACATCCTGTATGAGGCTTACTTGGGTGCTCTCTCAATCACACTTTGATTCACTCTCAAACACTCCCACATGAGGCTGACTTTTGTGCTCACCTTTTACGTTCCATGCGAGGCTGACTTGTGTGCTCACCTTACTCATTCCTTGCTAGGCTTACTTTTGTGCTCGCCCTACCCATCCATGTGAGGCTGACTTGGGTGCTCACCCTATCACCTGATTCACTCTCAATCGTGCCACTCTATTGTACCTTTGTCACTCCCTCTGGCATCCCATGTGGGACATTTTTCTTAGGCCCCACTTCTGACATACCATGCGAGGCTGACTTTTGTGCTCACCTTTTTCATTCCTTGCTAGGCTGACTTTTGTGCTAGCCTCTACCAACCTGTGAGGCTGACTTTTATGCTCACCCTTAACATGCAATGTGAGACTGACTTGGATGCTCACCCTTTCACTCCTCTGCCACGCCATGAGGCATCGATAGCTTAGTTCCAACATACTACGCTACGACCCTCCCGTCTTGGCATGAGGCAGTCCACTTATACGCCTATACACTCACTCTTCTGTCTTGCTTCGGGGTGGCTGGGTTTACCCCTTACGCGGTTGCCATTCGCTGCGCCAACCTACCTCGGCATGAACAGACCATTCACTCTCTTATTTTGCGCTTGGCCTTTTTCGCTCCAGCTAACCAATCACTAGTTAGCCGTACCCGCCGTCTGTTGCTCGGTTCGCCAGATTACCTGTAGCCTACTGGCAATCTGGATGGTACCAGCCGAGACTGCGTTCCACTTCTCCACCGTTTGACACATCCGCTGAATAAGGGTATCCGGGGTTGTGTCCCAGCCACAGACGTCAAGCATTGCTCTTCTTTCGACGTCGAACCGATGACATACGAACAGTATGTGTTCGGCAGTTTCATCTACACCTGGGCAGTCCGGGCAGACTGGGACCTCCGCGTGCCCGAACCTGTGGAGGTACTGACGGAAACAGCCATGGCCTGACAGGAATTGTGTCAGGTGGAAGTGAACTTCCCCATGGGGTCTTCCCAACCAGCTCGATATGCTAGGTATCAGCCGGTGGGTCCACCTACCTTTCGAGGAGTTGTCCCACTCACGCTGCCATCTGGCGACCGAGGTCACCCTGGTGCGCTCGCGGGCTCCCCTATTTCCACGTAGCTCAAAGCACTCCTCATCTTCCCGAATGACCAGCCCGACTGGCATCATGCTCGCTATCACGCAGGATGCATCGTGTGATACCGTGCGGTAGGCAGATATCACTCTGAGGCACATCACGCGGTAGGTGCTCTCCAGTTTCTGTAGGTAACTGGTTACCCTCAGTGCTCTTGACCATGACGGGCCGCCGTACCTGAGGATAGATACGGCAACGCCTGCCAGTAACCTACGTCTACTGGCGCACACCTTTGAGCTGTTGGACATCATTCTCGATAGTGCCGCAACAGCAGTCGACGCTCTCTTGCACGTATAGTCGACATGGCTGCCGAAGGTCAGCTTGTCGTCTATAATGGCTCCGAGAGACTTCAGACTTCGCTGTGAAGTGATCGCGACTTCTCCCACATGGATAACTGCATGTTGTGCCGACTTGCGGTTGTTGACGATAACTACCTCCGTCTTATGATGAGCGAGCTCCAGGCCTCTCGCGCTCATCCATTCCTCCACCGTGCTAATCGCGTGTTCTGCGGTTAGTTCTACCTCAGGAATTGACTCCCCGTAGACCTCCAAGGTTACGTCGTCGGCAAAGCCGACGATCTTGACCCCAGGAGGGAACTTCAGTCTCAGAACCCCGTCATACATGAGGTTCCATAGCACCGGGCCTAGGATCGAGCCCTGCGGGACTCCGGCGGTAATCGGAACCCTTTTCTGACCGGCATCGGTCTCATATATCAGTACGCGGTTTTGGAAGTAACTTTCCAGGATCCGGTACAGACCCACCGGTAGGCTAAGCCGGTGTAACGAGAGCGCGATGGCATCCCAGCTTGCGCTGTTAAATGCGTTCTTCACGTCAAGTGTCACTAACGCACAGTATCGAATACCTCGCCTTTTTCGTTGGATCGCTATCTCGGCAGTATTTATCACTGAGTTGAGAGCGTCCACTGTGGACTTACCCTTCCGAAAGCCAAACTGGTTGCTTGACAGACCGTCCGTACCTTCCGCGTACGGGGTGAGCCTGTTGAGGATGATCCTCTCAAGCAGTTTGCCAGTCGTGTCTATCAGACAGATTGGTCTGTACGCCGATGGGTCGCCTGGCGGCTTCCCGGGCTTCGGCAACAGCACCAGTTTCTGCCTTTTCCATCTATCGGGGAAACGGCACTCGTCAAGGCATCTCTGCATAGCTAGCCTGAACATGTTCGGGTTCGCAATGATCGCTGCCTTGAGAGCGTTGTTTGGAACTCCATCCGGCCCTGGAGCTTTGTTCATTGCTAGGGATTTAGCCACTGCGAGTAGTTCTTCATTCGTCACTGGAGCCACCATTTCGACCGTGCCCGCACTGTCTCGTAGTGCAGGTGGCCAGGGGCTTGTGGCTCGAGACGGGAAGAGTACTTCGATAATCGTTGCCAACCGGTCCGGAGACCGTTCTGGGGGTGAGGAGCCCCCTTTGGTCTTGGCCATCACAATCCGGTAGGCGTCACCCCACGGATTCGCGTTGGCACTCTCACACAGGTTGTCGAAACACGCTCTCTTGCTGCTTTTAATAGCCTTGTTAAGGGCTAATTTCGCAGCTCGAAACGCTTCACGGCGGTTCTCTCTTGCATCCTCGGTGCGAGCTCTTTGCATCCTACGTCTAGCTCTGAGACAGGCTGACCGTAGAGCTGCAATCTCGGCACTCCACCAGTATACCGGGCATCTACCGTTTCTTGGCAGTGGTTTTCTCGGCATAGTGGCGTCGCACGCGCGTGATAGAACAGCTAGCAGCGCATCCCCGCTTAGACTGTCGGTGTTGGCCTCCAGTCCCAGGGCCGCGGTGAAAGCTTCGCTGTCGAAGTGATTGGACTTCCACCCGCGTACCTGACAGGGATCTCCCGCCCTCGGATGCTGCACACCATAGTTGATCTTAAAGCGGATTGCTAGATGATCGCTATGGGTGTAGCCTTCGTCTACCCTCCATTCCATGCCTGGAGCCAGACTCGGGCTGGCAAAGGTCAAATCAATCCACGCCTCCACTCCGTTTCTACGGAATGTACTAGCGGAGCCATCATTAGCTAGCACAGTATCGAGTTTCGCAAACGCTTCCATTAGCGCTTGACCCCTGCTATTTGTACAGCGGCTGCCCCACTCCACTGCCCAAGCGTTGAAGTCTCCCGCTATTACTACCGGTTTCCGGCCCACGAGGTCCGACGAGAGCCTGTCGATCATCTGGTAGAACTGTTCTATTGGCCACCTTGGTGGGGCGTAGCAGCTGCAATAGAACACACCATTGATCTTGGCAATCGCCACACCCTCGGCGGAGGGGTGTATTACCTCTTGAACCGGGAACCTTCCCGTTGTACAGATTGCCACCATTCCAGACCCGTCCGACACCCAATTGCCGTTACCGGCAGGGATGCTGTACGGGTCTGATAAGAGGGCGACATCTGTCCTCGACTCCGAGACCGACTGCCACAGCAGCTGTTGGGCTGCTGCACAATGGTTAAGATTTAGCTGTGTGACTCTCACGGCTTCTTCTTATTTAACTCGCCGAAGGGACACGAAGGTCCGCCCAGAGCATGTTTATGGGCTTGCTTCTTAGCGGTGTAGATAAGGCACTTATATGCCTTAGTGCACCCTCGCTCTTTATGCCCCTCCTCGCCGCATCGACGACATAGCTTGCTCCTGTCTATGCCTTTGCATTCGTAAGCTTTATGGCCGGATTCTAGGCACCGATAGCACCTGTCCACTGAAGGCGGCTGGGGTATACTAATAGGGCATACCGACCAGCCGATCTTCAGCTTCCCTTTCTCGGTTACCTTTTTGGCATCCGCATTCAGTAGCCTGAGGTAGGCTACTTGGGTGCCAGAGGGTCCATCTCTCAATCGCACAGAGGCCCGCTCGATTGTGACGCCGCAGTGCTCCTTGACGGCTGCGACGACGTCTTCTGCGGTCGTGAACTCGTCCAAGTGCTTGCACTGGAGAGTTGTTTCCGCACCTAGCGACCTGATTTGGGCGCCCTCACCAAGGACCTCTTGGGCCAAGGCCTTATATACTGCACTTGATTGTGCGCCTCGCTTCAGCACCAGGAGCATCTCTCCCGTGTTGGTGCGTCTTACGCTACGCACATCCTGCCCAAGGGCCGAGAGGCTTTCGGCCGCCTTCATCGATTTAAGGACATCGGCGTATTTGTCCTTGTCGGTTTTTAACCACAAGGCTTCGCCTCTGTCCTTGGCCTTCCTCACAGGCCGCGGTACCTCCGGTTTCGGTGCCGGCTTTTTCTTGGTGACCAGCGTCCAGGGGTTTGAGCCCCCCTGCCCCGGTCGTGCCGGGTTGCTGGTACCATCGCTCTCCACAGCGAGGTCACTCTCGCCCTCGCTTACCTCACCCAGGCGGCGTTTGACCTTGACGGTTGCACGCCGAGTGATGTCGGTTTTGGCACCCTCGCCTGGCGACTTCCTAGGGCGCTTCGCATTCGATGCCGTCTTGCGATTGCCCTTTCCTTTTCCCTTCGAGGGGAACTCAGTCGCCGCTCCGATCGACGTGGCTGCTCCGTAGAAGGTAAAGGCCACTGTCTGTGAACCTCTATCGACCTTCTCTCTTTCCTCCCTATTGGAGGCCACTGTCTGGGTTTCTCTGTCGGGCCTCTCCCGACATTCCACCCTCTCAACATAGGCCTGCTGTTCCTGTCTTGCGACACGAACAGCTTTCCGGAGCTCCAAGAGGCTCAACTTCAACTCCTTGGCTATGTTCTGCTTTGCGCTAGCGAAGTCGATTATAGAATCGAGTTGCTTCGCTACTTTGCGCATCGCAGCTATTGGCCCCTCCGATGCATTGGTAGGGATATTGCCTACCGCTGCTGGGGGGTCACTGGTGCTTTCGGATGCAGCACTCATCGCTCCACTACTCTCCCCACGGGGGGGGGGAGACCTCGCCAAACCACCTCTTGCGAAGGGGTTTGGCACCTCCGTCTGTTTGTTTTTATTTTTATTTACCTCCATAGTCCCACGAGTAGCGCGAGAAATATATGTCCGCCACGCCAGAGCTCCGCATTAGCGTGCTAAGGGACGCTTACTGTGGGGGTTGCCCAGGTACCCCACAGGCTCCGTTAACGATCGAGCATCTTTTTCACCCCCTCGATCACTCATCCCTCGGCACGGGTCGCTTCACGCCTTGGAATTGGGGTTATGCCCTACCTTGCTTAACGTGGTGATCTCGGCCCGGATCATCACAACCATCCTCCTTTACCAGGGCTTTGGACCTGTAGCTCTGGTTCTCAATAGTTCCATGTACGTATGTTATTACAGACGTGCGACTATTGAGATCCGTCATTCGCTAGCGGAGTTAAAATATCTGTGTGTATGTATGTGTGTATGTATATGTGTATGTATGTATGTATGTATGTATGTATGTATATATGTATGTATGTATGTATGTATGTATGTATGTATGTATGTATGTATGTATGTATGTATGTATGTATGTATGTATGTATGTATGTATGTATGTATGTATGTATGTATGTATGTATGTATGTATGTATGTATGTATGTATGTATGTATGTATGTATGTATGTATGTATGTATGTATGTATGTATGTATGTATGTATGTATGTATGTATGTATGTATGTATGTATGTACACTGCGTCAAGTTGATTTAAGACACCCCTTGTATTTGATACTAAATGTAATGCCATAAGTATTATTTTCATTTTTTTCTATATCGATAGTAAGAAGTCAGCAAACAAAATTGTTTTACTGGCAGCACTAGCAAATAGGGACAGTGCTATCAGCTCAGCGAATGTAAACAAAACTATCAAGTGTCAAGTTCCTTTAAGACAGTTAATTAGTTGTTGACTTTATTTTGTTTTAGCTAGTTTCTAACGTCATTTTAAAGTTATGCCGCGGGGAAAGTACCTTTCGCAAGAGGAAAAGGCCACCATACTGGCATACAGGCGCATAAATATGAGTATCAATCAGATTTCGAAGGAGGTTGGTAGATCGCGGTGTGCGGTCAGAAATTTTCTGGAGGATCCAGAAATTACGGTAAAAAGTACCCGAAAACCATCAAAAGCAACACGGAAAACCGATTCATCACAATTTCAACTAAAAAATTAGTTGAGGTTTTGGTTTCGTCTAGTTAATATTTGGGCGAACTAAATTTTTGTTGAAAACAATAATCCAACGTTGTTGGTTTGATGCTGTCAGTTTCAGTCTGGACACAACGTTTCAGCCTAGCACAAATCTTAAAAAGCTAAAGCACAAAACTTAAAAAAGCTACCTAAGCTAAAGCTTGAAACGCTTGTCTCAGCTTGTAACGCTTGTTTTAGTCCAGACACAATTGCATATGCCGTTACACTACATTTTTAGCCAAGACCCAAACGACTGAAATTCAACTAATCCTATTGTTGAATTAAACTGCTTCATCGTAAAATACAACATAGGATATTTCAAACGTTTTGTTTCACCGACCGACGGATGAAAGGTATGGAATTAAATTGTTGAAATATTTTGTATGTCAGTAATTCACGCGTAAATATAATACAGAGTTATGTTTTTCATAATGTTATCTTTTTATAAACTGCACTCTTAAATGAGACGAAATAGCCGAAGTTGGTAATTGATTGATGATTTCAATTTTAGATGAAAGGTATAATTTTTTTTCTATTTAGTCAGCCAGCACTACAAAAAACTTCATACTTATTCCACATCTAGTTTGGAATCTCAAAAGATGAAAAATAATTATCATATTGCATAGTACATTTGTTAATATTTGAAATTTTATTATATAATCGACTAAATCCGAAATAGAATGATGTTGACAATTTTCGACAATACTTTCAACTTTCAGTACACATGTATTGAAAAAAATGTCAATAAAAATCATCCCTTTAAAAAAAACATATTTTAAAGAAAAACTAGGTAAAACCAAAATGAAGTCAGTTGAATTTCTGTTTTTTTGTGTTCAGGTAGTTGCGTCCAGGCTAAAACAAGCTTTCCAAGCTGAGAAAGCTACCTACGTGCTTAACCGTTATGCCCAGCGTGTATGAACATAGTTGCTGTCGCTACCTTGATGTATTTCAGTAAGGTGCATCTTAGCTACTTTGCTGTCATTTCGTATGATGTGCGTCTTGAATCAAAATCAATAATAATTTTCAATAACTATTATTTGAGAATCTCGCAAAATTAAGATAAAATTTAGTTACGTTTTTCATTTTTCTGTTGAAATCAACTAGGGTGGATGTACCAATAGTCGCATGCTTAAGGAAAACTTTTGATAAAAAATCGATTAATAGACCTATGGGCAATGTAATTACATTAAACGAAAGCTTTCAGTCACTACTTCATAGGAAAAATATAAAGATGGCTTAGTAACCAATTTATGTATTCAAAACCGCTTGTACCACTATAGGAACACATGTACCAATAGTGGTGCAATCGCTAATTTCGGTTCCTATTGTTGCAAATCCCATTGCTTTCTTATGGGACTTGCAACTATAGGTACACTACATCAACTATAGGTGCAAGGGAGCTCAAAATTCTAAGAAAATAATTTTTTTCAATAGTTATTTGAGCAAATTTCAAGGATAACAGTTTTATTGTCGCATAATTTTAGTGCGATGAATCGATAAAAAAATATTTGTTGATGGTTGGTATCTTAGTTAGGCGTATAACCCACTACTGCAACTATTGGTACACCTCAACTATAGGAGCACCCACCCTAATTAGGAAAACAAGAATTTGTTTTGTTATTTTCTTCATCGAATGGTTTTCAGTGAAACTAACAAGCCGAGATAAAAGGAAAATAATCAACACGGCATCCAATTCAACAAAATCGCTTAGTCAAATTAAGGCTGAGCTGGATTTAAACAGATCTCGAGAGACTATTCGACAGGTGTTGGTGAAAAATCCAAATATTTGCCGCTCGAAAATGATGCGTGCACCTTGTCTGAAACAAGAGCATAAAATGGCAAGGCTTGAATTTGCAGGAGCTAACATGAGCCGCGACTGGAACTTGGTAAATTTTTAAATTGGGAAAACATAGTTCCAATATAATAGATATATGTCTGTCATCGAAAGTAATAATACATTTTTGCAACAGGTTATCTTTAGCGACGAAAAAAAAAAATTAACCTTGATGGTCCTGACGGATTTAATTCGTATTGGCGTGATCTACGAAAGGAAGAGGTACATTTTTCTACGCGTAATTTTGGAGGAGGAAGTTGCATAGTATGGGGCGCATTTTGCAGTTGCGGAAAACTGAACTTGGCGTTTACTTCCAGCAAAATGAACAGCAAAGATTATATAAATGTCCTTGAAACATGTTTGCTTCCATTTAAACGGCGGTATTGACGCCTAAAGTTCACATTCCAACAAGATAATGCGTCAATTCACAAAAGTACCGAAACCATGAGATGGTTGAAGGACAAAAAAATCGATGTACTTCCATGGCCATCTCGTTCTCCTGACTGCAACCTAATAGAAAATCTGTGGGGAATCCTCGTACGTCGAATCTATGCTAACAACAAACGTTACGCTGCCGTAAATGAGCTTAAAAGTGCGATTACAGAAGCATGGAATTCCGTTGAAGCAGATGTGATTAAAAACCTGATAAATAGTATGCCAAATAGAGTTTACGCAGTCATTAATAAGAATAGAAACCCAATCAAGTACTGAGGAATCGCAAAATTGTTGGTTGATTTGAAAATGGAGGATTTTGAGAAAAAAGTTGGTGACTGTCTTAAATGATTTTGACATGTCGAAAGTTAAAAATCGATATAATTCTTATATTTATTAAATAAATTTGGATTTTATCGTTGAAATGTTGTGTAATATGTTGAAATAAATTGATTTGATTAGAATTAGAACGAAAGATCTCTAACATTTTTGGAAATTGAAAAATATCGTGATGTCTTAAATCTCCTTGACGCAGTGTATGTATGTATGTATGTATGTATGTATGTATGTATGTATGTATGTATGTATGTATGTATGTATGTATGTATGTATGTATGTATGTATGTATGTATGTATGTATGTATGTATGTATGTATGTATGTATGTATGTATGTATGTGTGTATGTATGTATGTATGTATGTATGTATATATGTATGTATGTATGTATGTATGTATGTATGTATGTATGTATGTATGTATGTATGTATGTATGTATGTATGTATGTATGTATGTATGTATGTATGTATGTATGTATGTATGTATGTATGTATGTATGTATGTATGTATGTATGTATGTATGTATGTATGTATGTATGTATGTATGTATGTATGTATGTGCGGATTTGTTAACAAAATGTCTACATCGGTTTCTTGGAGATGGCTGAACCAATTTTTACAAACTAAGATTCAAATGAAAGGTATAATATTCCCATAGGTTGCTATTGAATTTCATTTTTAACCGACATCTTGTTCCGGATTACGAGTTGAAGAGTATGGTTACAAAACAAAATTTGTTGATTTGTCCACATCGGTTTCTCGGAATTTTCTGAACCGATTTTGACAAACTTGATTTTAAATTAAAGGTCCATCAGCTGCTGTTGAATTTTGTGTGGATCCGAGCTCTGGTTCCTGAATTACAGGGTGATACGTACGATCACGCAGCAAATCCCGATTCTAACGAATTCTGCGATGAATTGGTGAGGTGATTTTTTTCCAAAATATAAACACAACTGTTGAATTTGTAGATCTAGGTCACCAACAGTCATTCAAAGTCTCTTTGGCCACACTGGCCACCATCGACGGATCCGGAAGCATCCAAATTCAGAATAACGGTTATATTGGTTTTTCGAAAATGGCTAGAACGATTTGATCAACTTAGTCTCAAATGAAAGGTGTTGCGTCCCCGGAAACTGATATTAAATTCCATCTCCATCCGACTTCCAGCTCCGGAGTTACGGGTTGTGGAGTGCGATCACATAGAAAACTCCGATTCAAACCGATACCTCGATGAATGCAAAAAGGTGCTCTTATATATACTTACCAAGTGTAATAAGAATGAAAGACATTTCCATAATGTTATATTGTACGAACCAGTTATTATATCATAGTTTGGAGAAATGAGAAAGGCACAATTGCACCTATAGGTGGATTAAAACAGGTTTTTTTTAATTAATGATACATAACGTGGCCTGAACAAAAAAAAATGTAAAAAAATCGAGGTTTCGACTTTTTTTTACAAAAATTTCTATCACGTTGCGAATTTTCAACCGATTTGAAAAAAAAAATCAAATGATTCTAAAAGTTGAAAGAATGTCCTAGAAACAGCATAAAATAAAGTTTCGATGATTTTAAAAAAGTGCAATTGTTTGGAAAGTTCAGGTTTTGGAAAATACCACGAAATGGGGCAAAAATTGAAATGAAAAAACTATTTCTGGACAGTAATACGTTGGCTGAGCCGTAGCGTAGTCTTCTTATGCCCTTGGTGGAGTCACAGTTTTGCGCCCCTTTGGTGTTTACTTTGGTTTTCTTTTTCAGTTCAACCTTCAAACAATAATTTGTGTACCTGCAAATGGCACACCTGCCACTATTTTATTCATGTTGGACAGTCGTTCATTTCACACAAATAGCAGTCACAAATCTTTTTCTGTATATTTATGAATTCATTTGATACTAGTTGCTTGAAGGCGACAGAGCGAGTATCTGTTCAAAAGACTGTATGTCGAATTTCGCGCCAACTCGAACAAATGTTGGAAGCACCCTGTCAGATTTTAATGAAACTTTCTGTACCAGGAAACTAGCAGTTGGAAAATTGGATTCTGAGATGATTATGGTTTTCATTGGTTTAGTTTTCAACAAAAATACACTGAAAAAACATTTCAGTAATTCAATTCATTTCATTCACTCCATTCATTTTATGTATCCTTTTATTTCTTTATAGTCATTCCTTGTATTCATCTCGTCTAATTTGTTAATTTGACTCAACTACTATCAATTTTGTAACTTTTTCAATATTACCTAATTTTTCTATTATTAGGCCAATTTGGTTGTTTTATTTAATTATTTTGAGTTGTAGTAACCATTCTACTCATTTTACGAATATGATTTTTTTCAAATTTCACGCTTCATGATTTTTTTAATTTTATTTATATTGATTCTGTAATGATTTATTCAGTTTATTAGGTGCCTACTTCGCATGAGTTCTGCAAACTAATGAATGCTCCATCAGTGATGTGTGTAAGAAATGTCCAATCTTAGTGCTAGGTAAATTAAGTCGGTTTTTTGTTTATGTTATGTTGATTGTAACAAATTGCTTCGTGTGCGGTCTTTCTCCACCCACAACTCTTATGGAAAAGTATCTAATTTAGGTTTAAATAGGTTTACCAACCGTCCTTATTTTAAAGGACATGTCCTTATTTTCGAGGTTTTTGGAAAGCGTCCTTATTTTAATTCAAATGTACTTATTTTTAGTCTCAAACCTTGGTTCAACATGATGTTTTTTAACAGGGCATGTCATGTTATTGTTGTTTAGTATTGTTTGCCACCACAGTATGCTCACTGTTTTCAAATTATTCAACTATATTTCGAAAATCAGCGATCTGTGAGAAATGTGTTTCGTGCACTCCGACAATAATATGGTCGACATAATCGGCCAACTGACTCCACTATTCGCCATACAATCAAAGAGTAAAAGTTGCAATTCTCGTTATTGGATGAGTAGCGAACAAATCTACCACATCCAGCACACATTGAAGAAAACATAGCGGCGGTGACATTCCCAAGCATCAGAAACCAGCATTACTCGCCTAATTAGCCAGATACCACTTGAAATCCGTCATCAAAAATTGGACCAGTCGAATGGAGTACCTCAAGCGCCAACAGGGTCTATATTTAAAATAAATTGTTTTCAAACAATAAATGGCAAAATATGTGCTTTCGATTGACAAGTAAATATTTCGGGATTTACTCAATTTTTCAAATTTTTGCGAGATCAAACAAACGTCATGATGAATCACCCTGCATTAAATTATTCAGATCAACTTTATTCCAAGAGAATCAATTTCGATTGTCAATTTCAAATACTTCCAGCGATTGTTTTTGTTAATGAATACTCTCTGCGACTCATTCCAACCAAAAGTTCTTTTACTCAGTAATCAAAATTTGTTGGATAGCTCGATATGAGGTTTGGCCAAAGTGGTTATCTTTGTTCAATATTGGCACTACACCATTTAAATTTGTCCCAGATCAACTGCTGGAAAATAAGCCAGAATCCAGATTTTTTTCAGAATTCTGGCTCAAGTGACAAATGATTCAGGTTCAAATTCCGAATAGATTTGGCAGGGATGTCCTTAATTTGCTCCGTTTGGTAACCCTAGTTTAAATTATCATAACTTTCAATTTATAGGTTGTAGTAAGGTTCGAAATTTACTCAAATCGTTGAGGTAGATTAAACATTTTTGGACAATATGATGCAATATACCTATGCGCCTATGCCCCATGAATTGTTTTGAATCGCTAGTGCCTCGAGTGCCAAATGCGCCTATGCCCCATGAAATGTTTTGAATCGCTAGTGCCTCGAGTGCCAAAAATGTTACGACGGGTACTTTTCTGACGTTAAGAACATTAATAAATCCGAAACTGATTGAAACTCATCATCACAGACTTTATACGCAATACATCTGTGTTATAACATCTCAAGATCAATATATTTTTTCATAAGATCTCGACAGTTTCTTTCTAATTTTATGACCTTGGACGTTGTGACATGGTGGCGATTTTGGTGTAGCAGGAACAGACTGTTTAACGCACCGGTAATCATAAGGTCTTTAATTTTGATAATTTACATGATACAAATTGGCGATGAAGTAGGCATTGCATATTGCCTGTAATTTGATCTTGGTGCATCCTAGTGAATTTCCTGGGCGTTCTACGAAAGGGAGGTCAAGAGAAAAATAAGATTGATAAGTAAACAATATTACGGCCAACATATGAAAACTCACCTTTGTCCAATTTCCACCAATATTTTCAATAACGTTCCGAATTCCGCCAACGTAAAAAAGAACATGGTACAACCGACGTGATACAGGAAAACAAAACAAGCGAATGTTTTACATTTCTTACAAAAGAAATGTATAGGATTCGTTCAAACTTTGAAAACTTTTTCCGAGGCCCGGAGGGCCGAATCTCATATACCAATCGACTCAGCTCGACAAATTGAGACAATGTCTGTATGTGTGTGCGTGTGTGTGTGTGTATGTGTGTATGTATGTATGTACAAAATGTCATGTATAGGGTTCGTCGCGGTGCGGATGTGGGCGGTAAATGGATAGTCCGCACCGCAACCGCAAAAAAATAATAAAACCGCACCGCTTACCGCAACCGCATTGCATTTACCGCACCGCACCGCGCGGTAATGCGGTAAATGCGGTAAAAATCATGTATTTTAAAAATTGTGCTCAAAAACAAATATTCATTTGTTTTGTATATCCATATATAATAAAATGTTATTCTTATTCACACGAAAATTAACTTTGACGGACTCCTAAGAATGTAACATTTATGAAAATATTCAACTTTGCAAGTTTTATTATGGGGGTAAGGGTTTTGGCGTAAAAAACACTTTCTCGATTTTTTTAAACTGCATAAAGCGAATTGATCAAAACTTTTGTACATTATAGTGTATCATTTCCATAACATGCTATAATTTTTCATTACAAAAATATCGACAAACGACTCGGTGACGAAGCTTTCTGTAGAACGTCTCTGGAAAAACATGATTTGCGATGTTACCTGCCATTCAAAAACTACTTAACCGATTTCTTTCAAACTTTGTATACAGATTCTATGTAAATGATACCCAACCCCTACGTTAATATTTCGAGATAAATTTACAATCAACGCAAAAACTGTCCAAACTATGCAAAATTTGGCATCTGGGCTAACTTTTACACTTTTCACAATATGAAGGGAGGCCTTGAGGGAGACTTTGAGAAACACAAAAACATCGCACTGCTCTACACTAACTTCGAAAGCTTTACTTTCAAAAAGTTAAAAAATACTCCTAACTGAAAAATATTATTTGTTAATTTGGTAGAAAATATTCCCAGTTGGACGAACGATAGATGCACGCGAAAAAAATTCCTTCAAATTCGTTTGGTTTGATGATGATAATTACATTCTTTGGATTGTTTTTAAGTCTTAGTATTAGTAGTTCTTCAAGTTCTCCAAATCAATCAAAATTCACAGTTGAGAAAATGTCATCGAAAATGATTCATAATTCGATTGCCAAGAGGAATCGGGAGAAATGATGCATTTTGTAATTGGATTTGACATTACAATTTAATTGTTTTTCAATGATTGGATTTTGTGTTTTATGTATTTGAAAAGCTTCGTTTGTAAATTTTTTCTTTGAAGTATAAAATAAATAGTTTTCAAAATATGTTGTAAAATAATGGTGCCAAATTATATTGGACACAGCCTTTAGATTTTATTTCTTAGTAACAGTATGTTTTATGTCAAGTCTATGGAAATTAGAGCAAGTAAATGTTTATCATGTTTCTGTATTATAGGGTAATAAGTAAAACTCGAACGATCTGACAGAGGGATTTTCCTAATAATGACATTGCTAAGCATTCGTTCAGAAAATAAATCTAGTTGCGTTCTTCTCAAATGGTAAAAGTCGTAGTTTTAATTCACTTTGTAATGCAGACTGCAGACTTTATCAATTATTTTTTGAAGCGCGGTTGCGGTAATACCGCGCGGTAAAAGCCATTTCCCGCACCGCATCCGCGGGAAAAAGTGTCTCACCGCACCGCAGTTTTTGCGGTGCGGGTGCGGTAAATACCGCGCGGTTGCGGTAATTACCGCAACCGCGACGAACCCTAGTCATGTAATTATCTCAGCAATGGCTGAACCGATCTTAATGAAACTAGTTTCAAATGAAAGGCCTAACGTTGCCATTTGACACTTTAATTTTTGATTTTCGATATGTTGTTTACTTTCTGAGATATGGACGATTTTGTCAAAACAGCAGGTTTTTCGCAAATAATTTCCGAACAATATAATATTGTCCCACAAACTGCACATATATAGAAAGCTTTTAAAAATACCTTTCTAACAAGCTATAGATTGTCAAAATTCGTGCACGAGCGGCGGAGATATTAAACTTTTTGTATTTTTAGTCCCCGCTTACCAATTTCCACTAACTAAAAATGAGATTGTTTCATACAGAGTATTGCTTTACTGGTGTTTTAGGGGCAAAACTAAACCGATTTTGAATATCGGGGTATGAAAACACATCTACGTGATTCAAGGAATTCGATGCTGAGAACATTTTGTGAATTACCTTTATAATAAATGAACTATTTCTCAAAAATCAATATATAAGTTCACTTCAAAGACAAAATAATGTGTTGATAAAGAAACAGTGAGTTCTAGTATTTATCCCTTGGATTAGGCATAGCGTTCAATCATGAGGTAAATGTTGGATGGTATATCAATACACAGATCAAAAAGTAATTCACCTAGTAGTGAGATAACAGATTTCTCATATAATTATACTCGTGGTGTCACCGAAAGCAACTGTATGTTTGAAGCCCAAAAATCTAGCGAAAATTTAGCTCTTTTGCAAGATTTAGGTTATACTGGTTATGGCGCAAAAATTACTACTTACATTATTTATGATAAGAATATAAGAAATCAATATATGATAATAATATATCTATAAAAATGTCACTGCATTAACCAACATTTGCCATTCCTCACACGCCCCCCCCATCTCTCTCTCTCTCTCTCTCTCTCTCTCTCTCTCTCTCTCTCTCTCTCTGTTTCTCTTCTATCGCATCTATCTAGCTATTTCTGTATCCATTTCTAAGTTGTGTGATAAGATCTTCTGCCAATCTGAAATATTTATTAATTGTAATTGCGAAGGTTTGAAACTATTTTTTGTCTGCTGCTACATCAACTCCACTTTAATTCAATTGTATTCAAAGCCTTTATCTACACTATAATTAAGGAAATTCATGGCTATATCAGAAAAATATTTGGCTTAACTGGGTAATATGAAAGCTTGACATGAAAATTTCCAAAAGAGACATTCCACGTGCTATATTTAAACTATTCGTATCTCTATTGAATTTTGAATGAAACATATGCTCGAAGACTGAAAGCTGAAGCCAGCAGGATTGGACTTGCCATCAACGTTTCGAAAACAAAATACATGAGAGGAAGAGGTTCTAGAAACGACAATGTGAACCTCCCACCCGAGTTCGGATTGACGGTGACGAAATCGAGATGGTCGACGAATTCATGTATTTGGGCTCACTGGTAACCGACGACAATGATAACAGCAGAGAAATTCAGAGACGGATCTTGGCGGGAAATCGTGCCTACTTTGGACTCCGGAGGACGCTCCGGTCGAACAAAATTCGCCGCCGCACGAAGTTGATTATCTACAAGACGCTGATTAGATCGGTGGTCCTCTGCGGCCACGAGACCTGAACTATGTTCGTTGAGGACCAACGCGCCCTTGGAGTTTTCGAACGAAAAGTGTTGCGTACCATTTATGGTGGAGTGCAGATGGAAGACGGAACGTGGCACAGGCGAATAAACCTTGAGTTGTATCAGCTGCACATTCGTTATATTGGTACGAGCTTTCATGAGAAATAACGGATCAAAGACCAAAAATATCCACAAATTAGATCCAGGAAAAGAAGTCTTCCAATGTATCCACTCTCGATGGGGGGTGCAACTACAATATGTCTTCTAACTTTTCGTCGTCCATATCTGCATATACTGAGTAGTTTGAACCATTTTTTTTTCACAGTATTGGTCTGTATAGGACTTATTTATCCATATTTCCTGCACGAGAATTCCGAACGAAACAATATGAAAGCTATAAGGATGAATGGAAAGAGACTGCATTGCAATCAACTGAATGCATGGCTTTTATGCTATCGACATAGCCTAGACATTTCACACTATTTACTTCAATGCAAATAAAAACTTTGAAATATCAAGCCGTGTGGTGTCCGGCGGGCTGAAATCTTTTTGAACTATTTCAGCCAAGAATAGAACCTCTGGGAACTGCTCCCATATCGTAAGAGGCGACTAACAACATGCTAGAAGTTCCTAGGTCGAGGTATTGCTCCGTACCGAAGACTTAACCTGGGCGGACCTTAAGGTTCAGGGTTGTTAATAGATAATTAATCGTCATCATCGATAACGTTAACCATCCGTCAACGTCATCTGAAACTCCGTTAACGATAATGTATCGTCGGATTCATCGTCATCGTCGATAATTCATCGGTGGTTATCGCGATACATTTTGCGTTACTTTCCCGTTTATTGGAGTTGAAGTTGATGCGGTTAAATTTCAATTGTTTAGAAATAAATAACTATTGAAGGACATGTTGTTGGCAGTTGAAAATCAATAGTTTGGACATTTTCTAAGCACAGGGGTGGTCCGACGATGTGTCAAAATCGAATTTTTTGTCAACTTTTCGGGAGTGTTTTATATTGAAGGGAAAGTTATTGGCAGTTGACAATCAATAGTTTTGGACATTTTCAATACACAGGAGGTTCGACGATGTGTGAAAATAGATTTTGTTCAACTTTTGAGGAAAGTTTATTATATTGAAAAAGCTATTGGTAAGTGAATAATCAGCTCTAATAAGACTTTAATTTGAGTAGTATCGATGAACGCGGATCAATACGTACTGAAAATTCGCCGCGTCTGTTTTAATGAATCTAATTTCAAGTTCCGTTTTTGGTAACAAGCCCGTCCATCAGGTTAACGATCCTTTGTATTTCCCTTCAATGTTCGATATAATCGTTCGTATACATGTATTTCACAAACAATCCGATATTAGAAATAGGAAACACTTTCGCTGATTTATAACATCTAGAGCTATCATAACTCTTTGTCTGTATCACGTGTTATCACTCGATAGTTTGCAACCCAAAAAATATATCGTAGAGAAGGAACAGCGAAGTTAGTCTAAATAATGTCGCAATAAATAGTGATCCGGCCCATTAAGCAGATAAGATTAGTTTTTCTGGGCAATACTCCCACGATCGGTTGTGTGGAGTTGAAATTGCTTTTGTTTAGAAAACATAGGATACTCTCGGTAGCTGGCTACCCAGATTTTAAAAGAACAAAAAAACTAAACAAGATCTTTTTCGAGCGATCGTGTTTTTGAAAACTAACAACTACAAACTAAGGGATCATCCATAAATGACGTAACATTATATGGGGGAGAAGAGAGTTTTGCATTTTGTGATGATGTGTGGCGACGGGGGGTGGGGGGTCATGTCAGGCTATGTAGCTTTTTCAAAGGGGAATAACTAACATCGGTTTTTATTTAAAAAAAATCACGGGGACAGGGGGGGGGAGAGTTACCGTCAAGCCACGTAATTACCAGGGGGTATTTAGAGGTTTGTGACGAAATGCTACGATGGGGGAAGGGGGTGGTAAAAATTACTCAAAAAATGCTACGCCATTTATAGATGATCCCTAATAATAAACTATGCTTTACAGGTCGCATCGCTTGCTTGGAGCGAATCCTAGACCCTATTTCCTTCCAAACCACCAACTCCGCGACACCTATGGAAGAGTCTGATGAACCTTCGGTATAAGATTCCTCATTTTATTCAAACGATCGCCGGGTAAAATCAGCACCGACACGATAGAAACCACGAATAAATTCGTCGCGTGATTGAATATTATTAAAAAATATAAGCAGTGCTCCTTATAGCCGGCTATCCGGAGTTCAAGTTGCTTATTTTGCTATTCGTATTAATACAACAAATGATAAATTTCCCAAATTCTCGGCAGCCGGCTGCCCAGAGCAATTATTACATGATAACGCTATTGGCACACTTACTAACAACTCTCCCCTTCCCGTGATACATGTGGAGATGCAGAGGATTCCTCGGTCTCTGGTAGCAACATGTATCGGACTAACATTCCTTCCTTTCCCAGAAGATCTGCATTCGGACGTGGCCGGCGTCGGTATTGATCAGCATGCAGGGATCGGAATAGATTGTACAATGTGGCTCATCATGTTATTCCCAAGCATGTTGTTCCAATCAACATTTTGCAACCTAATTTGGTTCTGGTCAATAACGGAGTAGCAACTACGGGCGATCTCTTATGCTTATGCTTATGCTAATAAAAACTTTGAAATATCTACCTGTCTCATTCACGAATCGCATTCTTCCTGTCATTCTCTGTTCAAGAGACTTGAAAGAACATGTGACCTTGTCTAACTTTGCTATATTCAATTGCGCGTTAAAATACTGGACCAGTAAATTCTATTCAATAAATAAATCTTTTTTTCGGGAATATGTGACCAAAGAGTAAACTTCGAGTTCCAAAGCAAATTGAACGTTCCAGGTTCCTGATAACTTATTAAGGTCCAACAATAAAGTAGAAACACCAGATAATCTTAAAACGACGCGTCAAGTAAAGAAGCATGAAAACAAAAAGAATAAAACCAAAAAAAGATGGAAGCCCTAGAAAGTCCATTGCATATTTATTAGCCTTTTCTCAGAAGATGGTATGTTCAAAAACATTTCAAAACTTTCTGATGCAATCGTTCTCAAATTCGTACAATCCGGTTTATTCATTCTTTATTCAAAAATGTTTTTAGCTTCAAATATATGACCATTTCATTTCAATTATTTATTTTATTCAGCATCTTTTTATTCGTTTTGTTCATCTGCGTTCATTTTACTTATTTTATTCGTTTCATTCTTTGGATTCACTCTGATCAGTTTATTCTTTTTGTGCATTTTACTCATATCATTCATTTAACTTATTTTATTCATTGTTTTCATTGTATGCATTTAATTCATTTTTTTCCAGTTTATTCATTTTGTTCAGTTTCTTCATTTTAATAATATGACTACTTTTTCAGTTTTAATCACTTCATCCAAGTAATTTATTTGATTCAATTTATTTCTTTATATTGATTTATAACGTTTTACCATTCTTTAATTTTTCATTTCAGTCAATGCATTTTATTCTGCTCATTTCCTTCATTTTATTCATTTTATCACTTCAGTTCATTTTGTTTATTTGATTCGTTTGTTTTATTTATGCATTTCATTTATTTTTTACTTTATTCATTTTGTCCATCCATTCTTTTTATTCATTTGATCCATTTCATTAATTTGATTCATTGTATTCAATGGATGAATTAAATCAATTTGATTCATTTGATTCATGTGATTCATTTGATTCATTTGATTCATTTGATTCATTTGATTCATTTAATTCATTTGATTCATTTGATTCATTTGATCCATTTGATTCATTTGATTCATTTGATTCATTTGATTCATTTGATTCATTTGATTCATTTGATTCATTTGATTCATTTGATTCATTTGATTCATTTGATTCATTTGATTCATTTGATTCATTTGATTCATTTGATTCATTTGATTCATTTGATTCATTTGATTCATTTGATTCATTTGATTCGTTTGATTCATTTGATTCATTTGACTAATTTGATTAATTTGATTCATTTGGTTCATTTGATTCATTTGATTTATTTGATTCATTTGATTCATTTGATTTATTTGATTCATTTGGTTCATTTGATTCATTTGGTTCATTTGATTCATTTGATTCATTTGAATCATTCGATTCATTTGATTCATTTGATTCATTTGATTTATTTGATTCATTTGATTTATTTGATTCATTTGATTCATTTGATTCATTTGACTAATTTGATTAATTTGATTCATTTGATTCATTTGATTCATTCATTTGATTCATTTGATTCATTTGATTCATTTGAATCATTTGAATCATTTGATTCATTTGATTCATTTGATTCATTTCATTCATTTCATTCATTTCATTCATTTCATTCATTTCATTCATTTCATTCATTTCATTCATTTCATTCATTTCATTCATTTCATTCATTTCATTCATTTCATTCATTTCATTCATTTCATTCATTTCATTCATTTCATTCATTTCATTCATTTCATTCATTTCATTCATTTCATTCATTTCATTCATTTCATTCATTTCATTCATTTCATTCATTTGATTCATTTGATTCATTTGATTCATTTGATTCATTTGATTCATTTGATTCATTTGATTCATTTGATTCATTTGATTCATTTGATTCATTTGATTCATTTGATTCATTTGATTCATTTGATTCATTTGATTCATTTGATTCATTTGATTCATTTGATTCATTTGATTCATTTGATTCATTTGATTCATTTGATTCATTTGATTCATTTGATTCATTTGATTCATTTGATTCATTTGATTCATTTGATTAATTTGATTAATTTGATTAATTTGATTAATTTGATTAATTTGTTTAATTTGATTAATTTGATTAATTTGATTAATTTGATTAATTTGATTAACTTGATTCTTTTGATTCATTTGATTTATTTGATTTTTTTGATTCATTTTATTCATATCTTTAATTTTATGCATTTGATGTTCAGTCATTCGTTATATTTCATTCAATTTGTTAGTATGAGTCAATTTATTTTATTAATCTTATAACTATTTCCAAATATAATCTTAATTTTTATTTAATAACCTAATCTAATTTGATTCGTGTATTTTATAATTTTGATTTATATTAATTTTTTTTACTTATTTTATGAATTTAAAAACCTATTATTTCATTTTTTGCTTTACTTTTTTATTTCGGTCGTTTCGTTGATTCCTATAATTTATTCAGTTTATTCGAAATTTTATTCGTGCAAGACTAGAAACTGTTTTCATCCCACCTCTAGTTGGGTGCCTACTTCTCGTGAGTTCTGCAAACTAATCCAATAGTGAAATGTGTAAGAAATGTCTCATCTCACTGCTAGGTGGATTAAATCGGTTTTTTAAACAAAAATGGCGTGCATCGAGCGAATTCTGCACTAACACATACTTAGCGCGTGCGAAAAGAAAATGTCATATATAGGGTTCGTCGCGGTTGCGGTAATTACCGCAACCGCGCGGTATTTACCGCACCCGCACCGCAAAAACTGCGGTGCGGTGAGACACTTTTTCCCGCGGATGCGGTGCGGAAAATGGCTTTTACCGCGCGGTATTACCGCAACCGCGCTTCAAAAAATAATTGATAAAGTCTGCAGTCTGCATTACAAAGTGAATTAAAACTACGACTTTTACCATTTGAGGAGAACGCAACTAGATTTATTTTCTGAACGAATGCTTAGCAATGTCATTATTAGGAAAATCCCTCTGTCAGATCGTTCGAGTTTTACTTATTACCCTATAATACAGAAACATGATAAACATTTACTTGCTCTAATTTCCATAGACTTGACATAAAACATACTGTTACTAAGAAATAAAATCTAAAGGCTGTGTCCAATATAATTTGGCACCATTATTTTACGACATATTTTGAAAACTATTTATTTTGTACTTCAAAGGAAAAATTTATAAACGAAGCTTTTCAAATACATAAAACACAAAATCCAATCATTGAAAAACAATTAAATTGTAATGTCAAATCCAATTACAAAATGCATCATTTCTCCCGATTCCTCTTGGCAATCGAATTATGAATCATTTTCGATGACATTTTCTCAACTGTGAATTTTGATTGATTTGGAGAACTTGAAGAACTACTAATACTAAGACTTAAAAACAATCCAAAGAATGTAATTATCATCATCAAACCAAACGAATTTGAAGGAATTTTTTTCGCGTGCATCTATTGTTCGTCCAACTGGGAATATTTTCTACCAAATTAACAAATAATATTTTTCAGTTAGGAGTATTTTTTAACTTTTTGAAAGTAAAGCTTTCGAAGTTAGTGTAGAGCAGTGCGATTTTTTTGTGTTTCTCAAAGTCTCCCTCAAGGCCTCCCTTCATATTGTGAAAAGTGTAAAAGTTAGCCCAGATGCCAAATTTTGCATAGTTTGGACAGTTTTTGCGTTGATTGTAAATTTATCTCGAAATCTTAACGTAGGGGTTGGGTATCATTTACATAGAATCTGTATACAAAGTTTGAAAGAAATCGGTTAAGTAGTTTTTGAATGGCAGGTAACATCGCAAATCATGTTTTTCCAGAGACGTTCTACAGAAAGCTTCGTCACCGAGTCGTTTGTCGATATTTTTGTAATGAAAAATTATAGCATGTTATGGAAATGATACACTATAATGTACAAAAGTTTTGATCAATTCGCTTTATGCAGTTTAAAAAAATCGAGAAAGTGTTTTTACGCCAAAACCCTTACCCCCTTAATAAAACTTGCAAAGTTGAATATTTTCATAAATGTTACATTCTTAGGAGTCCGTCAAAGTTAATTTTCGTGTTAATAAGAATAACATTTTATTATATATGGATATACAAAACAAATGAATTTTTTTTTTTGAGCACAATTTTTAAAATACATGATTTTTACCGCATTTACCGCATTACCGCGCGGTGCGGTGCGGTAAATGCAATGCGGTTGCGGTAAGCAGTGCGGTTTTATTATTTTTTGCGGTTGCGGTGCGGACTATCCATTTACCGCCCACATCCGCACCGCGACGAACCCTAGTCATATAGAACGTCAATGTTAATCGAGCACTGGTAAAATCGAGCACTCGAGTAAGATTTCATTCCGCATTCAGTCAAAAAGGTAACGTGGGTACCCTTTAAGAAAAAAACCTGTTTTAATCCACCTATAGGTGCAATTGTGCCTTTCTCATTTCTCCAAACTATGATATAATAACTGGTTCGTACAATATAACATTATGGAAATGTCTTTCATTCTTATTACACTTGGTAAGTATATATAAGAGCACCTTTTTGCATTCATCGAGGTATCGGTTTGAATCGGAGTTTTCTATGTGATCGCACTCCACAACCCGTAACTCCGGAACTGGAAGTCGGATGGAGATGGAATTTAATATCAGTTTCCGGGGACGCAACACCTTTCATTTGAGACTAAGTTGATCAATCGTTCTAGCCATTTTCGAAAAACCAATATAACCGTTATTCTGAATTTGGATGCTTCCGGATCCGTCGATGGTGGCCAGTGTGGCCAAAGAGACTTTGAATGACTGTTGGTGACCTAGATCTACAAATTCAACAGTTGTGTTTATATTTTGGAAAAAAATCACCTCACCAATTCATCGCAGAATTCGTTAGAATCGGGATTTGCTGCGTGATCGTACGTATCACCCTGTAATTCATGAACCAGAGCTTGGATCCACACAAAATTCAAGCAGCTGATGGACCTTTAATTTAAAATCAAGTTTGTCAAAATCGGTTCAGAAAATTCCGAGAAACCGATGTGGACAAATCAACAAATTTTGTTTTGTAACCATACTCTTCAACTCGTAATCCGGAACAAGATGTCGGTTAAAAATGAAATTCAATAGCAACCTATGGGAATATTATACCTTTCATTTGAATCTTAGTTTGTAAAAATCGGTTCAGCCATCTCCAAGAAACCGATGTGGACATTTTGTTAACAAATCCGCACATACATACATACATACATACATACATACATACATACATACATACATACATACATACATACATACATACATACATACATACATACATACATACATACATACATACATACATACATACATACATACATACATACATACATCCATACATACATACATACATACATACATACATACATACATACATACATACATACATACATACATACATACATACATACATACATACATACATACATACATACATACATACATACATACATACATACATACATACATACATACATACATACATACATACATACATACACATATACATACACACATATATACATACAGATATTTTGCGATCTCGGCGAACTGAGTCGAATGTTATATGAGACTCGGCCCTCCGGGCCTCGGTTAGAAAATTGGTTTTTGAAGCAATTGCATAACCTTTCTATATGAGAAAGGCAAAAGAATAATATTTAATTAGCTTAATAAGCATGAGTTCAATGTTATCTTCATGTGATTATAATTTGGAAAGGTTGGTGGAATGGGTTTGAACGTGTAGGGAATGGGGGGTTAGTAGAGTGGGAGTGGAGGATGCGTCAGAAATCGACGCAATACTCAACTGCATATTTTGCCTTCCATTTGAGACTTGGTTTGAGAAAATCGGTTCAGTCATCACCGAAGAACCGATTTGACTTTAATTGTGGAATATGCCCGGAATTCCGGACTTCCGGAATCGTCGATAGTGGACAATATATTCATAGAATGTTTGATTGACAATCAGTGATCTAGATCTGCGATTAGAAGTTATTTGGTGACCATTTCAATAGTTTTTAGCCTCTGATGTATTACGATTGTACCGATTTATATGGAAAATTCCAGTGTATCCTTACTAACACCCCTGTAACTCCGGAAGCAAGAGTCAGAACCGAATAAAATTCAGCAGCAGTCAATGGCATTACTGTATCTTTCATTTGAAGTCAAGTTTGTAAAAATCGGTAGAGAATTCGTTGGGGAATGGGTGTGATATTAGCTTAGGAACTTGGCGGGTTCCCCGGGGGCGTCATGAACCGTCATAGGTGGCCAATGTGGTCAAAGCTACTTTGATTGATCATTAGTGATCCAGACCCGCAAACTAGAGTAATGTTACATCAATTTTAATATGTTTTACATCATTTGAACATCATGGTGGTACCAGTTTATATAGGAATTTGCTAACTCCGGAACCGGAAGTTGGATCAACTAAAAATTCAATAGCAGCCTATGGGAGCGTTATACCTTTCAGATGAAACTAAGTTTGCGAAAATCGGCTCAGCCATCTCTGAGAAAATTGTGTGAGTTTAAATGACACACACACACATACAAACACACATACACACACAGACATTTGCCGATCTCGACGAACTGAATCGAATGGTGAATGACACTCGGCCCTCGGTTAAAAAGTCGATTTTTACAGTGATTGCATAGCCTTTCTTTATATGAGAAAGGCAAAAATTTTTCGAGATAACATAAAATCTCGACGTTTCATGCATTTTAAAGATGTTTGGCATCAAAAACGAATTTGATTTCTGAAATTTCATGGGGTCCCCCCTTTGAAAAAAAATTTAGTTCCGGCTTATATGGGAATTTCATATGTGACCGGATGGATTAGTCTATATTTCCGGACGCATCCAAGCGATCCGTACGAAATTTAATAGACATCTGTGGGGATACTATAGCTATCATTTGGGACAGTGTTTGTGAAAATCGGCCCAACCATTTCCGGGAAACTGATGTGAGTACGTCAATTTTGAAAGATGGCCGCTTTTCCCGGGCACTTCCGGAACCGTCTATGGTGGTCAATGTAGTCAACGAAAGTTTGGTTGGCCGTCGGTGACCTAGAACAGCAAATTTAAGTTGTTTGAGAGACATTTTAGCGAAATTTTTACCTTTTTTGCTTTCATCGGAGTATCGGTTTGAATCGCAATTTGCTATGTGATCGCACGCCACAACCTGTAACTCCGGAACCGGAAGTCAGATCGGGATGAAATTAAATAACCATTTACGAAGGCGCAACACCTTTCATTTGAGACTAAGTTTGGTTGAATCGGTCTAGCCATCTCCGAGAAACCGATGTGACTGTTATTCTGAATTTGGATACTTCCGCCGGGGCTTCCAGAACCGATGATGGTGGCCAATGTGGCCAAAAAGACTTTGAATGGATGTTAGTGACCTAATACTACAAATCGAAGCAGTTGTGGTCATATTTTGGTAAAATTTTCACTTTTATACATTCATTGCAGAATTTATTAAAATCGACATTTTCTGCGTGATCGTGCTCACCACCCTGTAATTCCGGAACCGGAAGTCGGATCCATCAGAAATTCAATCAGCCTATGGGAACGTTGTATCTTTCATTTGAGACTAAGTTTGTCAAAATCGGTTCAGCCAGCTCTGAGAAAAATGAGTGACATTTTTGGTCACATACACACACACAGACGCACATACACACACATACATACATACACACATACATACACACGCTTAGACATTTGCCGAACTCGACGAACTGAATCGATTGGTATATGCCACTCGGCCCTCCGGGCCTCCGTTAAAAAGTCGGTTTTCAGAGCAATTGCAATACCTTTCTATTGAGAAAGGCAAAAATTTTACCTTTTTACATTCATCGCAGAATTCGTTAGAATCGAGATTTGCTGAGTGATCGTACGTATCACCCTGTAATTCAGGAACCAGAACTCGGATCCACACAAAATTCAACAGCAGCTGATGGACCTTCCATTTAAAATCAAGTTTGTCAAAATCGGTTCAGAAAATTCCGAGAAACCGATGTGGACAAATCAACAAATTTTGTTTTGTAACCATACTCTTCAACTCGTAATCCGGAACAAGATGTCGGTTGAACATGAAATTCAATAGCAACCTATGAGAATAGTATACCTTTCATTTGAATCTTAGTTTCTAAAAATCGGTTCAACCATCTCCGAGAAACCGATGTGGACATTTTGTTAACAAATCCGCACATACACACACATACATACATACATACATACATACATACATACATACATACATACATACATACATACATACATACATACATACATGCACACATACATACGCACATACAAACACACTTACATACACACAGATATTTTGCGATCTCGGCGAACTGAGTCGAATGTTATATGAGACTCGGCCCTCCGGGCTTCGGTTAGGAAGTCGGTTTTTGGAGCAATTGCATAACCTTTCTATATGAGAAAGTCAAAAGAATAGTATTTAATTACCTTAATCAGCATGAGTTCAATGTTATCTTCATGTAATTATATTTTGAAATGTTGGTGGAATGGGTTTGAAAGTGGAGTGAATGGGGGGTTAGTAGAGTGGGAGTGGAGGATACGTCAGAAATCCTTCATCTTATTTCGGTATACGGGGTGCATGAAGGAAATGCGGGCGTGAGGGTGGTCCAAGGGGAGGGGAGTGATGAAGGAGGGAGGTGTAAGGGCAAGGCGGGGGGAGGAGGGGCGGCGACGTAATACTCAACTGCATATTTTGCCTTCCATTTGAGACTTGGTTTGAGAAAATCGGTTCAGTCATCACCGAAGAACCGATGTGACTTTAATTGTGGAATATGCCCGGAATTCCGGACTTCCGGAATCGTCGATAGTGGACATTATATTCAAATAATGTTTGATTGGCAATCAGTGATCTAGATCTGCGATTAGAAGTAATTTGGTGACCATTTCAATAGTTTTTAGCCTCTGAGGTATTACGATTGTACCGATTTATATGGGAAATTCCAGTGTATCCTTACTAACACCCCTGTAACTCCGGAAGCAAGAGTCAGAACCGAATGAAATTCAGCAGCAGTCAATGGCATTACTGTATCTTTCATTTGAAATCAAGTTTGTAAAAATCGGTAGAGAATTCGTTGGGGAATGGGTGTGATATTAGCTTAGGAACTTGGCGGGTTCCCCGGGGGCGTCATGAACCGTCATAGGTGGCCAATGTGGTCAAAGCTGCTTTGATTGATCATTAGTGATCCAGACCCGCAAACTAGAGTAATGTTACATCAATTTTAATATGTTTTACATCATTTGAACATCATGGTGGTACCAGTTTATATGGGAATTTGCTGTGTGACCGCACTCTTCAACCCGTAACTCCGGAACCGGCAGTCGGATCAACTAAAAATTCAATAGCAGCTTATGGGAGCGTTAAACCTTTCAGATGAAACTAAGTTTGCGAAAATCGGCTCAGCCATCTCTGAGAAAATTGTGTGAGTTTAAATGACACACACACATACAAACACACATACACACACATACATACACACACACAGACATTTGCCGATCTCGACGAACTGAATCGAATGGTGTATGACACTCGGCCCTCCGGGCCTCGGTTAAGAAGTCGATTTTTACAGTGATTGCATAGCCTTTCTTCATATGAGAAAGGCAAAAAGCTGGAAAATTAGGTATATTCTCTATCTGCAACATATAAACCCTTAAGTATACCAATTAATTGGTATACGAATTGGAATAGGTTCGCCAAATTTTGGAACAAATCTATAAAATAACCCCTTGAAAACTACCTAAAAATTGTTGTAGTTTGCAATAAAAAATCCCCAAAAATGAAATGTACCTATTAATGTGATACACAGTGAATAATACATACAATAAAGACCCATTTTTATCAGTCTCATAGTGTGTTTTAGGCTGACAAAATGGGGACATTGACTAAATCGGGCTTTTCTTTCTTTATAATGAACTGAAACTGTTAAAATATTTTTCCCGTCCCTTGATGTAGTCTGATAACTATTTCTGATTATGATGAACTTTTCATTTTTGCATATTTCCATCTTCGAGATAAGGAAAACATGCTCAAGAAAGGATTTACTCGAATTCAGTCTTGTTCGTCCGCTAGAGCCCATCAAACCTATGCTCATATTTGGCTGATAAAATCGGGGTTTCAATGCATTATAATAGATATTCAGCATTCGAAGAAGTTTCTTGTAAACGAGTGTAGAACGAATTTGTTTTTACTTACTTGAAGTCAGCGGCGTAGCCAGAAATTCGGTTTGGTGGGGGTTTGGTGAAAATCGATCATACTGTCCAAACGGCATAATTCCGAAACCGTAATTTTTGAAGTTTTAAAATTATGCAGAATTAATTTTTCAGAAAATAGTAACAGAGTTCGTGTCTTTAACGAATTTGTTGAGACTTTATTGTAGTCATGAATATTAACCTGAGAAAATTCACCATAAATACTTCTACTACCTTCAAAATTATTTTATCAGATGATGCGCTGTTTAACGTTTGTAAAACTCATCGAAGATACTAAACCTCCGAAATTGGCGGTTTCAAAATGATGCTATCTTGACCTTAAATTACCGTTTTTAAACATTTGACCTATACATATAAATGGTCATACAACAAAAATCAAAAGCTCATCAAAATCGATCAGAACCTGCTAGAATCGAATGGAAATCGTCATTTTTCATAAATTTCTCTCTACATTCGGAAAGTGTTATCCTCGATATTAATCATATTACGTTTTCGTCTCAACTTGTCGCATTCCCAAAATAAAAACCTGTTTTAATCCACCTAGTGGTGCAATTGTGGTTGTCTCATTTGTCCAGACTACGATTCCATGGCTGGTTATGTTCAATACAATGGTGGAAATGAATATTACATGTTCAGTACGATTTGCACATACATACAATGGATCGACAGCCACGATCTTGAGATACTATGTGATACTGAAACATCGCTTGAAACCAGCGGCGGATCATGGAGAAAGATCCGGAGGTCCAGGTCCTGCCGAAAATTTTCAACTTGTTAAGAAATTTTAAACTAGTTACAATTTTAAAGTAGCAACCCCTCACTGCATACGTCTTCCGGGCCAGTATTATTGACGATTTTTAGAGTGATTGCATAACCTTTCTATATGAGAAAGGCAAAAATGTACCAAAGTCCAAAAAAGTCAATTTTTGTCAAACATTATTTTTTTCGAGTTTACATCAAATCTCAATGTTTCATGCATTTTAAAGTCATTTGGCATCAAAAATACAAATTTGATTTTGAAAATTTTTCATTTCAGTTTATATGGCAATTTTCTGTGTGATTGCACTCTTCAACTCATAACTCCAGAATCGGAAGTCCAATCAATAAAAAATTCAATTGCAGCCGATGGGAAGATTGTACCTTTAATTTGAGACTAACTTTGTGCAAATCGGTTTTGCCATCTCTGATTAACAGAGGTCACATTTTTTCCACATACACACATACATACACACAGACATTTTCCGATCTCGACGAACTGAGTCGATTGGCATATGACACACGGCCCTCCCGGTCGGGATTAGATTGACGAATTTTAGAGTGAATGAGAAAGCCAAAAACATTTTTAGCAAATGTTGAAAGTTATGCATTTTTTTGGTGAGCAGTTCTATGTTTCATAGGCATTAAATCAATTTTAACATCGCTTTCTATTAAATAAAGACCCTACATCTCTACAAAAGCGAGCTCAATTTGAAAAGAAATCTAAGGATTATGATTGATTACAGAACTCTGGAATTTTCTATTGGAATGTTTTCAGGCAGGAATTTGATATTAATGCTATTAGACAACTGTGAAATCAAGACCAATAGATCAGTTACAAACCCATTCCGACAATTTATCAAAAGTCCTCATGATGTTTACAACAACAGGTTATCAATGTACGGATCAGATAATTAGTATTGTAATATTGAATTAAATCAGTCAGCATCAATAAATTTTCAACTTCAATCCAATTTTTTTGTGCTGTGGGGGGGGGGGGGGGGTTGTATGGTGTTAAACCCCAAAACCTTTTCTTGGCTACGCCGTTGCTTGGAGTTATTTACTTCGCTTTCATTTTCCGATATGTTTCAGATCGATCCGATGGTTATAAGTTAGAAAAATTGCAGTCAGAAGGTTCGTACAAATGAACATTTTTGCACTGATAAGTTATCAAGTTCCTTCCAGACAACTTGGAAGTGTTCGGTGATTATTTCTAGCGGTTGTAGATAGAAAAATGAAATATAAAATTCGTTTTATCGAAATATTGTTTGGCTTATTTAAATGGATTATTACTATATTGAACAATAAATAGGCGACAAAGAGTAACCCACAAACAACAAGCCATAACTTTTAAAGTATTCAAAATAGATATTTGAAGTCTTCAGTAAAGTTATTCGCAAAAGTAAGAGCTACAAAGTTTCTGAAGACATCATTTCGATATAATCACTTCCAATAAAATTTGTGAAAATATCTCACTCATAGGGTGATTAATCAGCAAAAGCACAATACCAAAAGAAAGGGCATATTGCCTCCATTATATTCGCCGAAGATACTATTGACCTAAAATAAGCCGTTTTGGCGTTAATAATAGATTACATGTTTTTGGTCATATTTCTGGCAATGGGAAATGATAAAAATCTTTCGTCCGCATTTAATGTTTAATATCTCTTTTGATAATAGTCCGATTTCAACAATCTATAGCTTGTTCGAAAGGTATTCGTTAAAGCTATCTAAAAACTTATAAATTGTTAATCAATATTGTCAATTTCGGCAGATAATTCAAAAAAACTGCAAAAAACGCCATTTTCACGCATTCAATATGATAAAAATCTTTCGTCCGCATTTAATGTTTAATATCTCTTTTGATAATAGTCCGATTTCAACAATCTATAGCTTGTTGGAAAGGTATTCGTTAAAGCTATCTAAAAACATATAAATTGTTAATCAATATTGTCAATTTCGGCAGATAATTCAAAAAAACTACAAAAAACGCCATTTTTACGCATTCATATTATGGAAACTAAACATCAGAATCAAAAACAAATTAATAGCGTTCATACTGTTTTTTAGTTCTTTCATTTAAAATTGGTTTGGATAAGATCGGTTCAGCCATTGCTGAGAAACACGAATGAGAATTTGTCCGTTACATACACACACACACACACACACACACACACACACACACACACACACACACACACACACACACAGACATTGTCCCAAATCGTCGAGCTGCGTCGAATGGTATATAAGACTCGGCCCTCCGGGCCTCGGAAAAAATCTTGAAAGTTTGAGCGAATTATATACATTTCTTTTATAAGAAATGTAAAAATCTATACTTTCACCTACACAGCTGCTTTTGCAATAGGGATCTTTAATTTGGAAAATTGTCCCAGTTTTTCATATGTATTCATATTACTTTTACACCTTAATTATTCTTTTCTGACTTTTAAATTGAATAAAACTAAATTAAATTCAGCCAACAAACTGACAGTTGTCCTACAAAATGACGTATCTACAAATATCTCGTTCGCCTCATTGTTAACCAATCCCAAGTTTCATCTGCAAATTATGGTCGATCTGATGAGACAACCTATAGGGTCGTGCAAGTCGCGTGGGTTTGGATGTGTTATTCACCTAAAAGAAAACAAACTAAAAAATGTTTGGGATTAAGATATCAACTCACAGTACTAATCTGCATCAGAAAATGCCTTAACCCGCACACCCCTAAAGATCCTTATTGGAAAACGAGGAAAATGAATCGATCAAACGCGTGGGGTACGTTCCCGATCAAAATGAAATAACAAGATTATAACACAGTACAATTTTCGTAACAGATTGTGTTATAAATTTGGTCTCGTTAGTAGTTAAAATAACAGAAAATTATAACAAGTAACAACGCGAGATATAGTTTTTAAATCTTTTTGCCTTTCTCATATAGAAAGGTTATGCAATCACTCTGAAAAACGTCAACCTAATCTCGGCCCGGAGGGCCGAGTGTCTTCGACTCAGTTCGTCGAGATCGGAAAAAGTCTGTATCTGTATGTGTGTGTGTATGTGTGTGTATGTATGTGCGTATGTGTCAAATAATGTCACTCATTTTTCTCAGAGATGGCTGGACCGATTTGCCCAAACTTAGTCTCAAATGAAAGGTCCAATTGGCTGCTATTGAATTTTGGATCGACCGGAATTCTGGTTCCGGAATTACGGGTTTAAGAGTGCGGCCACACAGAAATTTCTCATATAAACTATAGGAAAAATTAAAAATAGAATTTTTATTTTCGATGCTAAATGTCTTCAAGGAGCATGAAACGTCGAGGTTTGATGCAAACCCGAAAAAAAATTTGACGACGATTCACTTTTTTGGATTTTGGCACCTTTTGCCTTTCTCATATAGAAAGGTTATGCATACACTCTGAAAAACGTCAACCTAATCCCGGCCCGAAGGGCCGAGTGTAATATCCCATTCGACTCAGTTCGTTGAGATCGGAAAAAGTCTGTATGTGTGTGTGTGTATGTGTGTGTATGTGTGTGTATGTGTGTATGTGTGTGTATGTATGTGCGTATGTGTCAAATAATGTCACTCATTTTTCTCAGAGATGACTGGACCGATTTGCCCAAACTTAGTCTCAAATGAAAGGTACAACCTTCCCATTGGCTGTTATTCAATTTTGGATCGATCGGAATTCTGGTTCCGGAATTACGGGTTTAAGAGTGCGGCCACACAGAAATTTCTCATATAAACTATAGGAAAAATTAAAAATAGAATTTTTATTTTCGATGCTAAATGTCTTCAAGGAGCATGAAACGTCGAGATTTGATGCAAACCCGAAAAAAATTTGACGACGGTTCACTTTTTTGGATTTTGGCACTTTTTGCCTTTCTCATATAGAAAGGTTATGCAATCACTCTGAAAAACGTCAACCTAATCCCGGCCCGGAAGGCCGAGTGTCATATCCCATTCGACTCAGTTCGTCGAGATCGGAAAAAGTCTGTATGTGTGTGAATGTGTGTATGTGTGTGTATGTGTGTATATGTGTGTGTATGTATGTGCGTATGTGTCAAATAATGTCACTCATTTTTCTCAGAGATGGCTGGACCGATTTGCCTTAACTTAGTCTCAAATGAAAGGTCCCATTGGCTGCTATTGAATTTTGGATCGATCGGAATTCTGGTTCCGAAATTACGGGTTTAAGAGTGCGGCCACACAGAAATTTCTCATATAAACTATAGGAAAAATTAAAAATAGAATTTTTATTTTCGATGCTAAATGTCTTCAAGGAGCATGAAACCTCTAGATTTGATGCAAACCCGAAAAAAAATTTGACGACGATTCACTTTTTTGGATTTTGGCAGTTTTTGCTTTCTCGTATAGAAAGGTTATGCAATCACTCTGAAAAACGTCAACCTAATCCCGGCCCGAAGGGCCGAGTGTCATATCCCATTCGACTCAGTTCGTTGAGATCGGAAAAAGTCTGTATGTGTGTGTGTGTATGTGTGTATATGTGTGTGTGTATGTATGTGCGTATGTGTCAAATAATGTCACTCATTTTTCTCAGAGATGACTGGACCGATTTGCCCAAACTTAGTCTCAAATGAAAGGTACAACCTTCCCATTGGCTGCTATTAAATTTTGGATCGATCGGAATTCTGGTTCCGGAATTACGGGTTTAAGAGTGCGGCCACACAGAAATTTCTCTTAAAAACTATAGGAAAAATTAAAAATAGAATTTTTATTTTCGATGCTAAATGTCTTCAAGGAGCATGAAACGTCGAGATTTGATGCAACCCCGAAAGAAAATTGACGACGATTCACTTTTTTGGATTTTAGCACTTTTTGCCTTTCTCATATAGAAAGGTTATGCAATCACTCTGAAAAACGTCAAACTAATCCCGGCCCGGAAGGCCGAGTGTCATATCCCATTCGACTCAGTTCGTCGAGATCGGAAAAAGTCTGTATGTGTGTGTGTGTGTATGTGTGTATATGTGTGTATATGTGTGTGTGTGTATGTGCGTATGTGTCAAATAATGTCACTCATTTTTCTCAGAGATGGCTAGACCGATTTGCCCAAACTTAGTCTCAAATGAAAGGTACAACCACAGACCTACCAGACATGACACTCGAGATCACCAAAGTGTTGCAAAAATTTAACGGTCTTTTTCAAACGTTAGATTACCATTCCCATAACTTTCCGTGCTTACCGCAAGAGGCGCGCGACCGTATTACATGATTGACAAAATGCCCAAACACATACCATTCAGCGTCCGCGTTTTGTTATTGCCGTTATTATGCTAAATGAACTATGTTAGGCACAAACAAAAATAAACTGATGCTCTACAATTGATTACAGTAACCGTTCGTCTTGAAATCAAAATTTTAAGTTTCTTTCTGTATGAACAAAACAAGGGTAAACTTTAGAGGAAGCAGTGGTCATCAAAATGCACCGCAAAGACGATGATGTTGGCAGAGTTCGCATTTAATTCAGAATGTTTTTCTGCTGGACATCAAATGAGAGTCGATTAGGAAATTATTTGACACATTGTTAAGAGTTAATACTAATCCAGTTAATAATTAAATAATGAAAATCAAATGGCATTGTTTGGAAACATTCTCTTCAATTTGAATTTAGTCAAACAAGCACTTTCCACAATCTTCAGCACAACTTGTGGGCAACAGTCCACATCGCTTTCTGTGTTTAAGATGATCCTTTCTAGGCAACATAACCTACCCATTGCTCAGTTTCCTCATATAGTGGAATTGCCTGTAAAGAAGCCTCTACATTTCATGGAATTCATCCATTTCAGAATACAAATTTTAAGGTCTAATCTGACTTTCGTTTAATTGATGTTTGTTATTAGGTGCATTTGCCTATAATAACTACTTACGCACACCAATGCATCGTCATGTCAAGTGGACAGATGTGTCAAACACATGATATAGTTCAAAGAATCGCCACGAGGCGGCGATAGTGTGCCAAGCGAATTTAAATTGCAAATGATGATCACGTTTTATTCAGTGAACTGTTCTCAGTGTCAGTGTCGATCGGAATTCTGGTTCCGGAATTACGGGTTTAAGAGTGCGGCCACACAGAAATTTCTCATATAAACTATATGAAAAATTAAAAATAGAATTTTTATTTTCGATATTAAATGTCTTCAAGGAGCATGAACCGTGGAGATTTGATGCAAACCCGAAAAAAAATTTGACGACGATTCACTTTTTTGGATTTTGGCACTTTTTGCCTTTCTCATATAGAAAGGTTATGCAATCGCTCTGAGAAACGTCATCCTAATCCCGGCCCGGAGGGCCGAGTGTCATATCCTATTCGACTCAGTTCGTTGAGATCGGAAGAAGTCTGTATGTGTGTGTATATGTGTGTGTACGTATGTGTCAGATAATGTCACTCATTTTTCTCAGAGATGGCTGGACCAATTTGCCCTAACTTAGTCTCAAATGGAAGGTACAACCTTCCCATTGGTTGCTATTGAATTTTGGATCGATAGGAATTCTGGTTCCGGAGTTACAGGTTTAAGAGTGCGGCCACACAGAAATTTCTCATATAAACTATAGGAAAAATTAAAAATAGAATTTTTATTTTCGATGCTAAATGTCTTCAAGGAGCATAAAACGTGGAGATTTGATGCAAACCCGAAAAAAAATTTGACGATGATTCACTTTTTTGGATTTTGGCACTTTTTGCCTTTCTCATATAGAAAGGTTATGCAATCACTCTGAAAAACGTCAACCTAATCCCGGCCCGAAGGGCCGAGTGTCATATCCCATTCGACTCAGTTCGTCGAGATCGGAAAAAGTCTGTATGTGTGTGTATGTGTGTATATGTGTGTGTGTATGTATGTGCGTATGTGTCAAATAATGTCACTCATTTTTCTCAGAGATGACTTAACCGATTTGCCCAAACTTAGTCTCAAATGAAAGGTACAACCTTCCCATTGGCTGCTATTAAATTTTGGATCGATCGGAATTCTGGTTCCGGAATTACGGGTTTCAGAGTGCGGCCACACAGAAATTTCTCATATAAACTATAAAAAAAATTAAAAATAGAATTTTTATTTTCGATGCTAAATGTCTTCAAGGAGCATGAAACGTCGAGATTTGATGCAAACCCGAAAAAAATTTGACGACGATTCACTTTTTTGGATTTTGGCACTTTTTGCCTTTCTCATATAGAAAATGCAATCACTCTGAAAAACGTCAACCTAATCCCCGCCAATTTTTTTTTTGACTCGCATAAGGTTTCTGGATTTTAACAGGGGCGTAGTTGATGGTTTAAGGAGTGGGTTTACACCCCACCCCCCTTTACTGTTCACTCCCCTCCCTTAAAAATCTTCTTAAATCACCCCATCCAGCCCTCATAGCCCTCCCCTTCAACCCCATCATCTTTAAACCACCACTAAATCACAAAGCATACCAATTTAAGCTGGGGAGTCGTTCGTTCATGGGTCTTTCGCCCTCCTCACATACCCATGACAAAATGAGTTAGCAAGCAGATAACATTGATCTAATGCTGATTAGGCTAATGAAGTACCATATTTTTTTGTTTCAAGTGTTTCACCGTCGACGCGTAGCTCATCAAGTTCGTGGCTGGCAAGCCATTGTGTATAAGTGCAAAGTGTACTAAGAACGTAATGGACATTTCCACAATTATGTTGAACATAAAAAGCCTCCGTGCCATAGTTTAGAGAAATGAGAAAGGCTCAGTTGCACCGCTAGGTGGATTAAAACAGGTTTTGTTATGTGTTTCTGATCGGGTTTATACACCAGTGCAACGTTCTAAGGTGGAAAAAGTAAATGTAACGTTCTAGGGTTAAGCTAACGCAAACGTGCCTTATCAAATAAACGAATTGAATAAAAAACCTGTTTTAATCCACCTAGCGGTGCAATTGTGCCTTTCTCATTTCTCTAAATTATGGCACGGAGGCTTTTTATGATCAACATAATTGTGGAAATGTCCATTACATTCTTAGTACACTTTGCACTTATACACAATGGCATGCCAGCCACGAACTTGATCAGCTACGTGTCGACGGTGAAACACTTGAAACAAAAAAATATCATACTCCATTAGCCTAATCAGCATTAGATCAATGTTATCTGCTTGCTAACTCATTTTGTCATGCGGGGATGGGTATGTGAGGAGGGCGAAAGTCCCATGAACGAACGACTCCCCAGCTTAAATTGGTATGCTTTGTGATATAGTGGTGCTTTAAAGATGATGGGGTTGAAAGGGAGGGGTATGAGGTGGTGGTCTGAGGGGTGATTTAAGGAGATTTTTAAAGAAGGGGAGTGAACAGTAGAGGGGGAGTGTAACCTCTCTCCGTAAACCATCAACTACACTCCTGTTAAAATCCAGGCCGGGATTAGGTTGACGTTTTTCAGAGTGATTGCATAACCTTTCTATATGAGAAAGGCGAAAATGTGCAAAATCCAAAAAAGTGAATCTTCGTCAAATTTTTTTCGTGTTTGCATCAAATCTCGACGTTTTATGCACCTTGAATACATTTAGCATCAAAAATAAAAATTCTATTTTTAATTTTTCCTATAGTTTTTATGAGAAATTTCTGTGTGGCCGCACTCTGAAACCCGTAATTCCGGAACCAGAATTCCGATCGATCCAAAATTCAATAGTAGCCGATGGGAAGGTTGCACCTTTCATTTGAGACTAAGTTTGGGCAAATCGGTCCAGCCATCTCTGAGAAAAATGAGTGACATTATTTGACACATACGCACATACATACACACACACATACACACACACATACACACACATACACACACATACACACACACATACACACACATACATATACACATACACACACATACAGACTTTTTCCGATCTCGACGAACTGAGGCGAATGGGATATGACACTCGGCCCTCCGGGCCGGGATTGGGTTGACGTTTTTCAGAGTGATTGCATAACCTTTCTATATGAGACAGGCAAAAATGTGCAAAATCCAAAAAAGTGAATCTTCGTCAAATTTTTTTCGTGTTTGCATCAAATCTCGACGTTTTATGCACCTTGAATACATTTAGCATCAAAAATAAAAATTCTATTTTTAATTTTTCCTATAGTTTTTATGAGAAATTTCTGTGTGGCCGCACTCTGAAACCCGTAATTCCGGAACCAGAATTCCGATCGATCCAAAATTCAATAGCAGCCGATGGGAAGGTTGCACCTTTCATTTGAGACTAAGTTTGGGCAAATCGGTCCAGCCATCTCTGAGAAAAATGAGTGACATTATTTGACACATACGCACATACATACACACACACATACACACACATACATACACACATACACACACATACATACTTTTTCCGATCTCGACGAAGTGAGTCGAATGGGATATGACACTCGGCCCGGAGGGCCGGGATTAGGTTGACGTTTTTCAGAGTGATTGCATAACCTTTCTATATGAGAAAGGCAAAAATGTGCAAAATCCAAAAAAGTGATCTTCGTCAAATTTTTTTCGTGTTTGCATCAAATCTCGACGTTTTATGCACCTTGAATACATTTAGCATCAAAAATAAAAATTCTATTTTTAATTTTTCCTATAGTTTTTATAAGAAGTTTCTGTGTGGCCGCACTCTGAAACCCGTAATTCCGGAACCAGAATTCCGATCGATCCAAAATTCAATAGCAGCCGATGGGAAGGTTGCACCTTTCATTTGAGACTAAGTTTGGGCAAATCGGTCCAGCCATCTCTGAGAAAAATGAGTGACATTATTTGACACATACGCACATACATACACACATACACACACACATACACACACATACACACACACATACACACACATACATATACACATACACACACATACAGACTTTTTCCGATCTCGACGAACTGAGTCGAATGGGATATGACACTCGGCCCTCCGGGCCGGGATTAGGTTGACGTTTTTCAGAGTGATTGCATAACCTTTCTATATGAGAAAGGAAAAAATGTGCAAAATCCAAAAAAGTGAATCTTCGTCAAATTTTTTTCGTGTTTGCATCAAATCTCGACGTTTTATGCACCTTGAATACATTTAGCATCAAAAATAAAAATTCTATTTTTAATTTTTCCTATAGTTTTTATGAGAAATTTCTGTGTGGCCGCACTCTGAAACCCGTAATTCCGGAACCAGAATTCCGATCGATCCAAAATTCAATAGCAGCCGATGGGAAGGTTGCACCTTTCATTTGAGACTAAGTTTGGGCAAATCGGTCCAGCCATCTCTGAGAAAAATGAGTGACATTATTTGACACATACGCACATACATACACACACATACACAAACACATACACACACATACACACACATACACACACATACATACACACATACGCACACACATACAGACTTTTTCCGATCTCGACGAACTGAGTCGAATGGGACATGACACTCGGCCCTCCGGGCCGGGATTAGGTTGACGTTTTTCAGAGTGATTGCATAACCTTTCTATATGAGAAAGGCAAAAATGTGCAAAATCCAAAAAAGTGAATCTTCGTCAAATTTTTTTCGTGTTTGCATCAAATCTCGACGTTTTATGCACCTTGAATACATTTAGCATCAAAAATAAAAATTCTATTTTTAATTTTTCCTATAGTTTTTATGAGAAATTTCTGTGTGGCCGCACTCTGAAACCCGTAATTCCGGAACCAGAATTCCGATCGATCCAAAATTCAATAGCAGCCGATGGGAAGGTTGCACCTTTCATTTGAGACTAAGTTTGGGCAAATCGGTCCAGCCATCTCTGAGAAAAATGAGTGACATTATTTGACACATACGCACATACATACACACACACATACACACACACATACACACACATACACACACATACATACACACATACACACACACATACAGACTTTTTCCGATCTCGACGAACTGAGTCGAATGGTATAGCGCGTGCAAGACGCACTAGCGGTTCTGGTCTGCGAAATTGCTCCCCAGGGAACTCAAACAAGCGATTTATGCGCCACCTCCGAAGAGGACCGCTTGTCACGTTTTATTTGCCCGGCAAGAGTCTGAACCTCAGGGCGGATTCTCGTAAAAGAACCCGGAAATATAAATGAACGATTTGGCAGACCTGGATAACCTTCCAGTGACTTTGAATCGGACCAAACAGCGCTGAAAAGAAAACTAGGAGAATCCCGTCGTTCAGCCAGTCAAGAAATACCACCATTCACGTGTCTCATCACAGGCACAATTCCTAAATTCAAACTGACCCGTAACGCTTCAGAAGTGGAAGTGGAGGGGGTTGAGGTTCCCAAGCAACCCAAGACTTGGAGAAAAAAACAGAAAAGAAGAAACTAGAAACTGCTGAACGAACGACGTGAAACTCCTTTTAAACCGAGCCAACCATTGCGGGGAAAACTATCTACAAAAATACACTCATTATACACATTTTACATTAATTACAACAGATTTTTATTTACGGACGGTATTCATTTCACCTCCTCATTCTCTTCCTTCACTTTTCTTTTCCCCCTCAAATCTTTCTATCTATCGTGTGCGGTTTAAGCTCTAGCGACATTTATCGGCCAAGAACCACCTACTCTACTAAAAGCTTCGTGTGCTATAATATGGCTATTTGATCATGCGCATGTCAAAGGTCTTTACTCACTCATTTGTTGGGCTTACGTTCGCTGCAGCGCTTCTATGGTGATGATGTCGGTATTACAGGTGCTCCGACGTGACGAAACGGCGGTCTGATGATATTCGCCGCGTGGTGAGATTTTCCCAGTTCTACGACAGGGCGGCGGCGCAAGTAGTCAACGGCTGGTCTGCGCTCTAGGCCGGCGGTGTAACGGTCGGCCACTTCCGACTGATGCGTCGGGTTGTTCGACTAGGAAACGTGGAAGCGTGCGAGAGTGATTCGCAGTGAGCCGATCCTCGGCTTACGCGTCGCTAGAACCGTTTCGGTTGGTTGTCAACTGTCCGGAAAAACGCTAGTCGGCGGGAAATTCGCCGGTGACGAAAACTGTCAAATAAAAAGCCGTCGAACGGCTGTTCGACGCGGTTTAAGCCTATGCCGGTATAAGCACACATTCTTTTATATTTACCTTTGTTTTTAGAAACACTCGCACACGTTTACCGCACAAAATCTAGCTTGGACTTTTACAACACCTAACGGAAAGGGAAAGATTTTTCAAACAATTAACTCGGGCCAAAGAATTCTAACACCGTTTTACCTCGACATTACACCGCGAAACAAACTAATCACTCGCACTTCTGTCTTCTTCCACGATCCAGGACAAATTGGATAGGAAATTGCGATAGGTCCTCAGATATACGCGAGTGTTAATTTTCGGGTTTTCTAACCGGAAGTACGTTATCTAGCCGAAACAGGACAACGACCTTTACCAATACCCGAAATGTCCCAGAGTTCAGTTCTGCGCTGATTCAATCCTACATCTCCCTCACTCTCAAGCTGCCCAGATCAACCCATTTAGTTTCGACGCGCATCTGTGCATAATTATAAAGAATCCCCCCGCCGGTTAATTCTTGCCAGGCTGTAGAGAACGCATGGGAAAGCAATTGGGCGCTTACCCCAAACCTCCCGCTAAGGTCTACACATTCGCGCAATAGAAGGAGCGGGTGAAATTTGTCAGTTCATGAACGGGATTATTTGTATGCGTGCGTTTAGTGTTCATTTCCCATGAAGGGGTTCATTGGGTTTTTTGGAAGTTCGTTTCATTTGTAACGGTGCTATGTGAACTGGAATACACTTTTGAAATGTTGTGCGTATGAACAAGAAACATGCAAGAATAGAAAATATAATGCAAAAATATGAAGAAAATAATATAAAGTATATTTACTAAAGTTCAAAATGTGACCATGTTACATCATCCCCTACTAATGGTACGAAAATTTGATTGAAATTTGAAAGTTTCAATCAAATTTTCGTAGGAAATGTTTCATTGAAAAATTATTTCCAAACTTGGCTATTGACAAATGAATACCCGGAAATTTATGTTGGCAAGTAACTCGTTCATTCAAAAAAATCATTCATTCAAAACTTTCATACCACAACAATAAACAAATAAAATACATTCTTCTGGAATAGGCCAACATTCCAGGGAAGTAAACGTAAACTTGGACACTGTCTTTTACTCCAGCAATGAAAGCCGAAAATTTTAAGACATTAATCCGTAAATTTCAACAGAACTTGTAGATCCGACGACCATGATCTACTCCAGAAAGTAATATCCCGAAAAAAATTTGATCATGTCGCATTTCCACATTAAATTTCCCTCCAAAACCTGTGAATCGTAAATCTCGATCACCTCAGAATAAATCCCGAGTCGCCGATCGTATTTACTTTCCACATTAAATAACACAACAGTTTATCGAAACAAAACATTCACAAAGAATCACGTTTCACATAAACATAAAATTAAATTTGTTTCCATCAACAACATTTCGTTTGAAATATTGCGAGGAAAACATTCCATGACAACTCGTACACCCCTCGTTCATACTTGTCAGAGTCGTCACTCGCGAACATCACATACTCGTACGTCACTACGTTGCCAACGTAACGGAACCAAAAGCAAACAACAAAACGTCAAAGTGGAAAATAGTTTTGGACAAGCTGGTTGTGTTTTTTTTGGAGTTTTGCTGATTTTGCTGCTGCGTCGAATTATAATGGACTGTGGATCAATTTGAAAGGGAAGTAAATATATTTTTATCGTTTATCGGTTGTTGATAGGGATTCCTTTTTCTAGGATCGACGACGACCGTGTTTATTTTTTTATTTTCAGGTCTAGCGATGGATGACAGGAAGAAAGAAAAATCGAAAATTTGACCGGAAAAAAATCTGGAAACGAAAGCAAATGGATGATGGAAAATTATTAATACGAAAATATGTCACGGAAAAGGAACTAAAAAGGAATGAAGAAAAAATACGGAAAAATGAGCAAGATTTAAGAGAAGTCAACAAAAAAATGGGAATATTTACATACGAAACAGTGAGTAGCTTAACCTATCGACTAACCTAGATTTAAGTACTAAAACTAGGCTTAACGTAGGCTGTTAGGCGCATACTAACACTAATATATACAACTGTACAGTGGGTGGGCCTTTTTGAAAAAATCCTCCCTTTGATTTGTTTACGTTTTCCCCTTGGGGTTTTTGGTGGAATTTTTCCTTTGTTGCTTCTTTGGAAGTTGACATAGCTTTCAAACTTATTTCCGTCCATCCGATTGCTACATGTGAGGTTGGATCTCCATGTCGGTGATCGATTCCCGAAGTAAGAAAAGGTTTCTTGTGGGAATGATGCATGGCTAGTCCAATAAGGGCTTAAGAGTTGTGCTCATTCTCACTCTTATAGAAACCATTGTACTCATGATGTGCGAAGTCATTGCCAGGCTCCCCTGAATTTTCGTGTTACCACTACTCTCGTCGGGTCATGGCCTTTGGCTCCTTCTTAATCTTCATGGTTTCTACTACTATCAGAAAATCATCGCACGGTTTTCTCTATCGGCTTTCTTAAAGAACCAATCACTAGTCATTAAGATTCCTTTTCCCAAGAGGTGTTTTTTGAAGTTTGTTCCTCACGGTACATAGCTGAAAAATTTTTGGGTTACCCTTTTTCGTCAACAGTAACGGTTGGCCTAAAAGGTGTTTTGCTTTTTTGAAAATTTGTCTCTCCGTAGAGGTTCATAGCTTGGAAAATATCGTTTTATTAGGGTGGCATCTTTTTCAGGTGGTTGCCGTAAAAGACACCCAGTCGTTTCCCGGTCAAATCCTCAAGCTCGTAGCAGTGTTTTCCGAGTAATTTCCTGACTACGGCGAGTTCGTATTTCGGGGCAAGCTTTGCACAAAAGCCTTTGCCTTTATCCGAAAGTAAAAACGTACGTTTAAAGACAGTTTCCCCAGGGGAGTAAGTGGGACAGTCGGGATTCGATCGCAGATTGTATGCTCGTTTGTGGCGGTCGTAGGCTTTGGAAAGCTGAGATTTTATTTCTTCGAACAGTTTGTTCCTACTCTGCTGTACGGTAGTTTGGGCAGGGTCTTCGGTCAAATGGTCGCGCATTCTTTGGTACTCTTTACCATCCGATACCATCTCGCGGCCAAACACAACAAAGTAAGGGGTATACTTGGTCGAATCATGTACTGCGTTTCGTACGGCATTCGCTATTGTCTGCAGGTCATCGGCCCAATCCTTATGGGTCTTTTTAATCGTCGCCCTTATCGCTGTCGTTATCACCCGGTTCACACGTTCTGTGTTGTTTACTTGTGGGTGATATGACGGGGTAAGCCAATGATTGACGTTGTATTCTGCCAGCAGGTCACGGAATATTTTGGAGGTGAACTGAGTTCCATTGTCGGTTAAAATAACTTCTGGAACTCCGAACAGCAGAAAGATCATGTTTTTAACGAATTCGGCTAACGAGTATGCCTTCGCTTCTCGAAAAGGTTGAATCAAAACGAATTTACTGAATACATCCGTCGCTACCAGGAGACAGGTATGTCTTCCCTTTCCGGATGCAGGCAGTGGTCCGACGTAATCCAAGGTTACAAACTGCCAGGGAAACTCGACAAATTCCTTCTGAATTCCCATCGGCGGCGTTGCATTTATGTTCGTGGCCTTGCAAGTCTGACATTTTATGCATTTCGCACAGAATTGCTTCACGTCCTTGCCCATACCTGGCCAGCTATATCGACGTTTTAGTCCTTGGAGGGTTTTTTCAACGCCAAAGTGCGCTACATCGTGATCTTTTTTTATAATCTCGTGACGTTCGCCCTTGCGCGGTAATATTTTCCATCGGAAACGAGAGTCTTCCGTCCGTCCACCTTTAATAAAGCGATACACCACTCCGTCAGTGACTCGATAGTCACTGAACTTTCCAGGCTCTTCTTGAATCTTACTGACTAGCTCGTCGTATTCCGTATCCTGGGACGTTATGTCGAGAAGATTTATCGATCGAGAAAGACAATCGGCTGTAATATTGTTGGCCCCCTTTCTGTACTGTAGTTCGATATCGAACGATTGTATTTTGAGTGCCCATCGGAGAAGTTTTGAGTTGCCCGACTCCACTCCGATGGTGAACAACCATAATAGGCTCCTAGCGTCTGTGACAACCTTGAACTTGGATCCTTCCACATAATGTCGGAAGTTCTCGATCGCCAGCAAAACCCCAAGACACTCTTTTTCGACACTCGAATATGCCCTCTGTGTTCTGCTTAACTTCTTACTGAAGTACGCGATAACTCGTGTCTCCCCGTCAATTTCCTGAACCAGTGCAGCCCCGACTGCTGTGTCCGACGCATCCGACTCTATGGTGAATGTCTTGCCGAACTCTGGATTTGCTAATATGGGTGCTGACGTTAAGACCGATTTCAATTCTGTGAAAGCTTCCTCGGCTTCGTCCGTCCAAGCGAATTTTTTTTTCGCTTTCTTTAATAAATCCGTGATTGGGACTGTTATTCTACTATAATTTTTTATGAAGCGTTGGTAGAATCCCGCTAACCCTAGCAGCCGTCGGACGTCTTTGACGGACTTTGGTCTCACGTAGTCTAAAATTGGAGATATTCGTGAACTGTCTATTGCTACCCCTCTTTCTGTAAGTAGGTACCCTAAGTATTTTACCTGCTTTCGACAAAACCGCGATTTTTCTAACGAAATAGTTAGATTTGCGTTCTTTAGTCTTTCTGACACGATTCGAAGAAGACGCATATGCTCTTTTAGTGTTTTGGAAGCAATCACTATGTCGTCTAAATATACGAAAACGAATGGCATTAAATCGAAACCGATAACCTTGTCCATCAATCTGCACATAGTGAAGGGTGCGTTTGTTACCCCGAACGGCAAAACTTTAAAACGGAAAAGTCCTTTGAAAGTGCGAAACGCTGTAAGATTCCGGCAATCTTCTTTTAAAGGAATTTGGAAGTAAGCGTCTTTTAAGTCGATAATCGAAAAATATTTAGCAGACTGCAGTCTGTGAAATATTTCGAGCATGTTGCGGATTGGATAGGCATCCTTAACCGTCATCGAATTAATTTTCCGGGAATCAAGGCATACTCTAATTTTCCCATTTGACTTCCGTACTGGTACTATCGGATTAGTCCACTCACTATAGCATTCTTCGATGACCCCCATTTGCTTAAACCTTTCGACTTCTGCGTCGATTTCCTTTTGAATGCTCGGTGAGCAACGGTATGTTGGTTGGTTTCTTGGTTTCGAGCCCTCTTTAAGAACTATCTCATGTTCAATGAGATTTGTTCGACCTAACTTTTGTGTGCTGGTAAATTCAAACTCCTTAATAACTTCCATCAAATCTTCCCGTTCCTTTTTCGTTAACTCATGTTCTACCTCTACTGTATCCTCTGTCGGTATTGGTACCTGCTCTGGTATATCGATTGTCGGTACATCCAGTGTAGTATCCTCCCCCGTGATCGGTAAAGTAGGCAACTGTTCCACCGGTTCTAGTGTGAACGTTATCGACTCGTCGGTGCCCGCGTATTCTCCTATCTGTTCTGGCCCGTTACCAAGATCGGCCATCGGTTTTATTCCGAAACTACGCCAAAAGTTACATCCTAAAATTGATTTCGAAATCTCCGGTACTACTACCGTTGGTACAACTTTGGTCAAATTTTTATAAGTGTATGGAATGTTTAAATATCCTATGCACTTATATGCAGTATTATCCGCCGTACAAACTCTTAATTTTGTTGGTTGGAGTTTTAAACCGTATTTTTCGGCAAGCTCCAAAGAATTAACCACACTAATTCCCGCCCCCGAATCTAATAGTGCTGTTAACTCAGTGTCAAAAACTTTTACCCTCAGATATGGACATTTTCTTGACTCGATTTTGATTGAGTGGATTTGGTTTATTGGGTCGTATTCGAATAATCTGTCGGGAATCTTTTCTTTGATTGGAATGGTCGGATTCCCCAACGCACATTCCATTATTGGTTTCCCTGTGTTTGGACAGCCGATTCCCGCCCGGATGCTATACAACGTGGACAGGATCGAATAGTTCGTCCTAGGTTGCCACAGCCATAGCAAAAGATGGCTTTTGGTTCTTGGCAGTCCCGCCAGTTATGTCCCACTTTCCGACAGTTCCAGCAAATGTTTTGTTGCATTTGCTCGTTTGTCTGATGGGTTTCTCGTGCATTTGGTGGCCCAGCGAAACGATTCTGATTCCTACTATCTGGCCTTGCTCTAATGACGTTGACTATTTCGTTTTCGTCACTCACGTAATCCGACTCGCATTCGACCTGGTGTACCCCCCCGATGGTTTCTCGATTCTGTGAATTGTTGGAGCATGGGATCTGCTGCATCTATTCCATGGTTCAACCTGATTAGATGGTCTAAATCTCGAACATGGATTGTCGATATTTTAGACCTATAGTGTTGTCTCATGTTGTCCCATACGACCTCAAATTTTCTTCTCCTCGATAGTGACTTTGAGAGCATTTTGTTCAGACGTTCAATTTCTGTCACGAAAGCTATAAATGACTCTCCCCTGTTCTGCTTACGCTCTTGTATTCGTAGCCGTATACCCTGATCCTGATTGGGATTCCCGAATCGATACCGAATCCTCTCTTCAAAATCGGCCCAGTTTACGAACTCATCGACGTAGGTAAAGAACCAGTCAGAGGCTACCCCTTCTAGAATCAGGTGGATATCGCGTAAAAGATTACGATCAGACACGCCTTCCCGTCGTGCGATCATTTTCAATTTGTAAAGGAAATTTTCCACCGACACTGATTTGGACTCCCCCGAAAACGATAGTTTCCAGTGTTCGATCCTTCTGTGGTGTCGTGGCCCATGATCGTTATATTCGCGGTTTCTATAAGAACCCCGATACTCTTGCGATGCGTTCGTCCCGTCGCTGTCTTTAACATGTCGATTTTGTCGCAGACGTCGACTATTTCGTTCGACAGTCAGTTCATCTACGTCGTTGGAGTCACTACTAGTCTCCTGAACAACTAGCTGATGATGTCTGGAATTTTGTAGTTCCCTGGTTTGTTTGTACCTCCTATTCTGCAATCCGTCCTCCTGGTAGTCGTCTGTTTCCGTTTCGCTAGCTCGTCTCCGTAAACTCCATCTATTGGGCCTCTTATCGACGGAGTGTGATTCCTGCTGGACCTTTTTGTCCGTCAAATTCGATTGACTTAGCCTGGTTTCCAGTTCGATAACCCTCTGCAGCAGCTCATCGTATGAGGGTTTGTTCGATCTACTGCGACCGACGTCCGAATTTTCTTGTTGGTTTTCCCGCTTGTTTGGAGTTTGTGTACTCTTCCGAATGGCTCCCAGACTTCCGTCCAACCCCTTTTGAGCTGGGCTGTTCTTCGAGATTTCCAGCCCAGAATGCCTCGACTGTGAGTCGCCGAACCCGAAAGCTTCTTCTTCGCCTTCGCTTTCTTCGTTTTCTTCTTCCGCGATCAGCAATCCAACGGAAGCCTTCTGAATCATCTCTGGGATCGATTTCAGTAATGCTCGACGAGCTATCTCCCCACCCTCATTAATGGATTCTCCCCTCTCAACTCTAAGAAGGTAGTGTCTTAAACGTGATACTAATTTCATGTTTGTTCCATCCTGTAATGCCATCTCAATCTGACCTACTCTATTTCTAATGACGTCGAGTTCCTGTTCAAACTTGTAAGGGGACCGATACTGTGTACCTTCTTTCCGATCCTCTAAAAACAATCGGCGTAGCAGCCTTAATTTTGACTGCATGTCCTTTTGCCTATCCCCCAGTCGATTTCGCAAAAGCAGCTCATAGTCTACTTCTTCGTTTGTTAAATGATCCGCGTGTGGGAACTTCATTGTCCTTCGCCAAATTTGGTGATGTAACACTGACTCGAAAAAATTTGTTCTACGCAATAACGTTTATGTTCATTAATCGTAAAGTAAATTAGAAATAGCCCAAATAACCACAATATATAATAATAATATAAATAATTTTTACAGAAGAATGAAATAAATATAAGTAAATGTAAATAATGCAAAAAAATAATTAATTATATAATTGTGGTGAAACCACACACACACACACACTATACGCATATACAAATAAATGATAACGAATCTAGCGAGTTGCTTTCTATTTAACCCGAAAACCCTTTTAAAATGTTTGGCGAAAGGTGTCGCGTACGACAGAAAAATTACCCCAAATATCTGTTGGGCGCCAATTTGTAGCGCGACCAACTTGTAGAAAAATGTACCCCAAATTCACGTTGGGCGCTAAATTGTAGCGCGACCAACTTGTAGAAAAATGTACCCCAAATTCACGTTGGGCGCCAATTTCTAGCGCGAGCAAGACGCACTAGCGGTTCTGGTCTGCGAAGGTGCTCCCCAGGGAACTCAAACAAGCGATTTATGCGCCACCTCCGAAGAGGACCGCTTGTCACGTTTTATTTGCCCGGCAAGAGTCTGAACCTCAGGGCGGATTCTCGTAAAAGAACCCGGAAATATAAATGAACGATTTGGCAGACCTGGATAACCTTCCAGTGACTTTGAATCGGACCAAACAGCGCTGAAAAGAAAACTAGGAGAATACCGTCGTTCAGCCAGTCAAGAAATACCACCATTCACGTGTCTCATCACAGGCACAATTCCTAAATTCAAACTGACCCGTAACGCTTCAGAAGTGGAAGTGGAGGGGGTTGAGGTTCCCAAGCAACCCAAGACTTGGAGAAAAAAACAGAAAAGAAGAAACTAGAAACTACTGAACGAACGACGTGAAACTCCTTTTAAACCGAGCCAACCATTGTGGGGAAAACTATCTACAAAAATACACTCATTATACACATTTTACATTAATTACAACAGATTTTTATTTACGGACGGTATTCATTTCACCTCCTCATTCTCTTCCTTCACTTTTCTTTTCCCCCTCAAATCTTTCTATCTATCGTGTGCGGTTTAAGCTCTAGCGACATTTATCGGCCAAGAACCACCTACTCTACTAAAAGCTTCGTGTGCTATAATATGGCTATTTGATCATGCGCATGTCAAAGGTCTTTACTCACTCATTTGTTGGGCTTACGTTCGCTGCAGCGCTTCTATGGTGATGATGTCGGTATTACAGGTGCTCCGACGTGACGAAACGGCGGTCTGATGATATTCGCCGCGTGGTGAGATTTTCCCAGTTCTACGACAGGGCGGCGGCGCAAGTAGTCAACGGCTGGTCTGCGCTCTAGGCCGGCGGTGTAACGGTCGGCCACTTCCGACTGATGCGTCGGGTTGTTCGACTAGGAAACGTGGAAGCGTGCGAGAGTGATTCGCAGTGAGCCGATCCTCGGCTTACGCGTCGCTAGAACCGTTTCGGTTGGTTGTCAACTGTCCGGAAAAACGCTAGTCGGCGGGAAATTCGCCGGTGACGAAAACTGTCAAATAAAAAGCCGTCGAACGGCTGTTCGACGCGGTTTAAGCCTATGCCGGTATAAGCACACATTCTTTTATATTTACCTTTGTTTTTAGAAACACTCGCACACGTTTACCGCACAAAATCTAGCTTGGACTTTTACAACACCTAACGGAAAGGGAAAGATTTTTCAAACAATTAACTCGGGCCAAAAAAATCTAACACCGTTTTACCTCGACATTACACCGCGAAACAAACTAATCACTCGCACTTCTGTCTTCTTCCACGATCCAGGACAAATTGGATAGGAAATTGCGATAGGTCCTCAGATATACGCGAGTGTTAATTTTCGGGTTTTCTAACCGGAAGTACGTTATCTAGCCGAAACAGGACAACGACCTTTACCAATACCCGAAATCTCCCAGAGTTCAGTTCTGCGCTGATTCAATCCTACATCTCCCTCACTCTCAAGCTGCCCAGATCAACCCATTTAGTTTCGACGCGCATCTGTGTATAATTATAAAGAATCCCCCCGCCGGTTAATTCTTGCCAGGCTGTAGAGAACGCATGGGAAAGCAATTGGGCGCTTACCCCAAACCTCCCGCTAAGGTCTACACATTCGCGCAATAGAAGGAGCGGGTGAAATTTGTCAGTTCATGAACGGGATTATTTGTATGCGTGCGTTTAGTGTTCATTTCCCATGAAGGGGTTCATTGGGTTTTTTGGAAGTTCGTTTCATTTGTAACGGTGCTATGTGAACTGGAATACACTTTTGAAATGTTGTGCGTATGAACAAGAAACATGCAAGAATAGAAAATATAATGCAAAAATATGAAGAAAATAATATAAAGTATATTTACTAAAGTTCAAAATGTGACCATGTTACAATGGGATATGACACTCGGCCCTCCGGGCCGGGATTAGGTTGACGTTTTTCAGAGTGATTGCATAACCTTTCTATATGAGAAAGGCAAAAATGTGCAAAATCCAAAAAAGTGAATCTTCGTCAAATTTTTTTCGTGTTTGCATCAAATCTCGACGTTTTATGCACCTTGAATACATTTAGCATCAAAAATAAAAATTCTATTTTTAATTTTTCCTATAGTTTTTATGAGAAATTTCTGTGTGGCCGCACTCTGAAACCCGTAATTCCGGAACCAGAATTCCGATCGATCCAAAATTCAATAGCAGCCGATGGGAAGGTTGCACCTTTCATTTGAGACTAAGTTTGGGCAAATCGGTCCAGCCATCTCTGAGAAAAATGAGTGACATTATTTGACACATACGCACATACATACACACACACATACACACACATACACACACACATACACACACATACACACACATACCTCACCCCCAGAACGGTCTCCGGACCGGTTGGCAACGATTATCGAAGTACTCTTCCCGTCTCGAGCCACAAGCCCCTGGCCACCTGCACTACGAGACAGTGCGGGCACGGTCGAAATGGTGGCTCCAGTGACGAATGAAGAACTACTCGCAGTGGCTAAATCCCTAGCAATGAATAAAGCTCCAGGGCCGGATGGAGTTCCAAACAACGCTCTCAAGGCAGCGATCATAGCGAACCCGAACATGTTCAGGCTAGCTATGCAGAGATGCCTTGACGAGTGCCGTTTCCCCGATAGATGGAAAAGGCAGAAACTGGTGCTGTTGCCGAAGCCCGGGAAGCCGCCAGGCGACCCATCAGCGTACAGACCAATCTGTCTGATAGACACGACTGGCAAACTGCTTGAGAGGATCATCCTCAACAGGCTCACCCCGTACGCGGAAGGTACGGACGGTCTGTCAAGCAACCAGTTTGGCTTTCGGAAGGGTAAGTCCACAGTGGACGCTCTCAACTCAGTGATAAATACTGCCGAGATAGCGATCCAACGAAAAAGGCGAGGTATTCGATACTGTGCGTTAGTGACACTTGACGTGAAGAACGCATTCAACAGCGCAAGCTGGGATGCCATCGCGCTCTCGTTACACCGGCTTAGCCTACCGGTGGGTCTGTACCGGATCCTGGAAAGTTACTTCCAAAACCGCGTACTGATATATGAGACCAATGCCGGTCAGAAAAGGGTTCCGATTACCGCCGGAGTCCCGCAGGGCTCGATCCTAGGCCCGGTGCTATGGAACCTCATGTATGACGGGGTTCTGAGACTGAAGTTCCCTCCTGGGGTCAAGATCGTCGGCTTTGCCGACGACGTAACCTTGGAGGTCTACGGGGAGTCAATTCCTGAGGTAGAACTAACCGCAGAACACGCGATTAGCACGGTGGAGGAATGGATGAGCGCGAGAGGCCTGGAGCTCGCTCATCATAAGACGGAGGTAGTTATCGTCAACAACCGCAAGTCGGCACAACATGCAGTTATCCATGTGGGAGAAGTCACGATCACTTCACAGCGAAGTCTGAAGTCTCTCGGAGTCATTATAGACGACAAGCTGACCTTCGGCAGCCATGTCGACTATACGTGCAAGAGAGCGTCGACTGCTGTTGCGGCACTATCGAGAATGATGTCCAACAGCTCAAAGGTGTGCGCCAGTAGACGTAGGTTACTGGCAGGCGTTGCCGTATCTATCCTCAGGTACGGCGGCCCGTCATGGTCAAGAGCACTGAGGGTAACCAGTTACCTACAGAAACTGGAGAGCACCTACCGCGTGATGTGCCTCAGAGTGATATCTGCCTACCGCACGGTATCACACGATGCATCCTGCGTGATAGCGAGCATGATGCCAGTCGGGCTGGTCATTCGGGAAGATGAGGAGTGCTTTGAGCTACGTGGAAATAGGGAAGCCCGCGAGCGCACCAGGGTGACCTCGGTCGCCAGATGGCAGCGTGAGTGGGACAACTCCTCGAAAGGTAGGTGGACCCACCGGCTGATACCTAGCATATCGAGCTGGTTGGGAAGACCCCATGGGGAAGTTCACTTCCACCTGACACAATTCCTGTCAGGCCATGGCTGTTTCCGTCAGTACCTCCACAGGTTCGGGCACGCGGAGGTCCCAGTCTGCCCGGACTGCCCAGGTGTAGATGAAACTGCCGAACACATACTGTTCGTATGTCATCGGTTCGACGTCGAAAGAAGAGCAATGCTTGACGTCTGTGGCTGGGACACAACCCCTGATACCCTTATTCAGCGGATGTGTCAAACGGTGGAGAAGTGGAACGCAGTCTCGGCTGCTACCATCCAGATTGCCAGTAGGCTACAGGTAATCTGGCGAACCGAGCAACAGACGGCGGGCACGGCTAACTAGTGATTGGTTAGCTGGAGCAAAAAAGGCCAAGCGCAAAAAAGGGAGTGAATGGTCTGTTCATGCCGAGGTAGGTTGGCGCAGCGAATGGCAACCGCGTAAGGGGTAAACCCAGCCACCCCGAAGCAAGACAGAAGAGTGAGTGTATAGGCGTATAAGTGGACTGCCTCATGCCAAGACGGGAGGGTCGTAGCGTAGTATGTTGGAACTAAGCTATCGATGCCTCATGGCGTGGCAGAGGAGTGAAAGGGTGAGCATCCAAGTCAGTCTCACACTGCATGTTAAGGGTGAGCATAAAAGTCAGCCTCACAGGTTGGTAGAGGCTAGCACAAAAGTCAGCCTAGCAAGGAGTGAAAAAGGTGAGCACACAAGTCAGCCTCGCATGGTATGTCAGAAGTGGGGCCTAAGAAAAATGTCCCACATGGGATGCCAGAGGGAGTGAGAAAGGTACAATAGAGTGGCACGATTGAGAGTGAATCAGGTGATAGGGTGAGCACCCAAGTCAGCCTCACATGGATGGGTAGGACGAGCACAAAAGTAAGCCTAGCAAGGAATGAGTAAGGTGAGCACACAAGTCAGCCTCGCATGGAACGTAAAAGGTGAGCACAAAAGTCAGCCTCATGTGGGAGTGTTTGAGAGTGAATCAAAGTGTGATTGAGAGAGCACCCAAGTAAGCCTCATACAGGATGTATGATCGCGTGAGTGAGAGTGAATGAGTACATTCAGTACAGCCATCCCCCCAGAAGTAATACCGAGAGGTAGTTCCTGGGAGGAATGATGGCGGAGCCCAATGGAGTTTAGTCGGCATTAATGGCTGATCACCATTCGAGTCCGACACGCCCCCAGTGCACCCACTGTGGTAGATTAGACCCTACCGTTAGCACGTGTACTGGGCTAGGACATAAAGGTCTTCTCCATAGTAAAAAAAAAAACACACACATACATACACACATACACACACACATACAGACTTTTTCCGATCTCAACGAACTGAGTCGAATGGGATATAACACTCGGCCCTCCGGGCCGGGATTAGGTTGGCGTTTTTCAGAGTGATTGCATAACCTTTCTATATGAGAAAGGCAAAAATGTGCAAAATCCAAAAAAGTGAATCTTCGTCAAATTTTTTTCGTGTTTGCATCAAATCTCGACGTTTTATGCACCTTGAATACATTTAGCATCAAAAATAAAAATTCTATTTTTAATTTTTCCTATAGCTTTTATGAGAAATTTCTGTGTGGCCGCACTCTGAAACCCGTAATTCCGGAACCAGAATTCCGATCGATCCAAAATTCAATAGCAGTCGATGGGAAGGTTGCACCTTTCATTTGAGACTAAGTTTGGGCAAATCGGTCCAGCCATCTCTGAGAAAAATGAGTGACATTATTTGACACATACGCACATACATACACACACCTACCGGTGGGTCTGTACCGGATCCTGGAAAGTTACTTCCAAAACCGCGTACTGCTATACGAGACCGATGCCGGTCAGAAAAGGGTTCCGATTACCGCCGGAGTCCCGCAGGGCTCGATCCTAGGCCCGGTGCTATGGAACCTCATGTATGACGGGGTTCTGAGACTGAAGTTCCCTCCTGGGGTCAAGATCGTCGGCTTTGCCGACGACGTAACCTTGGAGGTCTACGGGGAGTCAATTCCTGAGGTAGAACTAACCGCAGAACACGCGATTAGCACGGTGGAGGAATGGATGAGCGCGAGAGGCCTGGAGCTCGCTCATCATAAGACGGAGGTAGTTATCGTCAACAACCGCAAGTCGGCACAACATGCAGTTATCCATGTGGGAGAAGTCGCGATCACGTCACAGCGAAGTCTGAAGTCTCTCGGAGTCATTATAGACGACAAGCTGACCTTCGGCAGCCATGTCGACTATACGTGCAAGAGAGCGTCGACTGCTGTTGCGGCACTATCGAGAATGATGTCCAACAGCTCAAAGGTGTGCGCCAGTAGACGTAGGTTACTGGCAGGCGTTGCCGTATCTATCCTCAGGTACGGCGGCCCGTCATGGTCAAGAGCACTGAGGGTAACCAGTTACCTACAGAAACTGGAGAGCACCTACCGCGTGATGTGCCTCAGAGTGATATCTGCCTACCGCACGGTATCACACGATGCATCCTGCGTGATAGCGAGCATGATGCCAGTCGGGCTGGTCATTCGGGAAGATGAGGAGTGCTTTGAGCTACGTGGAAATAGGGGAGCCCGCGAGCGCACCAGGGTGACCTCGGTCGCCAGATGGCAGCGTGAGTGGGACAACTCCTCGAAAGGTAGGTGGACCCACCGGCTGATACCTAGCATATCGAGCTGGGTGGGAAGACCCCATGGGGAAGTTCACTTCCACCTGACACAATTCCTGTCAGGCCATGGCTGTTTCCGTCAGTACCTCCACAGGTTCGGACACGCGGAGGTCCCAGTCTGCCCGGACTGCCCAGGTGTAGATGAAACTGCCGAGCACATACTGTTCGTATGTCATCGGTTCGACGTCGAAAGAAGAGCAATGCTTGACGTCTGTGGCTGGGACACAACCCCGGATACCCTTATTCAGCGGATGTGTCAAACGGTGGAGAAGTGGAACGCAGTCTCGGCTGCTACCATCCAGATTGCCAGTAGGCTACAGGTAATCTGGCGAACCGAGCAACAGACGGCGGGCACGGCTAACTAGTGATTGGTTAGTTGGAGCGAAAAAGGCCAAGCGCAAAATAAGAGAGTGAATGGTCTGTTCATGCCGAGGTAGGTTGGCGCAGCGAATGGCAACCGCGTAAGGGGTAAACCCAGCCACCCCGAAGCAAGACAGAAGAGTGAGTGTATAGGCGTATAAGTGGACTGCCTCATGCCAAGACGGGAGGGTCGTAGCGTAGTATGTTGGAACTAAGCTATCGATGCCTCATGGCGTGGCAGAGGAGTGAAAGGGTGAGCATCCAAGTCAGTCTCACACTGCATGTTAAGGGTGAGCATAAAAGTCAGCCTCACAGGTTGGTAGAGGCTAGCACAAAAGTCAGCCTAGCAAGGAATGAAAAAGGTGAGCACAAAAGTCAGCCTCGCATGGTATGTCAGAAGTGGGGCCTAAGAAAAATGTCCCACATGGGATGCCAGAGGGAGTGACAAAGGTACAATAGAGTGGCACGATTGAGAGTGAATCAGGTGATAGGGTGAGCACCCAAGTCAGCCTCACATGGATGGGTAGGGCGAGCACAAAAGTAAGCCTAGCAAGGAATGAGTAAGGTGAGCACACAAGTCAGTGATACAGTGGTGGTTTAAAGATGCTTTGTGATACAGTGGTGGTTTAAAGATGATGGGGTTGAAAGGGAGGGGTATGAGGGCTGGATGGGGTGGTGGTCTGAGGGGTGATTTAAGGAGATTTTTAAAGGAGGGGCGCGAACAGTAGAGGGGGGGGTGTAACCCCTCTCCGTAAACCATCAACTACGCCCCTGTTAAAATCCAGAAACCCTAAACGAGTCGAAAAAAAATTAGGCCGGGATTAGGTTGACGTTTTTCAGAGTGATTGCATAACCTTTCTATATGAGAAAGGCAAAAATGTGCCAAAATCCAAAAAAGTGAATCGTAGTCAAATTTTTTTTTCGAGTTTGCATCAAATCTCGACGTTTCATGCACCTTGAACACATTTAGCATCAAAAATAAAAATTCTATTTTTAATTTTTCCTATAGTTTGTATGAGAAATTTCTGTGTGGCCGCACTCTGAAATCCGTAATTCCGGAACCAGAATTCCGATTGATCCAAAATTCAATAGCAGCCGATGGGAAGGTTGCACTTTTCATTTGAGACTAAGTTTGGGCAAATCGGTCCAGCCATCTCTGAGAAAAACGAGTGACATTATTTGACACATACGCACATACATACACACACACATACACACACACATACACACACATACACACACATACATACATACACACACACATACAGACTTTTTCCGATCTCGACGAACTGAGTCGAATGGGATATGACACTCTGCCCTCCGGGCCGGGATCAGGTTGACGTTTTTCAGAGTGATTGCATAACCTTTCTATATGAGAAAGGCAAAAATGTGCCAAAATCCAAAAAAGTGAATCGTAGTCAAATTTTTTTTTCGAGTTTGCATCAAATCTCGACGTTTCATGCACCTTGAACACATTTAGCATCAAAAATAAAAATTCTATTTTTAATTTTTCCTATAGTTTTTATGAGAAATTTCTGTGTGGCCGCACTCTGAAACCCGTAATTCCGGAACCAGAATTCCGATCGATCCAAAATTCAATAGCAGCCGATGGGAAGGTTGCACCTTTCATTTGAGACTAAGTTTGGGCAAATCGGTCCAGCCATCTCTGAGAAAAATGAGTGACATTATTTGACACATACGCACATACATACACACATACACACACACATACACACACATACACACACACATACACACATACATATACACATACACACACATACAGACTTTTTCCGATCTCGACGAACTGAGTCGAATGGGATATGACACTCGGCCCTCCGGGCCGGGATTAGGTTGACGTTTTTCAGAGTGATTGCATAACCTTTCTATATGAGAAAGGCAAAAATGTGCAAAATCCAAAAAAGTGATTCTTCGTCAAATTTTTTTCGTGTTTGCATCAAATCTCGACGTTTCATGCACCTTGAATACATTTAGCATCAAAAATAAAAATTCTATTTTTAATTTTTCCTATAGTTTTTAAGAGAAATTTCTGTGTGGCCGCACTCTGAAACCCGTAATTCCGGAATCAGAATTCCGATCGATCCAAAATTCAATAGCAGCCGATGGGAAGGTTGCACCTTTCATTTGAGACTAAGTTTGGGCAAATCGGTCCAGCCATCTCTGAGAAAAATGAGTGACATTATTTGACACATACGCACATACATACACACACACATACACAAACACATACACACACATACACACATACACACATACATACACACATACGCACACACATACAGACTTTTTCCGATCTCGACGAACTGAGTCGAATGGGATGTGACACTCGGCCCTCCGGGCCGGGATTAGGTTGACGTTTTTCAGAGTGATTGCATAACCTTTCTATATGAGAAAGGCAAAAATGTGCGAAATCCAAAAAAGTGAATCTTCGTCAAATTTTTTTCGTGTTTGCATCAAATCTCGACGTTTTATGCACCTTGAATACATTTAGCATCAAAAATAAAAATTCTATTTTTAATTTTTCCTATAGTTTTTATGAGAAATTTCTGTGTGGCCGCACTCTGAAACGCGTAATTCCGGAACCAGAATTCCGATCGATCCAAAATTCAACAGCAGCCGATGGGAAGGTTGCACCTTTCATTTGAGACTAAGTTTGGGCAAATCGGTCCATCCATCTCTGAGAAAAATGAGTGACATTATTTGACACATACGCACATACATACACACACACATACACACACATACACACACACATACACACACACATACATACATACACACACACATACAGACTTTTTCCGATTTCGACGAACTGAGTCGAATGGGATATGACACTCGGCCCTACGGGCCGGGATTAGGTTGGCGTTTTTCAGAGTGATTGCATAACCTTTCTATATGAGAAAGGCAAAACCTGTTTTAATCCACCTAGCGGTGCAATTGTGCCTTTCTCATTTCTCTAAATTATGGCACGGAGGCTTTTTATGTTCAACATAATTGTGGAAATGTCCATTACATTCTTAGTACACTTTGCACTTATACACAATGGCATGCCAGCCACGAACTTGATGAGCTACGTGTCGACGGTGAAACACTTGAAACAAAAAAATATCATACTCCATTAGCCTAATCAGCATTAGATCAATGTTATCTGCTTGCTAACTCATTTAGTCATGCGGGGATGGGTATGTGAGGAGGGCGAAAGTCCCATGAACGAACGACTCCCCAGCTTAAATTGGTATGCTTTGTGATATAGTGGTGCTTTAAAGATGATGGGGTTGAAAGGGAGGGGTATGAGGTGGTGGTCTGAGGGGTGATTTAAGGAGATTTTTAAAGGAGGGGAGTGAACAGTAGAGGGGGAGTGTAACCCCTCTCCGTAAACCATCAACTACACCCCTGTTAAAATCCAGGCCGGGATTAGGTTGACGTTTTTCAGAGTGATTGCATAACCTTTCTATATGAGAAAGGCAAAAATGTGCAAAATCCAAAAAAGTGAATCTTCGTCAAATTTTTTTCGTGTTTGCATCAAATCTCGAACTTTTAAGCACCTTGAATACATTTAGCATCAAAAATAAAAATTCTATTTTTAATTTTTCCTATAGTTTTAATGAGAAATTTCTGTGTGGCCGCACTCTGAAACCCGTAATTCCGGAACCAGAATTCCGATCGATCCAAAATTCAATAGCAGCCGATGGGAAGGTTGCACCTTTCATTTGAGACTAAGTTTGGGCAAATCGGTCCAGCCATCTCTGAGAAAAATGAGTGACATTATTTGACACATACGCACATACATACACACACACATACACACACATACACACACATACACACACATACATACACAATACACACACACATACAGACTTTTTCCGATCTCGACGAACTGAGTCGAATGGGATATGACACTCGGCCCGGAGGGCCGGGATTAGGTTGACGTTTTTCAGAGTGATTGCATAACCTTTCTATATGAGAAAGGCAAAAATGTGCAAAATCCAAAAAAGTGAATCTTCGTCAAATTTTTTTCGTGTTTGCATCAAATCACGACGTTTTATGCACCTTGAATACATTTAGCATCAAAAATAAAAATTCTATTTTTAATTTTTCCTATAGTTTTTATGAGAAATTTCTGTGTGGCCGCACTCTGAAACCCGTAATTCCGGAACCAGAATTCCGATCGATCAAAAAATTCCATAGCAGCCGATGGGAAGGTTGCACCTTTCATTTGAGACTAAGTTTGGGCAAATCGGTCCAGCCATCTCTGAGAAAAATGAGTGACATTATTTGACACATACGCACATACATACACACACACACATACACACACATACACACACACATACACACACAACTCCGCTAGCGAATGACGGATCTCAATAGTAGCACGTCTGTAATAACATACGTACATGGAACTATTGAGAACCAGAGCTACAGGTCCAAAGCCCTGGTAAAGGAGGATGGTTGTGATGATCCGGGCCGAGATCACCACGTAAAGCAAGGTAGGGCATAACCACAATTCCAAGGCGTGAAGCGACCCGTGCCGAGGGATGAGTGATCGAGGGGGTGAAAAAGATGCTCGATCGTTAACGGAGCCTGTGGGGTACCTGGGCAACCCCCACAGTAAGCGTCCCTTACCACGCTAATGCGGAGCTCTGGCGTGGCGGACATATATTTCTCGCGTAACTCGTGGGACTATACATGGAGATAAATAAAAATAAAAACAAACAGACGGAGGTGCGAAACCCCTTCGCAAGAGGTGGTTTGGCGAGGTCTCCCCCCCGTGGGGAGTGTAGTGGAGCGATGAGTGCTGCATCCGAAAGCACCAGTGACCCCCCAGCGGCGGTAGGCAATAACCCTACCAATGCATCGGAGGGGCCAATATCTGCGATGCGCAAAGTAGCGAAGCAACTCGATTCTATAATCGACTTCGCTAGCGGAAAGCAGAATATAGCCAAGGAGTTGAAGTTGAGCCTCCTGGAGCTCCGGAAAGCTGTTCGTGTCGGAACAGCAGGCATATGTTGAGAGGGTGGAATGTCGGGAGAGGCCCGACAGAGAAACCCAGACAGTGGCCTCCAATAGGGAGGAAAGAGAGAAGGTCGATAGAGGTTCACAGACAGTGGCCTTTACCTTCTACGGAGCAGCCACGTCGATCGGAGCGGCGACTGAGTTCCCCTCGAAGGGAAAAGGAAAGGGCAATCGCAAGACGGCATCGAATGCGAAGCGCCCTAGGAAGTCGCCAGGCGAGGGTGCCAAAACCGACACCACTCGGCGTGCAACCGTCAAGGTCAAACGCCGCCTGGGTGAGGTAAGCGAGGGCGAGAGTGACCTCGCTGTGGAGAGCGATGGTACCAGCAACCCGGCACGACCGGGGCAGGGGGGCTCAAACTCCTGGACGCTGGTCACCAAGAAAAAGCCGGCACCGAAACCGGAGGTACCGCGGCCTGCGAGGAAGGCCAAGGACAGAGACGAAGCCTTGTGGTTAAAAACCGACAAGGACAAATACGCCGATGTCCTTAAATCGATGAAGGCGGCCGAAAGCCTCTCGGCCCTTGGGCAGGATGTGCGTAGCGTAAGACGCACCAATACGGGAGAGATGCTCCTGGTGCTGAAGCGAGGCGCACAATCAAGTGCAGTATATAAGGCCTTGGCCCAAGAGGTCCTTGGTGAGGGCGCCCAAATCAGGTCGCTAGGTGCGGAAACAACTCTCCAGTGCAAGCACTTGGACGAGTTCACGACCGCAGAAGACGTCGTCGCAGCCGTCAAGGAGCACTGCGGCATCACAATCGAGCGGGCCTCTGTGCGATTGAGAGACGGACCCTCTGGCACCCAAGTAGCCTACCGCAGGCTACTGAATGCGGATGCCAAAAAGGTAACCGAGAAAGGGAAGCTGAAGATCGGCTGGTCGGTATGCCCTATTAGTATACTCCAGCCGCCTTCAGTGGATAGGTGCTATCGGTGCCTTGAATCCGGCCACAAAGCATACGAATGCAAAGGCATAGATAGGTGCAAGCTATGTCGTCGCTGCGGCGAGGAGGGGCATAAAGAGCGGGGGTGCACTAAGGCATATAAGTGCCTTATCTGCACCGCTAAGAAGCAAGCCCATAAACATGCTATGGGCGGACCTTCGTGTCCCTTCGGCGAGTTAAATAAGAAGAAGCCGTGAGAGTCACACAGCTAAATCTTAACCATTGTGCAGCAGCCCAACAGCTGCTGTGGCAGTCGGTCTCGGAGTCGAGGACAGATGTCGCCCTCTTATCAGACCCGTACAGCATCCCTGCCGGCAACGGCAATTGGGTGTCGGACGGGTCTGGAATGGTGGCAATCTGTACAACGGGAAGGTTCCCGGTTCAAGAGGTAATACACCCCTCCGCCGAGGGTGTGGCGATTGCCAAGATTAATGGTGTGTTCTATTGCAGCTGCTACGCCCCACCAAGGTGGCCAATAGAACAGTTCTACCAGATGATCGACAGGCTCTCGTCGGACCTCGTGGGCCGGAAACCGGTAGTAATAGCGGGAGACTTTAACGCTTGGGCAGTGGAGTGGGGCAGCCGCTGTACAAATAGCAGGGGTCAAGCGCTAATGGAAGCGTTTGCGAAACTCGATACTGTGCTAGCTAATGATGGCTCCGCTAGTACATTCCGTAGAAACGGAGTGGAGGCGTGGATTGATTTGACCTTTGCCAGCCCGAGTCTGGCTCCAGGCATGGAATGGAGGGTAGACGAAGGCTACACCCATAGCGATCATTTAGCAATCCGCTTTAGGATCAACTATGGTGTGCAGCATCAGAGGGCGGGAGATCCCTGTCAGGTACACGGGTGGAAGTCCAATCACTTCGACAGCGAAGCTTTCACCGCGGCCCTGGGACTGGAGGCCAACACCGACAGTCTAAGCGGGGATGCGCTGGTAGCCGTTCTATCACGCGCGTGCGACGCCACTATGTCGAGTAAAACCCTGCCAAGAAACGGCAGATACCCGGTATACTGGTGGAGTGCCGAGATGGCAGCTCTACGATCAGCCTGCCTCAGAGCTAGACGTAGGATGCAAAGAGCTCGCACCGAGGATGCAAGAGAGAACCGCCGTGAAGTGTTTCGAGCTGCGAAATTGGCCCTTAACAAGGCTATTAAGAGCAGCAAGAGAGCGTGTTTCGACAACCTGTGTGAACGCGAATCCGTGGGGTGACGCCTACCGGATTGTGATGGCCAAGACCAAAGGGGGCTCCTCACCCCCAGAACGGTCTCCGGACCGGTTGGCAACGATTATCGAAGTACTCTTCCCGTCTCGAGCCACAAGCCCCTGGCCACCTGCACTACGAGACAGTGCGGGCACGGTCGAAATGGTGGCTCCAGTGACGAATGAAGAACTACTCGCAGTGGCTAAATCCCTAGCAATGAATAAAGCTCCAGGGCCGGATGGAGCTCCAAACAACGCTCTCAAGGCAGCGATCATAGCGAACCCGAACATGTTCAGGCTAGCTATGCAGAGATGCCTTGACGAGTGCCGTTTCCCCGATAGATGGAAAAGGCAGAAACTGGTGCTGTTGCCGAAGCCCGGGAAGCCGCCAGGCGACCCATCGGCGTACAGACCAATCTGTCTGATAGACACGACTGGCAAACTGCTTGAGAGGATCATCCTCAACAGGCTCACCCCGTACGCGGAAGGTACGGACGGTCTGTCAAGCAACCAGTTTGGCTTTCGGAAGGGTAAGTCCACAGTGGACGCTCTCAACTCAGTGATAAATACTGCCGAGATAGCGATCCAACGAAAAAGGCGAGGTATTCGATACTGTGCGTTAGTGACACTTGACGTGAAGAACGCATTTAACAGCGCAAGCTGGGATGCCATCGCGCTCTCGTTACACCGGCTTAGCCTACCGGTGGGTCTGTACCGGATCCTGGAAAGTTACTTCCAAAACCGCGTACTGCTATACGAGACCGATGCCGGTCAGAAAAGGGTTCCGATTACCGCCGGAGTCCCGCAGGGCTCGATCCTAGGCCCGGTGTTATGGAACCTCATGTATGACGGGGTTCTGAGACTGAAGTTCCCTCCTGGGGTCAAGATCGTCGGCTTTGCCGACGACGTAACCTTGGAGGTCTACGGGGAGTCAATTCCTGAGGTAGAACTAACCGCAGAACACGCGATTAGCACGGTGGAGGAATGGATGAGCGCGAGAGGCCTGGAGCTCGCTCATCATAAGACGGAGGTAGTTATCGTCAACAACCGCAAGTCGGCACAACATGCAGTTATCCATGTGGAAGAAGTCGCGATCACTTCACAGCGAAGTCTGAAGTCTCTCGGAGTCATTATAGACGACAAGCTGACCTTCGGCAGCCATGTCGACTATACGTGCAAGAGAGCGTCGACTGCTGTTGCGGCACTATCGAGAATGATGTCCAACAGCTCAAAGGTGTGCGCCAGTAGACGTAGGTTACTGGCAGGCGTTGCTGTATCTATCCTCAGGTACGGCGGCCCGTCATGGTCAAGAGCACTGAGGGTAACCAGTTACCTACAGAAACTGGAGAGCATCTACCGCGTGATGTGCCTCAGAGTGATATCTGCCTACCGCACGGTATCACACGATGCATCCTGCGTGATAGCGAGCATGATGCCAGTCGGGCTGGTCATTCGGGAAGATGAGGAGTGCTTTGAGCTACGTGGAAATAGGGAAGCCCGCGAGCGCACCAGGGCGACCTCGGTCGCCAGATGGCAGCGTGAATGGGACAACTCCTCGAAAGGTAGGTGGACTCACCGGCTGATACCTAGCATATCGAGCTGGGTGGGAAGACCCCATGGGGAAGTTCACTTCCACCTGACACAATTCCTGTCAGGCCATGGCTGTTTCCGTCAGTACCTCCACAGGTTCGGGCACGCGGAGGTCCCAGTCTGCCCGGACTGCCCAGGTGTAGATGAAACTGCCGAACACATACTGTTCGTATGTCATCGGTTCGACGTCGAAAGAAGAGCAATGCTTGACGTCTGTGGCTGGGACACAACCCCTGATACCCTTATTCAGCGGATGTGTCAATCGGTGGAGAAGTGGAACGCAGTCTCGGCTGCTACCATCCAGATTGCCAGTAGGCTACAGGTAATCTGGCGAACCGAGCAACAGACGACGGGCACGGCTAACTAGTGATTGGTTAGCTGGAGCGAAAAAGGCCAAGCGCAAAATAAGAGAGTGAATGGTCTGTTCATGCCGAGGTAGGTTGGCGCAGCGAATGGCAACCGCGTAAGGGGTAAACCCAGCCACCCCGAAGCAAGACAGAAGAGTGAGTGTATAGGCGTATAAGTGGACTGCCTCATGCCAAGACGGGAGGGTCGTAGCGTAGTATGTTGGAACTAAGCTATCGATGCCTCATGGCGTGGCAGAGGAGTGAAAGGGTGAGCATCCAAGTCAGTCTCACACTGCATGTTAAGGGTGAGCATAAAAGTCAGCCTCACAGGTTGGTAGAGGCTAGCACAAAAGTCAGCCTAGCAAGGAGTGAAAAAGGTGAGCACACAAGTCAGCCTCGCATGGTATGTCAGAAGTGGGGCCTAAGAAAAATGTACCACATGGGATGCCAGAGGGAGTGACAAAGGTACAATAGAGTGGCACGATTGAGAGTGAATCAGGTGATAGGGTGAGCACCCAAGTCAGCCTCACATGGTATGGGTAGGGCGAGCACAAAAGTAAGCCTAGCAAGGAACGAGTAAGGTGAGCACACAAGTCAGCCTCGCATGGAACGTAAAAGGTGAGCACAAAAGTCAGCCTCATGTGGGAGTGTTTGAGAGTGAATCAAAGTGCGATTGAGAGAGCACCCAAGTAAGCCTCATACAGGATGTATGAACGCGTGAGTGAGAGTGAATGAGTACATTTAGTACAGCCATCCCCCCAGAAGTAATACCGAGAGGTAGTTCCTGGGAGGAATGATGGCGGAGCCCAATGGAGTTTAGTCGGTATTAATGGCTGGTCACCATCCGAGTCCGACACGCCCCCAGTGCACCCCGTGCGGTAGATTGGACCCTACCAATAGCACGTGTACTGGGCTAGGACATAAAGGTATTCTCCATTGTAAAAAAAAAATTAAAAAAACGCATACACACACATACAGACTTTTTCCTATCTCGACGAACTGAGTCGAATGGGATATGACACTCAGCCCTCCGGGCCGGGATTAGGTTGACGTTTTTCAGAGTGATTGCATAACCTTTCTATATGAGAAAGGCAAAAATGTGCAAAATCCAAAAAAGTGAATCTTCGTCAAATTTTTTTCGTGTTTGCATCAAATCTCGACGTTTTATGCACCTTGAATACATTTAGCATCAAAAATAAAAATTCTATTTTTAATTTTTCCTATAGTTTTTATGAGAAATTTCTGTGTGGTCGCACTCTGAAACCCGTAATTCCGGAACCAGAATTCCGATCGATCCAAAATTCAATAGCAGCCGATGGGAAGGTTGCACCTTTCATTTGAGACTAAGTTTGGGCAAATCGGTCCAGCCATCTCTGAGAAAAATGAGTGATATTATTTGACACATACGCACATATATACACACACACATCCACACACATACACACACATACACACACATACACACACATACACACACATACATACACACATACACACACATACAGACTTTTTCCGATCTCGACGAACTGAGTCGAATGGGATATGACACTCGGCCCTCCGGGCCGGGATTAGGTTGGCGTTTTTCAGAGTGATTGCATAACCTTTCTATATGAGAAAGGCAAAAATGTGCAAAATCCAAAAAAGTGAATCTTCGTCAAATTTTTTTCGTGTTTGCATCAAATCTCGACGTTTTATGCACCTTGAATACATTTAGCATCAAAAATAAAAATTCTATTTTTAATTTTTCCTATAGTTTTTATGAGAAATTTCTGTGTGGCCGCACTCTGAAACCCGTAATTCAGGAACCAGAATTCCGATCGATCCAAAATTCAATAGCAGCCGATGGGAAGGTTGCACCTTTCATTTGAGACTAAGTTTGGGCAAATCGGTCCAGCCATCTCTGAGAAAAATGAGTGACATTATTTGACACATACGCACATACATACACACACACATACACACACATACACACACATACACACACATACATACACACATACACACACACATACAGACTTTTTCCGATCTCGACGAACTGAGTCGAATGGGATATGACACTCGGCCCTCCGCGCCGGGATTAGGTTGACGTTTTTCAGAGTGATTGCATAACCTTTCTATATGAGAAAGGCAAAAATGTGCAAAATCCAAAAAAGTGAAACTTCGTCAAATTTTTTCCGTGTTTGCATCAAATCTCGACGTTTTATGCACCTTGAATACATTTAGCATCAAAAATAAAAATTCTATTTTTAATTTTTCCTATAGTTTTTATGAGAAATTTCTGTGTGGCCGCACTCTAAAACCCGTAATTCCGGAACCAGAATTCCGATCGATCCAAAATTCAATAGCAGCCGATGGGAAGGTTGCACCTTTCATTTGAGACTAAGTTTGGGCAAATCGGTCCAGCCATCTCTGAGAAAAATGAGTGACATTATTTGACACATACGCACATACATACACACACACATACACACACATACACACACACATACACACACATACACACACATACATACACACATACACACACACATACAGACTTTTTCCGATCTCGACGAACTGAGTCGAATGGGATATGACACTCGGCCCTCCGGGCCGGGATTAGGTTGACGTTTTTCAGAGTGATTGCATAACCTTTCTATATGAGAAAGGCAAAAATGTGCAAAATCCAAAAAAGTGAATCTTCGTCAAATTTTTTTCGTGTTTGCATCAAATCTCGACGTTTTATGCACCTTGAATACATTTAGCATCAAAAATAAAAATTCTATTTTTAATTTTTCCTATAGTTTTTATGAGAAATTTCTGTGTGGCCGCACTCTGAAACCCGTAATTCCGGAACCAGAATTCCGATCGATCCAAAATTCAATAGCAGCCGATGGGAAGGTTGCACCTTTCATTTGAGACTAAGTTTGGGCAAATCGGTCCAGCCATCTCTGAGAAAAATGAGTGACATTATTTGACACATACGCACATACATACACACACATACACACACACATACACACACACATACACACACACATACACACACATACATACACACATACACACACACATACAGACTTTTTCCGATCTCGACGAACTGAGTCGAATGGGATATGACACTCGGCCCTCCGGGCCGGGATTAGGTTGTCGTTTTTCAGAGTGATTGCATAACCTTTCTATATGAGAAAGGCAAAACAAACAAACTGAATAAAAAAAAAATTGATGGCCTTGGCGAACAGCGAGACGATTCGGATCCGTTTCTCACAACCTGTTACTGTTACTTATTGGAAATTTGAATATGTGTAGTTCAATTAATTAATCGAATTTATACCTTCACTTTTCGCGGGAGTTCAACAACAGTCTTCTCTTATGTTAAACAAATTTAATGCACTATTTCAAATTCCATTATTATTATAATTTGAAAATACCACTGAACCACTGAGTTGTGATGACATTGTCTTCAGCAAGCGACATACGTTGCACTGGACCTGATTTCTTCGTCCGGCTCGTTATTAGATTAAGGACTAGCGGGGTAGTAGGCGTTGTGAAATAAATCTTTGTGATGAATAAATTGTTTATGTTTATTTATTTATTTATTTTTTCTATCATACTAACCGGTACATTGTGTCACTACTACCCACGTTACCTTTTTGACTGAATGCGGAATGAAATCTTACTCGAGTGCTCGATTTTACCAGTGCTCGATCTGCTCGATTAGCATTGGTCGTAATAAAACAAAATAATTGTGTTGTTAAAACAAAAGTTAAAATATCTCATTTTAGAAAATTTTAGTTAAGAGCATTTCGATTTAAAATGGCGTTTAGAATCATATTCAAAAAGAAAAAAATTGTATTTTTGACTGCAAATAGTAAGAATTATAAAAAACCTGTTTTAATCCACCTAGCGGTGCAATTGTGCCTTTCTCATTTCTCTAAACTATGGCACGGAGGCTTTTTATGTTCAACATAATTGTGGAAATGTCCATTACATTCTTAGTACACTTTGCACTTATACACAATGGCATGCCAGCCACGAACTTGATGAGCTACGTGTCGACGGTGAAACACTTGAAACAAAAAAATATCATACTCCATTAGCCTAATCAGCATTAGATCAATGTTATCTGCTTGCTAACTCATTTTGTCATGCGGGGATGGGTATGTGAGGAGGGCGAAAGTCCCATGAACGAACGACTCCCCAGCTTAAATTGGTATGCTTTGTGATATAGTGGTGCTTTAAAGATGATGGGGTTGAAAGGGAGGGGTATGAGGTGGTGGTCTGAGGGGTGATTTAAGGAGATTTTTAAAGGAGGGGAGTGAACAGTAGAGGGGGAGTGTAACCCCTCTCCGTAAACCATCAACTACACCCCTGTTAAAATCCAGGCCGGGATTAGGTTGACGTTTTTCAGAGTGATTGCATAACCTTTCTATATGAGAAAGGCAAAAATGTGCAAAATCCAAAAAAGTGAATCTTCGTCAATTTTTTTTCGTGTTTGCATCAAATCTCGACGTTTTATGTACCTTGAATACATTTAGCATCAAAAATAAAAATTCTATTTTTAATTTTTCCTATAGTTTTTATGAGAAATTTCTGTGTGGCCGCACTCTGAAACCCGTAATTCCGGAACCAGAATTCCGATCGATCCAAAATTCAATAGCAGCCGATGGGAAGGTTGCACCTTTCATTTGAGACTAAGTTTGGGCAAATCGGTCCAGCCATCTCTGAGAAAAATGAGTGACATTTTTTGACACATACGCACATACATACACACACACATACACACACATACACACACATACACACACACATACACACACATACATACACACATACACACACATACAGACTTTTTCCGATCTCGACGAACTGAGTCGAATGGGATATGACACTCGGCCCTCCGGGCCGGGATTAGGTTGCCGTTTTTCAGAGTGATTGCATAACCTTTCTATATGAGAAAGGCAAAAATGTGCAAAATCCAAAAAAGTGAATTTTCGTCAAATTTTTTTCGTGTTTGCATCAAATCTCGACGTTTTATGCACCTTGAATACATTTGCAATCAAAAATAAAAATTCTATTTTTAATTTTTCCTATAGTTTTTATGAGAAATTTCTGTGTGGCCGCACTCTGAAACCCGTAATTCCGGAACCAGAATTCCGATCGATCCAAAATTCAATAGCAGCCGATGGGAAGGTTGCACCTTTCATTTGAGACTAAGTTTGGGCAAATCGGTCCAGCCATCTCTGAGAAAAATGAGTGACATTATTTGACACATACGCACATACATACATACACACATACCCACACACATACCCACACATACAGACTTTTTCCGATCTCGACGAACTGAGTCGAATGGGATATGACACTCGGCCCTCCGGGCCGGGATTAGGTTGACGTTTTTCAGAGTGATTGCATAACCTTTCTATATGAGAAAGGCAAAAATGTGCAAAATCCAAAAAAGTGAATCTTCGTCAAATTTTTATCGTGTTTGCATCAAATCTCGACGTTTTATGCACCTTGAATACATTTAGCATCAAAAATAAAAATTCTATTTTTAATTTTTCCTATAGTTTTTATGAGAAATTTCTGTGTGGCCGCACTCTGAAACCCGTAATTCCGGAACCAGAATTCCGATCGATCCAAAATTCAATAGCAGCCGATGGGAAGGTTGCACCTTTCATTTGAGACTAAGTTTGGGCAAATCGGTCCAGCCATCTCTGAGAAAAATGAGTGACATTATTTGACACATACGCACATACATACACACACACATACACGTACACACACACATACACACACACACATACACACACACATACAGACTTTTTCCGATCTCGACGAACTGAGTCGAATGGGATATGACATTCGGCCCGGAGGGCCGGGATTAGGTTGACGTTTTTCAGAGTGATTGCATAACCTTTCTATATGAGAAAGGCAAAAATGTGCAAAATCCAAAAAAGTGAATCTTCGTCAAATTTTTTTCGTGTTTGTATCAAATCACGACGTTTTATGCACCTTGAATACATTTAGCATCAAAAATAAAAATTCTATTTTTAATTTTTCCTATAGTTTTTATGAGAAATTTCTGTGTGGCCGCACTCTGAGACCCGTAATTCAGGAACCAGAATTCCGATCGATCCAAAATTCAATAGCAGCCGATGGGAAGGTTGCACCTTTCATTTGAGACTAAGTTTGGGCAAATCGGTCCAGCCATCTCTGAGAAAAATGAGTGACATTATTTGACACATACGCACATACATACACACACACATACACACACATACACACACATACACACACATACACACACATACATACACGCATACACACACACATACAGACTTTTTCCGATCTCGACGAACTGAGTCGAATGGGATGTGACACTCGGCCCTCCGGGCCCGGATTAGGTTGACGTTTTTCAGAGTGATTGCATAACCTTTCTATATGAGAAAGGCAAAAATGTGCAAAATCCAAAAAAGTGAATCTTCGTCAAATTTTTTTCGTGTTTGCATCAAATCTCGACGTTTTATGCACCTTGAATACATTTAGCATCAAAAATAAAAATTCTATTTTTAATTTTTCCTATAGTTTTTATGAGAAATTTCTGTGTGGCCGCACTCTGAAACCCGTAATTCAGGAACCAGAATTCCGATCGATCCAAAATTCAATAGCAGCCGATGGGAAGGTTGCACCTTTGATTTGAGACTAAGTTTGGGCAAATCGGTCCAGCCATCTCTGAGAAAAATGAGTGACATTATTTGACACATACGCACATACATACACACACACACATACACACACACATACACACACATTCACACACACACATACACACATAACTCCGCTAGCGAATGACGGATCCCAATAGTAGCATGTCTGTAATAACATACGTACATGGAACTATTGAGATCCAGAGCTACAGGTCCAAAGCCCTGGTAAAGGAGGATGGTTGTGATGATCCGGGCCGAGATCACCACGTAAAGCAAGGTAGGGCATAACCCCAATTCCAAGGCGTGAAGCGACCCGTGCCGAGGGATGAGTGATCGAGGGGGTGAAAAAGATGCTCGATCGATAACGGAGCCTGTGGGGTACCTGGGCAACCCCCACAGTAAGCGTCCCTTACCACGCTAATGCGGAGCTCTGGCGTGGCGGACATATATTTCTCGCGCTACTCGTGGGACTATACATGGAGGCAAATAAAAATAAAAATAAACAGACGGAGGTGCCAAACCCCTTCGCAAGAGGTGGTTTGGCGAGGTCTCCCCCCCGTGGGGAGAGTAGTGGAGCGATGAGTGCTGCACCCGAAAGCACCAGTGACCCCCCAGCAGCGGTAGGCAATACCCCTACCAATGCATCGGAGGGGCCAATAGCTGCGATGCGCAAAGTAGCGAAGCAACTCGATTCTATAATCGACTTCGCTAGCGCAAAGCAGAACATAGCCAAGGAGTTGAAGTTGAGCCTTCTGGAGCTCCGGAAAGCTATTCGTGTCGCAAGACAGGAACAGCAGGCATATGTTGAGAGGGTGGAATGTCGGGAGAGGCCCGACAGAGAAACCCAGACAGTGGCCTCCAATAGGGAGGAAAGAGAGAAGGTCAATAGAGGTTCACAGACAGTGGCCTTTACCTTCTACGGAGCAGCCACGTCGATCGGAGCGGCGACTGAGTTCCCCTCGAAGGGAAAAGGAAAGGGCAATCGCAAGACGGCATCGAATGCGAAGCGCCCTAGGAAGTCGCCAGGAGAGGGTGCCAAAACCGACACCACTCGGCGTGCAACCGTCAAGGTCAAACGCCGCCTGGGTGAGGTAAGCGAGGGCGAGAGTGACCTCGCTGTGGAGAGCGATGGTACCAGCAACCCGACACGACCGGGGCAGGGGGGCTCAAACCCCTGGACGCTGGTTACCAAGAAAAAGCCGGCACCGAAACCGGAGGTACCGCGGCCTGCGAGGAAGGCCAAGGACAGAGGCGAAGCCTTGTGGTTAAAAACCGACAAGGACAAATACGCCGATGTCCTTAAATCGATGAAGGCGGCCGAAAGTCTCTCGGCCCTTGGGCAGGATGTGCGTAGCGTAAGACGCACCAATACGGGAGAGATGCTCCTGGTGCTGAAGCGAGGCGCACAATCAAGTGCAGTATATAAGGCCTTGGCACAAGAGGTCCTTGGTGAGGGCGCCCAAATCAGGTCGCTAGGTGCGGAAACAACTCTCCAGTGCAAGCACTTGGACGAGTTCGCGACCGCAGAAGACGTCGTCGCAGCCGTCAAGGAGCAATGCGGCGTCACAATCGAGCGGGCCTCTGTGCGATTGAGGGACGGACCCTCTGGCACCCAGGTAGCCTACCTCAGGCTACTGAATGCGGATGCCAAAAAGGTAACCGAGAAAGGGAAGCTGAAGATCGGCTGGTCGGTATGCCCTATTAGTATACCCCAGCCGCCTTCAGTGGACAGGTGCTATCGGTGCCTAGAATCCGGCCATAAAGCTTACGAATGCAAAGGCCTAGACAGGAGCAAGCTATGTCGTCGATGCGGCGAGGAGGGGCATAAAGAGCGGGGGTGCACTAAGGCATATAAGTGCTTTATCTGCACCGCTAAGAAGCAAGCCCATAAACATGCTATGGGCGGACCTTCGTGTCCCTTCGGCGAGTTAAATAAGAAGAAGCCGTGAGAGTCACACAGCTAAATCTTAACCATTGTGCAGCAGCCCAGCAGCTGCTGTGGCAGTCGGTCTCGGAGTCGAGGACAGATGTCGCCCTCTTATCAGACCCGTACAGCATCCCTGCCGGCAACGGCAATTGGGTGTCGGACGGGTCTGGAATGGTGGCACTCTGTACAACGGGAAGGTTCCCGGTTCAAGAGGTAATACACCCCTCCGCCGAGGGTGTGGCGATTGCCAAGATCAATGGTGTGCTCTATTGCAGCTGCTACGCCCCACCAAGGTGGCCAATAGAACAGTTCTACCAGATGATCGACAGGCTCTCGTCGGACCTCGTGGGCCGGAAACCGGTAGTAATAGCGGGGGACTTCAACGCTTGGGCAGTGGAGTGGGGCAGCCGCTGTACAAATAGCAGGGGTCAAGCGCTAATGGAAGCGTTTGCGAAACTCGATAATGTGCTAGCTAATGATGGCTCCGCTAGTACATTCCGTAGAAACGGAGTGGAGGCGTGGATTGATTTGACCTTTGCCAGCCCGAGTCTGGCTCCAGGCATGGAATGGAGGGTAGACGAAGGCTACACCCATAGCGATCATCTAGCAATCCGCTTTAAGATCAACTATGGTGTGCAGCATCCGAGGGCGGGAGATCCCTGTCAGGTACGCGGGTGGAAGTCCAATCACTTCGACAGCGAAGCTTTCACCGCGGCCCTGGGACTGGAGGCCAACACCGACAGTCTAAGCGGGGATGCGCTGGTAGCTGTTCTATCACGCGCGTGCGACGCCACTATGCCGAGAAAAACACTGCCAAGAAACGGTAGATGCCCGGTATACTGGTGGAGTGCCGAGATTGCAGCTCTACGGTCAGCCTGTCTCAGAGCTAGACGTAGGATGCAAAGAGCTCGCACCGAGGATGCAAGAGAGAACCGCTGTGAAGTGTTTCGAGCTGCGAAATTAGCCCTTAACATGGCTATTAAAAGCAGCAAGAGAGCGTGTTTCGACAACCTGTGTGAGAGTGCCAACGCGAATCCGTGGGGTGACGCCTACCGGATTGTGATGGCCAAGACCAAAGGGGGCTCCTCACCCCCAGAACGGTCTCCGGACCGGTTGGCAACGATTATCGAAGTACTCTTCCCGTCTCGAGCCACAAGCCCCTGGCCACCTGCACTACGAGACAGTGCGGGCACGGTCGAAATGGTGGCTCCAGTGACGAACGAAGAACTACTCGCAGTGGCTAAATCCCTAGCAATGAACAAAGCTCCAGGGCCGGATGGAGTCCCGAACAACGCTCTCAAGGCAGCGATCATAGCGAACCCGAACATGTTCAGGCTAGCTATGCAGAGATGCCTTGACGAGTGCCGTTTCCCCGATAGATGGAAAAGGCAGAAACTGGTGCTGTTGCCGAAGCCCGGGAAGCCGCCAGGCGACCCATCGGCGTACAGACCAATCTGTCTGATAGACACGACTGGCAAACTGCTTGAGAGGATCATCCTCAACAGGCTCACCCCGTACGCGGAAGGTACGGACGGTCTGTCAAGCAACCAGTTTGGCTTTCGGAAGGGAAGTCCACAGTGGACGCTCTCAACTCAGTGATAAATACTGCCGAGATAGCGATCCAACGAAAAAGGCGAGGTATTCGATACTGTGCGTTAGTGACACTTGACGTGAAGAATGCATTCAACAGCGCAAGCTGGGATGCCATCGCGCTCTCGTTACACCGGCTTAGCCTACCGGTGGGTCTGTACCGGATCCTGGAAAGTTACTTCCAAAACCGCGTACTGCTATACGAGACCGATGCCGGTCAGAAAAGGGTTCCGATTACCGCCGGAGTCCCGCAGGGCTCGATCCTAGGCCCGGTGTTATGGAACCTCATGTATGACGGGGTTCTGAGACTGAAGTTCCCTCCTGGGGTCAAGATCGTCGGCTTTGCCGACGACGTAACCTTGGAGGTCTACGGGGAGTCAATTCCTGAGGTAGAACTAACCGCAGAACACGCGATTAGCACGGTGGAGGAATGGATGAGCGCGAGAGGCCTGGAGCTCGCTCATCATAAGACGGAGGTAGTTATCGTCAACAACCGCAAGTCGGCACAACATGCAGTTATCCATGTGGGAGAAGTCGCGATCACTTCACAGCGAAGTCTGAAGTCTCTCGGAGTCATTATAGACGACAAGCTGACCTTCGGCAGCCATGTCGACTATACGTGCAAGAGAGCGTCGACTGCTGTTGCGGCACTATCGAGAATGATGTCCAACAGCTCAAAGGTGTGCGCCAGTAGACGTAGGTTACTGGCAGGCGTTGCCGTATCTATCCTCAGGTACGGCGGCCCGTCATGGTCAAGAGCACTGAGGGTAACCAGTTACCTACAGAAACTGGAGAGCACCTACCGCGTGATGTGCCTCAGAGTGATATCTGCCTACCGCACGGTATCACACGATGCATCCTGCGTGATAGCGAGCATGATGCCAGTCGGGCTGGTCATTCGGGAAGATGAGGAGTGCTTTGAGCTACGTGGAAATAGGGGAGCCCGCGAGCGCACCAGGGTGACCTCGGTCGCCAGATGGCAGCGTGAGTGGGACAACTCCTCGAAAGGTAGGTGGACCCACCGGCTGATACCTAGCATATCGAGCTGGGTGGGAAGACCCCATGGGGAAGTTCACTTCCACCTGACACAATTCCTGTCAGGCCATGGCTGTTTCCGTCAGTACCTCCACAGGTTCGGACACGCGGAGGTCCCAGTCTGCCCGGACTGCCCAGGTGTAGATGAAACTGCCGAGCACATACTGTTCGTATGTCATCGGTTCGACGTCGAAAGAAGAGCAATGCTTGACGTCTGTGGCTGGGACACAACCCCGGATACCCTTATTCAGCGGATGTGTCAAACGGTGGAGAAGTGGAACGCAGTCTCGGCTGCTACCATCCAGATTGCCAGTAGGCTACAGGTAATCTGGCGAACCGAGCAACAGACGGCGGGCACGGCTAACTAGTGATTGGTTAGTTGGAGCGAAAAAGGCCAAGCGCAAAATAAGAGAGTGAATGGTCTGTTCATGCCGAGGTAGGTTGGCGCAGCGAATGGCAACCGCGTAAGGGGTAAACCCAGCCACCCCGAAGCAAGACAGAAGAGTGAGTGTATAGGCGTATAAGTGGACTGCCTCATCCCAAGACGGGAGGGTCGTAGCGTAGTATGTTGGAACTAAGCTATCGATGCCTCATGGCGTGGCAGAGGAGTGAAAGGGTGAGCATCCAAGTCAGTCTCACACTGCATGTTAAGGGTGAGCATAAAAGTCAGCCTCACAGGTTGGTAGAGGCTAGCACAAAAGTCAGCCTAGCAAGGAATGAAAAAGGTGAGCACAAAAGTCAGCCTCGCATGGTATGTCAGAAGTGGGGCCTAAGAAAAATGTCCCACATGGGATGCCAGAGGGAGTGACAAAGGTACAATAGAGTGGCACGATTGAGAGTGAATCAGGTGATAGGGTGAGCACCCAAGTCAGCCTCACATGGATGGGTAGGGCGAGCACAAAAGTAAGCCTAGCAAGGAATGAGTAAGGTGAGCACACAAGTCAGCCTCGCATGGAACGTAAAAGGTGAGCACAAAAGTCAGCCTCATGTGGGAGTGTTTGAGAGTGAATCAAAGTGTGATTGAGAGAGCACCCAAGTAAGCCTCATACAGGATGTATGATCGCGTGAGTGAGAGTGAATGAGTACATATAGTACAGCCATCCCCCCAGAAGTAATACCGAGAGGTAGTTCCTGGGAGGAATGATGGCGGAGCCCAATGGAGTTTAGTCGGTATTAATGGCTGGTCACCATTCGAGTCCGACACGCCCCCAGTGCACCCCGTGTGGTAGATTGGACCCTATCGTTAGCACGTGTACTGGGCTAGGACATAAAGGTCTTCTCCATTGTAGAAAAAAAAAAATAAGAAAAACGCATACACACACATACAGACTTTTTCCTATCTCGACGAACTGAGTCGAATGGGATATGACACTCAGCCCTCCGGGCCGGGATTAGGTTGACGTTTTTCAGAGTGATTGCATAACCTTTCTATATGAGAAAGGCAAAAATGTGCAAAATCCAAAAAAGTGAATCTTCGTCAAATTTTTTTCGT